>NC_081408.1:102931371-103252871 GCF_030272615.1 Cryptomeria japonica | reverse complement strand
GTAGGGAAAGAGTTTATCATCTTTTGTCTGGTACTCATCATTGAATTGTTTTATGATGAGATGGGAATCGCCATAGACTTGTAACTCCTTTATTTTCTAGTGGATAGCTAGGCGCAAACCTGTGATGAGTGCCTCATATTCTGCTATGTTGTTGGTACATGCAAAGGATATCTTGTATGATTTTGGGATGCCATCTCCTTGCGGTGTGACCAATAATATTCCTGCCCCCAATCCATTTTGGGTGCAGGGGCCATCAAAGTACAATAGCCATGTGGAGGATGTGGTAACAATCTTAATGAACTCATCTAGTAATTTTGTAAGAAGAGGATGCTCACCTAGAAGTGGAGCTTCAGCCAACTGATCTACAATAACTTGACCCTTGATTGCCTTTCTGTCCACATATTCAATGTCAAATCTTGCTTAAGAGCATGACCCATTTAGCGGTTCTGCCAATGAGAGCAACTTTTGACAAGAGATATTTAAGTGGATCAATTTTAGCAATTTGTTTTGTTTTGTTGTTCAACATATAGTGTTGGAGTTTCTGTGTGCTAAACACCAATGCCAAGCACACTCTTTCAATGGGGGTATAATTGAGTTCATACCCTATTAGTGTTCAACTGATGTAGTAAATGGCATCTTCCTTCCCTTGGTCATCTGTCTATGCCAATAATGCCTCCAATGCCACTGCAGTAGCACATATATACAAAATAAGGGGTTTTCGAGGAGTAGGAGGCATCAACACTAGAGGTGATGCTAGATATTATTTTAGTTTCTCAAAGGCCTTTTGGCATAAGCAGTCCCATTTGAATTTCGTGTCCTTACATAGGAGGTGTGCAAATGGATGGCACTTATTTGCTAGTTGTGAAATAAAGCGTCTAATAGATTGGAGTTTCCCTTGGAGACTGCGCAATTGTCTGAGAGTTTTTGGTGGAGGCATTTCCATGATAGCTTTTACTTTTGTAGGATCGACCTCGATGCCTTTGCAAGAAACAATGAATCCTAATAATTTTTCCAATGAGACTCCAAACACACACTTTTTGGGATTCAGGCGTAGTTTGTATTTTTCTAATCTTTCAAAGATCTTCTTTAGAATGGGGATTTGTTCTTGCCTTGTCTTAGATTTGCCTTGCAGATCATCCACATAGTCCTCCATAATTTTGTGTAAGAGGTCATAAAAAATTATTGTCATGGCATGTTGATATGTAGCTCCCACATTTTTGTGACCAAAAGGAATGAATCGATAACAAAAGGTACCCCATGGTGGTGTGAATGCAGTTTTATGTTGATCCTCATCTGCAATCTTGATTTGGTTGTATCCAGAAAATCCATCCATAAGCGACAGCATCTCATATCCTACTATAAGGTCTACAATCATATCTATATTAGGTAGCGGGAAATCATCTTTAGGACAAGCTTTATTTAGATCTCAAAAATCTGTGCAGATGCGGATGCCCCCGATAGGTTTGTCGACAGGTGCAATGTTGGAGACACATTCAACGTAGTCTATGGGTTTGATGAATTCTACATCTAACATCTTTTGGAGTTCTGCCTTGACTAGGAGAGCAATATGTGGGTGCATTTTAAGCAATTTATGTTTTACAGGTTTTGCATCTGGGAGGACAACAAGATTGTGAACCACCAAGGCAAGATCCAACCCTGGCATATCGACATAGGACCATGCAAAATTGATTTTTACCTCTGTAAGGAAATTGATGAAATCTTGTTTCTCTTTTTTCATGAGGGACTTAGCAATGAGCACATTTTATGGGATGGCTTCGGTGCCCATGTTGATGCTATCTATTTCTTCTATCAGCAAATTTGATCTATTCTGTGGGAGGTAACCAATGGTAGGGAGGTCAAGTCCCTCATCATCAAGTGCCTTTTCTAGGTTATCACTTTCGAATACACCCTTTGTTTTTATTTTTTTTCTCATCCAAAGGTGCATCGAAGAGGTTTTCACCTAAGGAATCATGTTTTTTGCTTTGATAATCTTTTCTGTGGCTAAGGGCATTGACTTGACTACCAAAGTATCCTTTTTCATGAAGTTGAAAACCCTCTACTCTGTTACAATCTTCCATATTTCACATCATCAAGAGAGTAATGAGAGAATTATCATCGACACACATGTCTAATGTTGGTTTGTCTCATTGGCCCCAATCTATGAGTTTAGGATGGACAAGATTTAGCTCGTGTGAAGTGGAAGGGGTTGTGGGGGTAATGGTATTGATGTGAGTGTCAAAGAAGATATCATTTTTGTATTCATAAGGCATATCATGGAACTCCTCTTCATCAGCACTTTCGATATCCAAAGAAGGACTAGAAGGGGCACCGGTGGTAGTAATCTGAGGCACTGAGGTGAATCCCAAGCCTCTATTGTATTTGTAGGAAATAGGATTTATGGGTGATTTCCTTCCTTTCTCCTCTGGTCCCAAGCCATGTCCTTTGTAACCTATTTTTTCAACTATGTTTGATGCTTTTGGGTACATCTTTTTGGATATTTTAACTAGATCTTCATCTTCTTCCTGGTACAACCATGATGAGACATCTACTTCGAGGCTCTCCCCATCAAGAGGACCCCATTGCTAGAAGGTAGTGTTTTGGCATTGCATGAATGGTTTTGGGTCTTTTTGAGCTCCTTCAATTTTCCAAATGACTTAGGAGAGAGGGGGAGGTTGCCTATTAATAAGACGTCCTCCAATTTGTACTCTCCACAGTCATTGTCTAAGATTTTGATTTGGGTATTTGATTGGGATGAAGTGGAGGCAACATTTGATGTGTCAGATGGAGGTGTTGGCGAGGGTCTATTTAGTGGGAAATGATATGGATGCTTCCCCTCTAAGAGTTTGCAATATTGAAAAGGTTGGGGTTCACCTCGGATAGTGATCTCTTGTCCATTAAAGGGGAATTTCATGCATTGGTGATAGGTGGAGGGCATAGCCTACAGGGAGTGAATCAATGGTCAACTGAGGAGAATATTGTAGGGGAGATCAAGATCTAGTACTTGGCAAGGGGTTTCAACTATGATAGGGCCCACTTGAAGAGGTAAGGTGATCATGCCCTTCGAAACTCTTTCTGCATCATCATATGCTTTTATGGTGATCCTTCCTGATGTGTCTACCAAGTCCTCAAAAAGTCCCAATTGTTTTATTAATTTGTATTTTAATAGATTAAGTTCGGATCCACCATCTATCAAAATACATTTAACCTTGTGTTTTTGGATAAGGGCTTCAATGTGCAAAGTTTTGTTGTGATCTTCATGTGCAGGAGAATCTTTGGAGGTAAATACAAGGTGCTGCTAGGAAGCAAGGTTTCCAATGAGAGATTGGAATTGAGTAGCATTGATGTTATCAGGAACACGAGACTCAAGGAGGGCTTGTTCCAAAATTTTCTTATGTACAGGAGAAGTCTTGAGAAGTTCCATAATGGAAATTTGTGCAGGGGTCTTCCCAAGTTGGTCCAAGAGGTCATATTGGTGGGTGGAAGACATGGGTAGGGGTTTGGTGGGGGAGGAACTCCTTGGATGGTGACTTTTCCTCGACGTGTGGTTACATTACAGTCATTTTGGGGATGGGAGGTGGAAGACATGGCACCTTGAATGACTATCCTAGCAGGGTTTGGTCTACTTTGGGGAGGGGGAGGATTAACTCCTTGGACAGTTATGATGTTAACATGGTTGTCTACAGGCTCGATGCGACCCACTAAAGAGTCAAAGCCAGTTATGTGATTGGTATAGTCATAACCCACTACGTTAGATGATGAGACTTTTCCTTTATCATGATTTGGGAAGGGGTCCTCATAAATTTTAAGTTTATCATTGTTATTACCAGGTTTTGCATTTGCTACTTCATTCTCACCCCTATCAATGAGATTTTGTATGCAGATTTTAAGTTTCATACACTTTCCTGTATCATGCCCATTGATACAATGGTATTCACAATACTCATTTTCATTATACCATCTTGGTTTAGGTTGATTAGGGTGAAACGAACGAGTGATCGGAAACACCACCGCACTTGCTTGGACAAGTTTTTGAAACACCATTTCAATAGGCTCAACAAGAGGAGTGAAATCTCTTGGAGCTTTGTTATTTGATCGGGGTGGTCGTCCCTGGACTGAGACATTGTTGTGAGGCTTTTGTGATTGATTTTAGTTGTTTTGATTATTGAATTGATGATTGTTGGTGGTGGGTTTTGGGGGAGCAGCCACTGTTTGGACCCGCTTTGCATCAGTTACACCATAGTTGACTATGTTTTAGTTTTTAGCCCAGAACTTTGGCTTGTCATTATGATAAGAGGAAGAACTTTGTGTAGATTTCTGGTAATGTTTCAAGGTTCCTTCCTCCAACAAGACATGTTTGAGGGCAAGGCCCTTATCGGTCAATTTTTGGAAGGATTTGTTACATTGGGATGTCAACAGTCTTGAAAGTTTGGGTACCAAGTTCTTTTGGAATAACTCAATTTGATGTTGTTCTGGCATATCCCACGGGAATTTCTTGATAAGATGTCACCATCTTTGTAGGAAGTTGGCGAAAGTCTCTTCGGGCCTTTGTTTTGTGTTATAGAAGTCCATCATAGAAATGTCATTAGCCATGTTGTAGGCATAATATGCTACAAATTTCTCTGCCAAGTCTGGAAAGGAGACAATGGAGCCCCATGGTAGAGATGAGAACCATGCAAAGGAATCTCCTGTGAGACTCTTGGGAAAGAGTCTGCAAAGATATAGGTCACTATAGGAGACTTCTTGACATAAGATGTGAAATTATTGGACATGGTCATGGGGGTCTCCTTTGCCCTCATACTTGGTGAATTTAGGGATCTCAAATCCAAGAGGGTAAGGTGCAACTGATATAGATGGGTCATAAGGACAAGGACAAAATTCCTCAAATAAGTATAGTTTCCTCTTATTAGTCCCTTCTTTCATGTCCTTGATGATATTTTTCATGTCTTGAATTTCCTTGATGAGGTCTTGTTGTGGACTTTGATAATGATGAATTTTATTTTCCCCAAGGATTGGATGAGTCAAGGAAGGTGTACCACCACCAATGTATTGATATGATGAGGAGGCAGGAATATGAGATGTGATGATTGATATCATTGGGATTTGAGTGATAGTTGGTTGTGGCCTGTAAACTATTATGACAGGATTGAATGTGGTCTAGATATATAGTTTACGATATTGTTGACAGGAAGCGAAGTTTGTGGAATAGAAATATGATACTGACTGGAAGGATGTGGTATAGAAGTGTGTTGGAGAATAGATGATATCAGATTTGATAGTGGTATAGATGGTAAGGAGGAAGAAGGTGGGATGGAGACCATGGTGGGAGTTGCCATACGTGGTATTGATTGAGTTTTGATAATTGATGGAGCTGCAATTGATTGAATTTGAGTAGCGGGTGTAATAATTTATGAGGGAGCGAGGTCTCCTTGTGGTTGTTGGTTGAGAGCGGATTTGTCAAATTCAGGTGGAAGTTGAGCTCCATTTTCAAGGAGAGTTTTTAGAAGTACAGTAGGATTGTGTTGGATGAATTTTTCAATCATCTCTTGGTTGTAAGAGTCCACTGAGAAAGTTTGCACTTCCGAAGAGAGTTCATCTTGGCTAACTGTATTAGGATTTTCGCTCTGATCTTGATTGCTAGGTTGCCCACTTTGTGTAGGATATTGCATGGGATCTTCATATAGGACACTAATGTCTAGCATGCCATATTGGTGTTGAACCATCTTTTTCTTTTGAGATCGAGTTGTGACCATACACGAATAACCATAGAAGAGCCTGGAGGAAGAAAAAATTTGATGAAAGGACTTAGCAGGATTTTTGTGGAATTTGTTTGGATTTCATCTTGGATGACAAAGGATATTGTAGATTGGTGGGGTTCTTGGATTAGAGCCCAGATTTGATTATAATTAACACCTTAGTCCTTGGATGAGGATTTTAGGTGGTAGATGAAACCACAAGCAAGGTATTGACCAAGTTGGGTAGAATTGAGACCTTAAAATAATGATTAAAAAGCCTTTCTTCCACCAAGGGTTGACTAATTACCCTAAGCAAAGTAAAGGTGTGAGTTAAGAGTCTCTATCGACTCAAAAAGGATTGGGAAAAAGATACTTGCAGAGGATTCTTCTTCAAGCACGAGAGCCACTTGATTAATGATGAGGTCTAAATGGAACTTCACAAGGCATGCAACCTTATCATGAGGTTAAAATTAGATTAAAGGATGATTGGATTCAGATTTTGAGAATTGATTTGATAGTGGTGGGAGATTGATTTCATATGCTAAGTCCTTAGTAAATTTGAGGATGATTGATTGAGGAGGTGGTGGAATAAATTTGATGACTAGGTTGTTCTTGGCATGAACATGACTCAATAGAGGATTGATTCGAATGGAAAGTTGTATGAAGGGACACGACCACCCTAATTTTGATGATAATTGGTGTTTTAAAGAACAAACTTGAACTTTGATGGAGAGGACAAACTGTTAGCTTCTTACTTGGGCATATGAAACATGGGACAGACGGAGCATCGATGCAATTTTGGACTTTGTGTGGGTAATGACTTGGACAATTGTTTGTTTCTTGACAAGTGTTTTCGCAAAGTGTTTGGGGATAGTGATATGTTTTTAGTCTACTCTTGGCAAGTATGTATCAAACAAAGCAAACACAATGATCAAATGCATATTATCTCAAAGACACTCATGCTCATACACAACACTCATAATGCTGGCAAGGACAATAGTCATTGGATCCCAATTGGTTTCTCAGCTACGCTTACCTAGAGAGGATACTTAGATGCTTGACCCCACTAGCTCCCCTCCATGACACTCACTTCTCTGAGGCAACCAAGCATCAATTCCTATGAAAAATCCTCATGGAGAACTTTGTGTCTCTACTAAGGGCCGTAAAAATATGGGCAGCTTCGGAGGTCTGTCCTCCTGCACCAATGACAAGAAGGTTTTTGGCCACTATGAACAAGGTGTTTAGTAAGTCTTTCTATTAGGAGCTACCCTTCGCAGTTGCGCAAATACAATTGAGGCCTATAGCCCAATGAAGCACCATAACTTAGTAGTCACACAAACATGATTGAGATCTCTAGGATCCTACTAAGCACCCAATGTGAGAGTGAACTCTCATATAGACCCAACCATTGACCCTTTTGTAGTCAATAGCCTATTTATTATAGTGAGTTGGGAACCCCAGGTCCGGGTGTACTCACTTGGGACGTTCCCCTCATAGATTCTAAAAGAGCAAGTTGGAAGGGCAGACACGCTAAAGGTAAACATGCAATCAAATAAGAAAATGTTGGAGGGTCTGAATTTCTGATCGTCTAGCTAGACAAGAGCATACTTTCCTACCTTTACGCTTTTCTTCAAACATGTAAAACAATTATTCATTCCCTTTTAATTAACATCTAGGTGCCTAACTTAAAAAAATGCACAATGTTTGGTTGAGTCTGCTAGGCAACCTAAAAAAAACTGGATTAGTAGTTTTTCTAATTTTTTTAGGTCTTGGACAATCGATTTAAACTGCAAAACTAGAAAAAAAAGATTAGTACCTACTGTACTACACATACAGTGGATGCGCTAAAGTGTAGTTAGCCTCGCTGAAGCGCTTGCACAGGCACCGAAACGACTGCGTACATGCTGAACTAAATAAAACCACTAAACAAAATGATAGCCAACATAGGACAGAGAACGAACTTATACCTGTCTATCGCGCTGATCAGAAACGCTTGCGCTGAAACACCTATGCTCATGCAGAAATGTCTACGCTTGCACTGAACCTTGAAAACAGAAACCTGGAGAATTAGCGGGTAAATTTTTTAAAATTTAAATTCAAACAACTGGGCGGGAATGTCATAAAAATGCTCGTACTGATTTAAATCAGCCATGCCGAAACGCCTGCGCACGTGGCAAACAAACAGAGAAAGAGTGAATTTTTTAAAATTTTGACAAAGAACAAGAAGAAAATTCAAATGTGCAGGGCGTTCATGCTAATGCGCCTGCGCTCGTGCTGAATTAGGTTTTCTATTGCGCTAAAGCCGAGTCGCTTGCATCGGTTTGCAGTCTCTCACGCTGTTCCAGAATCTATGTCTCACAACTCACAAAAACTCATAAAACATTAGTTTTTTAGGGACGTGGGTCTCATCGGGCATGCCAAAATGAAGAGGGGAAAGGATTGATGAGGTAGAATAGCTAGCAAATCATGCAAATCAATCATAGAAACATATGAAATCAAAAGACATAACTTGAATCACATAAAAACAAGAATGATATGCATTTACCTCACAAACCTTATACCTTCTCCTTCGGATTGAGTTTGATGAAGTGAAGGTGCCCCTTGATGATGCTCCACTTGATGCGCTTCTTTTGCTTGCTTGATATGGATGGCTCTCCAATGTTGTGCACAAATAAGATGGATCTTGAGGGATGATAGGGATGAGATGATCAAGTATGGATGGGAGATGATTTTGACATGGTAAGGGTGCTAAGTTAACTTTTCTAGGCTCTAATTAACAAGATAATATTACTAAAATTGGAGATGAAGAATGAAGGGATGGACTCAATTTATAGGAAGAGGAGAGGAAGATAGGATGGCTAGGATGGATTCAAGATGAAGGGCTAGGATTTCTTGTGAGCACACACAAGGCCCAAGAGAGGGTGTCAAGACCAAAATATATGCCTTGAAGGCATTTCTTATCTCGACACTCCTCAAGGTGCATTGGGAAGACTTCTGAATGCACCTTGAGAAGAGCAAGGGATGTGACATTCTTTGAAGAATGGGGAGGAGGAATTTAAAATTCTCCAAAAAGGGATGATCATGGGGATTGGAGGAATACGAAGGAATTAAAAATTCCTTGGGAGAGGAGATGCCTAGAGCAATTTGAGATTTTGAAAATCTCACATTCACCTAGGAAAAGAACATTTAAAGCTAGTGGTTTGATGGAAGAGACAAGGAGTTGACTTTGTGGCTAATCATGATGATTAGACACTAGCAACTCATTAGGAGGGGGATTAGAGGAAATATTAGGTGGGATAGGATTTGTAGAAGGATTTGATTAAGAGAGAGAATGAGTGGAAGGAACTAAAAATTAGAAGAATAAGATTAAGTGAGTTTAGGGAGTTTCTAAAAGACTTTATTAGGTTAATGATGAATTAGGAAGATGATTTATAGGAATCATGTAGGTTAACTAATTAATTGAAATTAATTATCTAAGAGGAAGATTTGTGAGGATTTAATTTTTAGAAGAATAAAAAGAGGGATTGATTTATTAAATCAATCAATCACATACTATAGTGACAATATTAATTATATTTAATTTGTATTGAAGAGAATTTGAATTAACATAATTAATTAATTATGTGAGGAATAAAAATAATAAAAATAATTATTTTTTAAGTGTCTACATTTTTTCCCTATTTTACGTAGTGGCAAATTTGGCAATGTGTAGAAGAAAGAAGAAAAGGATGCCCCAGCATAAAGCGTGGGAGGGTATGCCCCCTTGATATTTTTTTCGAAAAAAGATGAAAAATTCTCGAAAATAGAGGAAGAAGAAATTTGGATGGAAGAGATAAGTGAGGAAGAAATGTGAAGCAGTTGTGAAGAATTTGGAAAGAAGAATAGGAGAGGCGAGACTGCGGAGGAAAATGGGCCCTCACAAGGGCCCATATAAGCCACAATGGGCCCAATGCGGGGTCATTATTACACACAAGCCTTGGAGCCACTCAGAGCGAAGAAGAAGAGAAGGAGAGATGAACCGCATTCTAGTTCGTGATCATCATGCTGAGAGGATCCGATGATTCGACCGACGGATGAGCTATGGACCATCAGTGAGTAGGACCATCCCCCTTTTGAAATGTTTGATTTTAGGTAATTTTTAGGGATAGAAAAAGGGGTCTAGATTATGCGAGGCACATGCGCTGATCGCTATTTTAGCGTGCATGCCTTGAGGTGAGCATGAGAGGTAGTAATCAATGCGGGTGCTCGCAAGGGGGTTGGGTAGAATAGAAGTTTTGGGAGGGGAATGGGGGGATCAGCGTGGCTGCTCGTGCTTTAGCGCGAGTGGTCGCGCTTTGATGCAAGCACTTGCACTTTAGCGTGAGTGCCCAAGGGATTACGTGGGTGCTCATACTGAAGTGCGAGCGCTCACACTTGTTAGGGTTTCAAGCAGATCCGAAGCAAATATGAACTAACAATTATATGTAGATTTAAATACAAAAGATAAAGAAATAAAACAGGATACAGATAACACAGAGATTTAACGTGGTTCACCCAGAATGGGTTACGTCCACCATACACAGCTGTCCAATCTTTCTTATCATCCAACAAAAATAGTACATCAACATTCCAATGCCTTAAGCATCCCAGCCGCTTATAACATGCATTTTTAGGGCAACAAACAAAGTCGGCCTTTTTTAGGGTTTTATTACAATGTCGATTTTCATCAACAAAAAAATGGCAAAAAAATACTTGCTGAGTGTACAGTACTTTGCTGATCAGTCACCACATTTCAACAATCTCCCACTTGGAGACTGATCAGGCTCCACACCGAACAATCTCCCACTTGGAGACTGATACTACACGACACCACTGTACATGCAACATCCACTGGATAAAACACTAGGACTTGACTGGTATAAATTCCACAATTATCAATTAAGAAGACCAACAGAAACTGATGAAGAAATCAGCTTCTCCTGTGGAACTGCCTTTGTGAACATATCGGCAGGATTCTCACTTGTGTGAATCTTCTCAAGCCGTAACTGACCCTCCTCCAAAATAGTCCGGATGAAGTGGTACCTGAGCTGAATGTGCTTTGTCCTTGAATGAAAAGCAGAGTTCTTCGCAAGATGAATGAAACTCTGGCTATCAGTATATAATGGGCTATCCTCTTGTGTCTGACCCAATTCCTTCAGAAAATATTGCAACCAAATCATCTTTTTGCTGGCTTCTGTAGCAGCAACATACTCAGCTTTAGTGGTTAAAAGTGCAACAACCTTTTGCAGCCTAGAAATCCAACTGACTGCAGTTCCCCCTATAGTAAAAACATACCCTGTAGTACTCCTTCGTGAATCAATATCACCCGCCAGATCAGAGTCAACAAATCCACTTAGAGCAGCATTAGATCCTTTGAAACATAATCCCTTCATAGTAGTTCCTTTCAAATATCGAAGAATCCATTTCACAGCATTGCAATGTTCCATACCCGGATTACTCATAAACCTGCTCACAACTCCCACTGCATGTGCAATATCTGGCCTTGTGCATACCATTGTATACATCAGACTGCCAACAGCTGATGAATACAGGATGTTAGACATTTTATTAACCTCTTCTTGTGCCTTTGGGCACATCTCCTTAGTCAATTTGAAATGACTAGCCAAAGGTGTACTAACTGCTTTTACATCCTACATGTTAAATCTTTTCAACACCTTCTTTATATACTCACTTTGGGACAAATTCAAGGTTCTATTTTTCCTGTCCCGTGTAATCCTCATACCGAGAATTTGCTTAGCTGCACCCAAATCTTTCATAGCAAATGACCTGGCTAATTTCTGTTTAAGATCATTTATATGTTGCATGTTAGACCCAACAACAAGCATGTCATCAACATAAAGCAACAGGATAATATAACTGCCATTATCAAATCTCTTAAAATATACACAATGATCAGAATGACATCTATGATAACCGTGTTCAGCCATGAAACTATCAAATTTTAAATACCATTGTCGAGGTGCTTGCTTTAGGCCATACAAACTTTTCTTCAACCTGCACACCAAGTTCTCCTTACCTTTGACCTCATATCCTTGTGGTTGCAACATGTAAATTTCCTCCTCCAAATCTCCATGGAGAAAAGCTATTTTGACTTCTAATTGTTCAAGATGTAAATCATCTGCAGCCACAAGACTAAGTACAGTTCTAATTGAAGTCATTTTTACAACTGGAGAAAATATTTCATCATAATCTATACCCTTTTTCTGTGCAAAACCTTTTACCACAAGTCTGGCCTTATATCTTTTCTGACCTCCTTCCTCCTCCTTCAGTCGATAAACCCATTTGTTAGGGAAGACTCTTTTTTCTGCAGGTAAAGGAACTAAGTCCCAAGTCTTATTTTTCATCAGGGAGTCCATCTCCTTTTTCATGCCTAGCTGCCACTGTTGTTTGGCATCCACCTGCATTGCTTCTTCATATTCTTCTGGTTCACCAGAATCTGTTAATAAAATAGAATACAAAGAAGGAGAAAATCTTTTAGGGGGTCTACTTGTCCTCGTAGAACGTCTAACACTTGCAGGAGTTTGTGGGACAATCTGTTGTTGCTGAGCATCAGGTACCTATGGCATTTCATTTTCAGGAATCTCATCCAACACCACATATTCTTGTTTGTCCTGTTCATGCTTCTTTTCCTGCATCTGTTCTTTATACATAACCTTCTCATTGAATATAACATCTCTACTTCTAATTATTTTCTTATTTTCAAAATCCCATAACCGATAGCCATATTCATCTATCCCATATCCAATGAAGGTACATTTCTGAGATTTAGCATCAAGCTTGGTTCTGTTTTCTTTATCAACATGGACAAAAGCTTCGCAACCAAAAGTTTTTAGAAAAGAATAATTTACCTTTTTACCAGTCCATGCCTCCTCTGGAATACCACCATCCAAAGGGGTTGAAGGTCCTCTACTTATCAAATAGACAGTAGTATGTACAACATCTGCCCAAAAATGTAAGGGCAATCCAGCATGCAATCTCATGCTCCTCGCACGTTCCACGATGGTCCTATTCATTCTCTCTGACACACCATTTTCCTATGGAGTTCCTGGAACTGTCTTCTGCTTTCGAATCCCATTTAAGGAACAATAATCTTCAAATGCTTTGCTGCAATACTCACCTCCATTATCCGATCTGAGACACTTCAACTTTTTTCCTGTCTCATTCTCAACCAAAGCTTTCCATTTCTTAAAAGTTTCAAAAACATCTGATTTTTGTTTTAGGAAATATACCCATGTTTTAATGGTTGAGTCATCAATAAAAATAACATAATAACAAGAGCCACCAAGAGATGATACCTGAGCCGGTCCCCATACATCTAAATGTACAAGCTCTAACTTCTCACTCTTCTTCTCTTTCCCAACCTTGAGAAATCTGACTCTTTTCTGTTTACCATAAACACATTTTTCACAGAACTCTAAATCAATCTTCTTTAGTCCTGGCAATAGATTTTTAGAGTGAAGGATTTTCATCCCTTTCTCACTCATGTGCCCAAGCCTATGGTGCCACATTATCAAATCTGTTCTTGCAACATTTATTGTTGTTGTCCCTACAGTAACTTTATCTGTAGCAACTAAGGTAGAGTAAGTGTTACCAGTACACAGATATAATGTGCCTACCTTCGCACCTTTAGCTACTACTAATGATCCTTTAGTGACCTTCCACATACTGTCTGAGAAGGTAACTATGCAACCTTCACTACCTAGTTGCCCTGCAGAAATTAAATTTCTTCTTAAATTAGGAACATGTCTTACCTCCTGCAGAAACCAGTCATTACCATTCTGCAACTTGATCTTTATCTTTCCTTTTCCAACAATTTGACAGGGCTCATCATCACCCAAATATACTTGTCCAAAATCACCTTGAACATAATCTAGAAAATATTTTCTATGGGGTGTAGCATGAAATGAAGCCCCAGAATCTATTACCCAGGAATCATTAACATTATCCAAACATAAGATTAAAGCATCTTGTAAAGTATTACTTGCAATATTAGCTTCCTTACTGTCATTTTCATTTTTGTCTCCTTCTTTGTTTTTTCGAGACCAACAATCTTTCTTTAGATGACCAGGCTTTCCGCAGTACCAACAATCTTTCTTTCCTCTAGATTGAGAGCGTCCTTTCTTTGACTTCCCTCGTGACTTCTCATTCCCAAGGCCTTTTCCTCTTTCCTTTGATCTTCCTCTGTTCTCCACATTCAAAACACTACCCGATGATGTTGGAGTCTCACCTATGCTTTTCCTACGCATTTCCTCGCTTAGGATAACACCAACAATATCATCAAATACCAAAGTATTTTTACCAGAGACAGAGTTACTTACAGCCATAACCAAGCTATTCCAGCTTTCTGGCAAAGAACATAAAATCAAGAGAGCCCTAACCTCTTCTGCAAAGGTAATTTTTACCAAAGACAATTGACTGGTAATTGTATTAAATTCATTTAAGGGCTCCGCTACAGATGCTCCCTCACTCATTTTCAAATTAAACAAATGCTTCATAAGAAATACCTTATTCGAAGCCGAGGGTTTCTCATACAGCTTAGCCAATCTTGCCATCAAATCTACAGTTGTTTTTGCTTTTGTTATATTGAATGCTACAGACGCCGCAAGGCACAATCGAATGGATCCCACTGCCTTTCTATCTAAAATGTCCCACTCTTCATCTGATATTGTGGTCGATTTCTTTGCCTTTCCTTCCAATGGCCGCCACAAATCCTTTTGATACAGGTAATCCTCCATCTGCATTTTCCATAACTGATAATTCTGGCCGTTAAACTTTTCGACCTTGAATTTGGAATCCTCCATTGCTCCCACTCAAATCTGAAAGTCCTACCAATTTACAGAAAAGCTCACTCTGATACCAATTGTTAGGGTTTCAAGCAGATCCGAAGCAAATATGAACTAACAATTATATGCAGATTTAAATACAAAAGATAAAGAAATAAAACAGGACACAGATAACACAGAGATTTAACGTGGTTCACCCAGAATGGGTTACGTCCACCATACACAGCCGTCTAATCTTTCTTATTATCCAGCAAAAACAGTACATCAACATTCCAATGCCTTAAGCATCCCAGCCGCTTATAACATTCATTTTTAGGGTAACAAACAAAGTCAGCCTTTTTTAGGGTTTTATTACAATGTTGGTTTTCATCAACAAAAAAAAGACAAAAAAATACTTGCTGAGTGTACAGTACTTTGCTGATCAGTTGCCACATTTCAACAATCTCCCACTTGGAGACTGATTAGGCTCCACACCGAACAACACTAACGGGCCCGGTACGGGGTTAATAGAGGGTAGGGTTTTTCTGTTGGTGCGAGGGCCTGCAAAATGACGCGAGCATCACGGTTTTGGCGCGAGTGCTGGGTAAATCAGCGTGTATGCTTGGGAAGGGGGGGAATGCAATTTTGACATAGAATTTTGGAATAGGGGAAGAGTATGGTTGGTTTTGGAGGTCAGAAGGGGGTTTTGAGATGTGAAAGTAATGATTTGGTGTAATGGATGCAGGTGGAGAGGGGACCACTGGTCTCAAGAGAGCATTGGCCTGCGATGATGAGCCTATATCATGAGCTAGACCATGATGAGCTGGAGGTTCTAAATGCGTTGGGATTACATTATGTAGGTAGGTGGCTGAGGATACGAGCACATACTGCGATGATGACAACATTGGTGGAGAGGTGGGATAGTCAGTATAACACATTCTGTTTGCCGACTAGAGAGGCCATAGTGACTTTGTTAGATGTTTGGAGGATCTTGAAGATCCTTGTTCATGGCATGATCCCTAAGTATCGATTGGATGTGGCTGACTTTTATCTATGGGAGGTGTGCGAGTATGAGACATCGCCGATGCTAGATAGGAGTAGGATGCACTTGGGTTGAGCAATGGGTGTTCGACAGATTCCTCGATTAGTTTTGGTGATTTGCAGCTTCTTGAGTGGGCGGATCATACCGGATTTGGGGGGACATGGATTCCCTATGGGGTGGAGCAGATGTGTTTACTTCATGGTGCATTATAGTGTCCAGTATGCGTAGGGCTCAGCAATGCTAGCCCAACTTTATCATGATGTGCACCTCGTGACCTATAGAGAGTATGCCAGTTTCTCTGTGGGGGTGACACTGTTACACATTTGGGTGTGGGAGCATATTGCATTGACTTGGCCACTGGGGGTTCAGGATAGGTGACGATGACAACCATTTGTGGATAGGTACAGGAGACTACTGCATTATACACAGACAACATCTGTATGGTTCTGGAGGAGGATCTTGGATGAGCTGGCGCAGTTCACCTAGAGACCATTTTTGGGATGTGGGTGGTGGAGGGATGACTAGCAACTTCATTGGGTGGGAGTGGAGATGTGGAAATTCAAGAGATCAATCTACATCATGGAGTACTATGCTCCATTCAGGGTGACTCAATAGCTTGGATAGATATAGGATATAGTCGGGGATATCCCAGTGTATCCCCGGATTACACGGGAGGTGAGGTATTGGGGGCCTATAGCGAGTCCCTTGGAGATTCGGATGAGCTTCTCGACAATATTTCATATAGTCTAGGATGAGTGGATGGGGATAGGGGAGGATCTAGGCTGACAGGTGGTTATAGGAGTTGGTGAGAGGGGCACTTGCCAGTGCAGTTTACCATTCCTAGAGTTTTGGATGATGAGGAGCTGCAACTAGGGGTTAATCGGGTGGTGGGTGGGGAGGATGGTGGACTAGGAGAGAGAGTTGTGGTTTGCACAGGGTGTGGTGTGGGCAGACAATAGAGGAGAGTCTAGTTTGTGTGGAGGAGGGATCTAGAGGAGGAGGAGGGAGATGGAGAGGGTGCTACAGTGGGAGAGGCTTCAAAGGCCGTAGTTGGTGAGGGAGGGGAGGCTGTTCCTATGGATATCCCTAAGAGGCAGGCGGAGGAGAGGGGAGGGTTGACACAGGCTAATTTTGATCGTTTACAACAGGAGTGAGATAGTTATCGAGTGAGGGTTCATTTCATGGAGGATGAGCTATAGGTAGAGAGGGCTCAAAGGGAGAGCATGGAGGCAGAGGTGGGGTAGATGACACAGGAGATAGATGATTTGACGGAGAGTCTCAATAATGCAAGGACAGAGGTGGATGCCTTGAGGGAGGAGAGGGAGGAGTCAGAGAGGATGCTAGAGGAGGCCTAGATAGGCTCAACCATAGCAGGACTACAGGATTCTCTTCGTCGGTAGGATGTCGAGTTAGTGGGGTTATAGGCCAGAGTGTAGAGGGTGGAGGCACATGCAACATGACTATAGGGGGGAGGGATGCAGCCCGTGAGGCATTGGTTCCTATAGGATTCATGCATATATTTTCTGATAGTATGTAGCAATGGGAGACGGTAGAGAGGTCAGCCTGAGAGGCACAATATTATAGGGGGCTATATCATGGAGCAGTACCTACAAGACAATGAGTAGCCTCATCCATTGAGAGTGTGTGGTCTCACAGGACCCATAGTCAACGGTTGACTCAGAGTCAATAGACGGGAGGATTAGTGGGTTTTTGGCCACCAGCAGGGGGAGCAGCAGGATCAGGGGGGTACAATAGAGGGGGGTGGAGAGATAGGAGGGGAGAGCTAGCTCCTTGTTTTGCTTGTGTATTATATTATGACCCTTTAGGGTGATCATTGTATCATGACAGACATATTTTCCTCTTTATATATACATGATTTGATTGGTTATCTACTCTGTCTTGGTTCACCGTTGGTGCTTGCTTCTTTTCCTTTTCTGGATGGTGTAGCAGATTCTCTAAAAGTTGATTCAGTATTCTAAACACTGCCATCAAAACTATTTAGCTCATGGGCTGTTAATTTTGTAATGATGGAGTCTAGGGATACCTTAGTCTTGTCTATTAATCTCAACTCCTGAATAGCATCAACCCTTATTTCATAGACCGGTAATAGGGATCTCAAAGCTTTGCTAACAACAATGGAATCTTCCATTTTACCACCCGCACTCTTGATATCTCCAACAATGGTTTTGATTTGTATTCCATATTATTGAATGGTCTCACCTTCAACCATTCACATGTCTTCAAACTTGCCTCTAAGGATTTCTTCCTTAGCTTGTTTTACATGTTCATCACCTCCATAGATATTCTCAAGAGTATCCCATACTTCCTTGGGATTGTCTTTATCCTGGACATCAATAAACTCAATGTCAGATAAGCTACTGATTGGGGCTTCCATGACTTGCCCATTCTCCTGAATCTCTTTCTTTTGGTCATCAGTGAGAGTACCGGTAGGGATAACATAAACATTCTCAACATAGCTTCAATGTTGAGCACCCATGCTTCTGATGTATATCTTCATTCTATCCTTCCATATTTTAAAGTCATCTCTATTGAACTTTGGACCTTCCCTCTTCATCATTAAAATAGGATCTTTCTCTCAAGCAGTTAAGCTTACAACACAAAGGACCTAGAGGATGCTTTGATACCAATTGATAACTCAATGATGAATGGTGAGTACCAAACCGGTACTGAGAGGGGGGGGTGAATTAGTACAGGCACAAACAAAAAACTTCTCTTGAAAAGGTTTGATTGCAGATTGTAAACTACTGGCAATCTCCAACACCGGTCCAAACCAGAATACTACCGGTTAAACATAGTGCAGCTGTGAAAGACATGAACCGGTCAATCTTCTTAGCTTTCCACAAAACCTACTCCCTCATTTCCACTTTGTCCTTATGCATATACATATAATCTATCATCAGAAATGCAATAACTTGCTAGATCAATATGATTCACCGCTTGACAGAGAACAACAAAGCATCACATGAAAAATACATCACATATGACACACATATTTTTCACGTGGAAACCCAACTGGGAAAAACCACGGTGGGGGTGAATACCCACAAGCTATTTTTGAACTCTTTAGAAGTTTGCTCTGTTAGGAGCCTAGTCCAGTTAAAGACTGTTACAATAGGTTCTGTTAGGAACCGATCCTGTTAGGGATCACCTGGTTAAGGGATGGTTACAATACCTGGTTAAGGGTTAAACCCTGTTAGAGGTTACCTTGTCAGAGGATTTAATGAACTCAATAGCTTTGAGTCACCCTGTTAAAGGATTTACAAAAAGCTAGTTAGAGCTACCCAGTTAAGGGATTTTCCAACTGTTGAAGTAGTTAAAGATAAACAGGTATTACAATAATCTGGTAATAGCACTCAATGCCAATGCAGATCCACTTTAGTTCCTTCCTTCTGCACACACATTAGACAAATATCAATCTTCTTATCTGGTCTAGCAAGAATCACGTATCTCTGCACTTAGATACACACACAACATTTGCCAACAACTTTAACATGAAACACAACATCAACCCTATAGAATACAGATAGGTCGGCAACATAAACCCTAAACCCTAAACACTTAGGTTAAGCAATTGATCAGTTCAATCCTGACCATTGAGCACTTTGCATTTGAATACAACGGTCTTGAACAGATCTCAAGATATTCTCCATCGTTCGTTCTTCATCACTTCATGGAGGCGATAATCCATCACGCGTTCTCCACCATTTGCAAAGACTTCGCACATTCCTGAGGTAGATATGATCAATCTCCTTCATGCAAGATCCTTCACGTGTATGAGACTGACATGGCAACACGATCTGATCTCCATTACAATGCTAATAATCACACAATGTCATCGGGCTTGGAATACTTCAACCGGAAACCTTGAAGCTAAGACTACCAACTGGTAGTCCTACCACATTCCATGTACCAGTTCTTGTTCTGACATTCCAGTTCTGGTTCACAACATCATATCGGTTCACTTGGACAAGCATACCGCTTCATTTATTGCACATATACCGGTTTACACCACCATACCGGTTCTCTTTGCCATTTGCGTAACTTCAATATACCTGTTCACTTCTCAGCATATTGACATCAATGATATTGTAATGACAATATACAATATCATCATATCATCATACTCTTGCACACATGCCAACAGTGGTAACAGTCTTAATGAACTCATCTGGTAATTTTGTAAGAAGAGGATGGTCACCTGGAAGTGGAGCTTTAGCTAATTGATCTGCAATTACTTGTCCCTTGATTGCCTTTCTATCCACATATTCAATGTCAAACTCTCTTAAGAGCATGACCCATTTAGCGATTCTGCCAATGAGAGCAGCTTTTGACAAGAGATATTTAAGTGGATCAAATTTAGCAATTAGTTTTGTTTTGTTGTTCAACATATAGTGTCAGAGTTTTTGTGTGCTAAATACCAATGCCAGGCATGGTCTTTCAATGGGGGTATAATTAAGTTCATACCCTACTAGTGTTTGACTGATGTAGTAAATAGCATCTTCCTTCCCTTGGTCATCTGTCCCTCATCGTCAAGTTCCTTTTCCAGGTTTTCACTTTCAGATACGCCCTTTGTTTTTATTTTTTGCTCATCCAAAGGTGCCTCAGAGAGGTTTTCACCTAAGGAATCATGCTTTTTGCTTTGATTATGTTTTTTGCGGATAAGGGTATTGACCTGACTACCAAAGTATCCTTTTTCGTGAAGTTGAATACCCTCTACTATGTTACAATCTTCCATATTTCGCATCGTGAGGAGAATAATGAGAGCATTATCATCTGTGTAGATGTCTAACATTGGTTTGTCTCATTGGCCTCAGTCTATGGGTTTAGGATGGACAAGATGTAGCTCATGTGAAGTGGAAGGGGTAGTGGGGGTAATGGTATTGATGTGAGTGTCAAAGAAGATATCATTTTTGTATTCATAAGGCATTTCGTGGAACTCCTCTTTGTCAGCACTTTCGATATCCAAAGAAGGACTAGAAGGGGCACCAGTGATAGTAATATTAGGCACTGAGGTGTACCCCAAACCTTTATTGTATTTGTAAGAAATAGGATTTATGGGTGCTTTCCTTCTTTTCTCCTCTGGTCCCAAGCCATGTCCTTTTAAACCCATTTTTTTTAACTATGGCTGATGCTTTTGGGTACATCTTTTTTGATATTTTTGCTGGATCTTCATCTTCTTCCCAGTACAACCATGAAGAGACATTTGCTTCGAGGCTCTCCTCATCAAGTGGGCCCCATTGCTGGAAGGTAGTGTTTTGGCATTGCATGACTAGTTTCGGGTCTATTTTGAGCTCTTTCGGTTTGCCAAATGACTTAGGAGAGAGGGGGAGGTTTCTTACTAATAAGACATCCTCCAACTTGTACTCTCCACAACCATTGTCCAAGATTTTGATTTGGGTATCTGATTGTGATGAAGTGGAGGCAACATTTGATGTGTCAGATGGAGGTGTTGGCAAGGGTCTATTTAGTGGGCAATGATATGGATGCTTCCCCTCTAAGAGTTTGCAATATTGAAAAGGTTGGGGATCACCTCAGATAGTGATCTCTTGTCCATTAAAGGGGAATTTGCTGCATTGGTGATAGGTGGAGGGCACAACCTGGAAGGAGTGAATCCATGGTCAACCGAGGAGAATGTTGTAGGGGAGACAAAGATCTAGTACTTGGCAAGGGGTTTCAACTGTGATAGGGCCCACTTGAAGAGGTAAGGTGATAATCCCCTTCGAAACTCTTTCTACATCATCATATGCTTTTATGGTGATCCTTCCTGATGTGTCTACCAAGTCCTCAGAGAGTCCCAATTGTTTTATTAATTTGTGTGTACATAGATTAAGTCTGGATCCACCATCTATCAAAATATGTTTAACCTTGTGTTTTTGGATAAGGGCTTCAATGTGCAAAGGTTTGTTATGATATTCATGTGCTAGAGCATCTTTGGAGGTAAATACAAGGTGCTACTAGGCATCAAGGTTTCCAATGAGAGCTTGGAATTGAGTAGCATTGATGTTATCAGTAACACGGGACTCAAGGAGGGCTTGTTACAAAATTTCCTTATGTACAAGGGAAGTCTTGAGAAGTTCCAGAATGGAAATCTGCGTAGGGGTCTTCCCAAGTTGGTCGAGGAGGTCATATGGGTGAGTGGAAGACATGGGTGTGGGGTTTGGTGGGGGAGGAACTCCTTGGATGCTGACTTTTCCTCAACCTGTGGTTACACTATAGTCATTTTGGGGATGGGAGGTGGAAGGCATGGCGCCTTGAATGACTATCCTAGCAGGGTTTGGTCTTCTTTAGGGAGTGGGGGGGATTGACTCCTTGGAGGGTTATGACATTAACATGGTTGTCTACGGGCTCGATGCGACCCACTAAAGAGTCAAAGCCGGTTATGTGATTGGTGTAGTCATAACCCATTGTGTTAGATGATGAGCCTTTTCCTTTATCATGCTTTGGGAAGGGTTCCTGGTACATTTTAAGTTTGTCATTGTTATTACCAGGTTTTGCATTTTCTACTTCATTCTCACCCCTATCAATGAGATCTTGTATGTAGATTTTAAGTTTCATACACTTTCGTGTATCATGCCCCTTGATACAATGGTATTCACAATACTCATTTTCATTTTACCATCTTGTTTTAGGTTGATTGGGGTTGAATGGGCGAGTGATCGGAAACACCATTGCACCTACTTGGACAAATTTTTGAAACACCATTTGAATATGCTCAGCAAGAGAAGTGAAATCTCTTGGAGCTCTATTATTTGATCGAGTGATCATCCCTGGACTGAGACATTATTGTGAGGCTTTTGTGTTTGATTTTAGTTGTTTTGATTGTTGAATTCATGATTGTTGGTGGTGGGTTTTGGGGGAGAAACCACTGTTTGGACCCACTTTGCATTAGTTACACCATCGTTGACTATGTTTTTGTTTTTATCCTAGAACTTTGGTTTGTCATTATGATAGGAGGAAGAACTTTGTGTCGATTTTTGGTAATGTTTCAAGGTTCCTTCCTCCAACAAGACACGTTTGAGGGAAAGACCCTTATCGATCAATTTTTGGATGGATTTGATACATTGGGACATCAACGGTCTTGAAAGTTTGGGTACCAAGTTATTTTGGAATAACTCAATTTGATGTTGTTCTAGCATGTCCCACTAAAATTTCTTGATAAGATGTCGCCATCTTCGTAGGAAGTTGGCGAAAGTCTCTCCGAGCCTTTGTTTTGTGTTACATAGGTCCATCATAGAAATGTCATTAGCCATGTTATAGGCATAATGAGCTACAAATTTCTCTGCCACGTCTGGAAAGGAGACAATTGAGCCCCATGGTAGAGATGAGAACCATGCCAAGGCATCTCCTGTGAGACTCTTGGGAAAGAGTCTACGAAGATATAGGTCACTATAGGAGACTTCTTGACATAAGATGTGAAATTCCTGGACATGGTCACAGGGGTCTCCTTTGCCCTCATACTTGGTGAATTTAGGGATCTCAAATCTAGGAGGGTAAGGTGCAATTGATATAGACAGGTCATAAGGACAAGGACAAAATTCCTCAAATGAGTATGGTTTTCTCTTATTAGTCCCTTCTTCATGTCTTTGATGATATTTTTCATGTCTTGAATTTCCTTGATGAGGTCTTGTTGTGGACTTTGATAATGATGAATTTTATTTGTCCCAAGGATTGGATGAGTCAAGGAAGGTGTACCACCACCAATGTATTGATATGATGAAGAGGCAGGAATATGAGATGTCATTGGGATTTGAGTGATAGTTGGTTGCGGCCCATAAACTATTGTGATAGGATTGAATGCGGCCTGGATATATAGTTTGCGATATTGTTGATAGGAAGCGAAGTTTGTGGAATAGAAATATGTGATTGACTGGAAGCAAGTGGTATAGAAGCATGTTGGAGAATAGATGAGATCAGATTTGATAGTGGTATAGATGGTAAGGAGGAATAAGGTAGGATGGAGACCATGGTGGGAGGTGCCACAGGTGATATTGATTGAGTTTGGATGATTCATGGAGGTGCAATTGATTGAATTTGAGTTGCGGGTGCAACATTTTATGTGGGCGAGTGGATTTGTCAAATTTAGGCAGAAGTTGAGCTCCATTTACAAGGAGAGTTTTTAGAAGTGTAGTAGGATTGTGTTGGATGAATTTTTCAATCATCTTTTGGTTGTAAGAGTCTACTAAGAAACTTTGCACTTTCAGAGAGAGTTCATCTTGGCTAACCATATTAGGATTTTGGCTTTGATC
Organism: Cryptomeria japonica; assembly: GCF_030272615.1. Taxonomy (NCBI): domain Eukaryota; kingdom Viridiplantae; phylum Streptophyta; class Pinopsida; order Cupressales; family Cupressaceae; genus Cryptomeria; species Cryptomeria japonica. The sequence goes on along the minus strand of NC_081408.1, from coordinate 103,229,029 downwards.
TTGATTGCTAGGTTGCCTACTTTGTGTAGGATCTTTCCTGGGATCTTCATATAGGACACTAATTTCCGGCCTGCCATATTGGTGTTCAGCCATCTTTTTCTTTTGAGATCAAGTTGTGACCATACACGAATAACCTTAGAAGAGCCTGGAGGAAGAAAAAATTTGATGAAAGGACTTAGTAGGATTTTTGTGGAATTTGTTTGGATTTCGTCTTCGATGACAAAGGATTTTATTGATTGGTGGGGTTCTTGGATTAGATCCTAGATTTGATTATGATTAACACCTTAGTCCTTGGATGAGGCTTTTAGGTGGTAGATGAAACCACAAGAAAGGTATTGACCAAGTTGGGTAGAATTTAGACCTTGGAATAATGATTGAAAAGTCTTTCTTCCACCAAGGGTTGACTAATGACCCTAAGCAAAGTAAAGGCGTGAGTTAAGAGTCTTGATCAACTCAAAAAGGATTAGGTAAAAGATACTTGGAGAGGATTCTTCTTCAACCATGAGAGCCAATTGATTAATGATGAGGTCTAAATGGAACTTCACGAGGCATGCAACCTTATCATGAGGTTAAAATTGGATTTAAGGATGATTGGATTTGGATCTTGAGAATTGATTTGATAGTGGTGGGAGATTGATTTGATATGCTAAGTCCTTAGGAAATTTGAGGATGATGATTGAGGAGGTATGATAGTGATGACTTAGAAGAAATTTGCTGACTAGGTTGTTCTTGGCATGAACATGACTCAATATAGGATTGATTCGAATGGCAAGTTGTACGAAGGGACACGACCACCCTGATTTTGATGATAATTGGTTTTTCAAAGGACAAACTTGAACTTTGATGGAGAGGATAGACTCTTAGCTTCTTACTTGGGCTTATGAAACATGGGAGGGATAGAGCTTTGATGCAATTTTGGACTTTGTGTGGGTAATGACTTGGACAATTGTTTGTTTCTTGACAAGTGTTTTTGCAAAGTGTTTGGGGATAGTGATGTGTTTTTAGTCTACTCTTGGCAAGTATGTATCAAACAAAGCAAACATAATGATCAAATGCATATTATCTCAAAGACACTCATGCTTATACACAACACTCTTAAGGCTGGCAAGGATAATAGTCATTGGATCCCAATTGGTTTCCCAGCTACACTTACCCAGAGCAGACACTTAGATGCTTGACCCCACTGGCTCCCCTCCATGACAGTACATTCTCTAGGGCAACCAAGCATCAATTCCCATGAAAACTCCTCATGGTGAACTTTGTGTCTCTACTAAGGGCCGTAAAAATATGGGTGGCTTCGGAGGTCTGACTTCCTGCACCAATGACTAGAAGGTTTTTGGCCACTATGAACAAGGCGTTTAGTAATTATTCCCATTAGGAGCTACCCTTCGCAGTTGCACAAGCACAATTGAGGCCTATAGCCCAATGAAGCACCAAGAACTTAGTAGTCACGCAAGCGTGATTGAGATCTCTAGGATCCTACTAAGCACCCAATGTGAGAGTGAACTCTCATATAGCCCCAACCATTGACCCTTTCATAGTCAATGGCCTATTTATTATAGTGAGTTGGGAACCCTAGGTCCGAGTGTACTCACTTAGGTCATTTCCCTCTTAGCTTCTAAAAGAGAAAGTTGGGGGGGTAGGCCCGCTAAAGGTAAACATGCAATCAAACAAGAAAAGGTTGGAGGGTCTGGATTTATGATCGTCTAGCTAGATGAGAGCATACTCTCCTACCTCTATGCTTTTCTTAAAACACGTAAAACAATGATTCATTCCCTTTTAATTAACATCTAGGTGCCTAACTTAAAAAAATGCACAATGTTTGGTTGAGTCTGCTAGGCAACCTGCAAAAAACTGGATTAGTAGTTTTTCTAATTTTTTTAGGCTTTGGACGATTGATTTAAACTGCAAAACTAGAAAAAAAAGATTAGTACCTACTGTACTGCACATACAGCAAACGCGTTGAAGTGCCTGCGTAGGCACCAAAACGCCTGCGTACGTACTGAACTAAATAAAACCACTAAACAAAATGACAGCCAACATAGGACAGAGAATGACTTTATACCTGTTTGTCACGCTAATCAGAAATGCTCATGTTGAAACACCTATGCTCATGCTAAAATGCCTACGCTCATGCTGAAATGCCTGCGCTTGCACTGAACCTTGAAAATAGAAACCTGAGGAATTAGCGGGTAAAATTTTCAAAATTTCAATTCAAAAAATTGGGCAGGAATGTCATAAAAGTGCTCATGCTTATTTAAATCAGCCGCACTAAAATGCCTGCGCTCGCGTTGAAATACCTACGCATGCGAAAAATAGACAGACAAAGAGTGAATTTTTTTAAATTTTGACAGAGGGTGGGAAGAAAATTCAAATGTGTAGGGCGTTAGCATTGATGCGCCTGCACTTGTGCCGAAGTAGGTTTTGTATTGCGCTAAACCCGAGTCGCTCGCACCGGTTTGCAATCTCTCACACTGTTCCAGAATCTGCGTCTCACAATTCACAAAAACTCACAAAAACATTAGTTCTTAGGGACATGGGTCCCACAGAGCATGCCAAAATGAAGAGGGAAAAAGATTGATGAGGTAGAATAGTTAGCAAATCATGCAAATCAATCATAGAAACATATGAAATCAAAAGACATAACTTGAATTACATAAAAACAAGAATGAGATGCATTTACCTCATAAACCTTATACCTTCTCCTTTGGATTGAGTTTGATGAAGTGAAGGCGCCTCTTGATGATGCTCCACTTGATGTGCTCCTTCTGCTTGCTTGATGTGGATGGCTCTCCAATGTTGTGCACAAATAAGATGGATCTTGAGGGATGATAGGGATGAGATGATTAAGTATGGATGGGAGATGATTTTGACATGGTAAGGGCGCTAAGATGACTTTTCTAGGCTCAAATTAGCAGCATAAGATTATTAAACTTGGAGATGAAGAATTAAGGGATGGAGTCCTCAATTTATAGGAAGAGGAGAGGAAGAATGGATGGCTAGAATGGATTCAAGATGAAGGGCTAGGATTTCTTGTGAGATCACACAAGGCCCAAGAGAGGGTGTGGAGACCAAGAGAAATGCCTTGAAGGCATTTCTTGTCTCCACACTGCTCAAGGTGCATTGGGAAGACTTCCCAATGTGCCTTGAGAAGAGCAAGGGATGTGACATTCTTTAAAGAATGGGGAGGAGGAATTTAAAATTCTCCAAAAAGGGATGATCATGGGGATTGGACGAATAAGAAGCAATTAAAAATTCCTTGGGAGAGGAGATGCTTAGAGTAATGTGAGATTTTGAAAATCTCACATTCACCTAGGGAAAGAGCATTAAAAGCTAGTGGTTGGATGGAAGGGATAAGGAGTTGACTTTGTGGCTAATCATGATGATTAGCCACTAGCAATTCATTAGGAGGGGGATTAGAGGAAAGATTAGGTGGGATAGGATTTGTAGGAGGATTTGACTAGGAGAGAGAATGAGTGGAGGGAATTAAAAATTAGAAGAATAAGATTAAGTGAGTTTAGGGAGTTTCTAGAAGACTTTATTAGGTTAATGATGAATTAGGAAGATGATTTGTAGGAATCATGTAGGTTAACTAATTAATTGAAATTAATTAGCTAAGAGGAAGATTTGTGAAGATTTGATTTTTAGAAGAATAGAGGGATTGATTTATTAAATAAATCAATCACATACTATAGTGACAATATTAATTATAATTAATTAATATTGAAGAGAATTTGAATTAACATAATTAATTAATTATGTGAGGAATTAAAAATAATTAAAATAACTATTTTTAAGTGTCTACATCAACATTAATATTAGTGAGCTTACAAAGGATTAAGCGTATTAGGTACTTCATTATGAGGCAGATAAAGATGAAATAGCTACAAGAATGCATGATAAGACTTATCATAAGGAATCATAATAGTAAATGCCAAAAATTTCTTGCAACCAGTACATAAAGCATTCATAAATAGTGATATTATTGTTTAAAAATACTATCAAAGGATGATATTATAAAGATAGAGACCTAGAACTCAGTATGCAGTCATGGATAATAGTGTAGGGTTAGGTATAGTCCAAGACCTTGTTTAAGGGGAAACACGTGATAGTGCACGTGCCTAAGGAAAACTCTACAAAAATAGTGAGCAACAAGACTATCAAGAACAATATTTCAATCTTAGGCATAAACAACTCAAGGAGATAATGATTAACAAAGAAAGCACTTACAAAGATATATCTGGTCATAAAAGATAATCATCTGAGTTGGAGACATGAGAATATTGTAGAACACAAAGTAGACAGTGCCAGATCATAAGGCATACACTCCATTTCAAGGCCCCAAACTTAAGGGCCATACAAGGAGATTCCATCAATTCCAATTGTAGTCCATAAAAGCCTTGTCGCAAAGCAAATCAAAGACAAAGTACAGTCATAGAGAGATAAGAAGATCAATTCTATCAAAGAAATAAAAGAACTCAAAGGAATTCAAAGATGTAATAGTAATAAGGCATGCACAAAGGCTCTAAACAATGGTGATACAATGTTGCCGACCAGTAATGAGGAGTGAAGAATAAGGATTGTGATAGAAACCAGGTTCTGAATACAAAGGCACATGATAGTAAGTTTGAGATTAGACAATGCAACATGGAGATGTGATCACCTTCTATGAGAAATGAAAGTATAGTCATGCTAATATTTTTTAGTAGATTGGATTACCATAAACATGCACATGGAAATGACTAAAGGGTGGGAGTTTCAATTAAGTGAACTTCAAGTTAGAATGTAAGTTCTTAGTATCATTCATCAGTTCAGGCATTAGTTTTTAGAGAAAATATTAATTTCTAAGTTCATCATCAGTTTGAGGCCTGAAAAGGTGGAGTTTTTGTTAGGAACTAGAAGGACAACTAAGAGGAGGGGGGTGAATCAGTTGTCAATGAATTTCAACCCAATTATAACTTAATCAAAATTAATGCTTAATATCGGTAAACCAAACTTAATGTTAGTTTATAAATTAGCAGTTAATATCAATACCAGTGAAACTTAATATATGAAATAGAAAGATAAACAAAATCCACAACACATAACACAAATATTTTTGACGTGGAAACCCTGTAAGGGGAAAAACGATGGTGGGAAACCTTACCCACACTCAGATGATACTACTGTAGATAGTATGTGTATTCAAATGGGGTTTGCACATGCAGAAAGGCCAACCGCCTAGAGCACACTGCTCAAATGGGAGTCACAATGACTACACTAGGATGGTTAAATCCTAGAATAATGTACTGCTCAAAATAGCATCTCCAATATTGGATTCAGTACCGGTTAAGCTCTGATAAACACCTTCAAACCTTCCTTGAACCTTCTCTATGGTATGCTCATATAATCTTCAATATTTGCACAATTCCAATTCATTCAAACTAAAATTAAATTCTGATTCATTCAAACTAAAAGAAAAGGCCCTACTATTCTATGGGGCCATTTACCAGAAATTAAAGCTAGTTACAGCTGGAAATAAAGTGAACAAGAGAATGCAAGGAACTACTAAAAAAATCTTGATGATAAGAAAGAAAGGACCAACCTCTTGTACAGTTGCTGCCAAGCATCTATCTACAACAATTGTGCCCGCTTCCTCCAAAATTTTGTACCTTGAGCCCATGTATAATGATGGCGCATAATTACTTTTTTTTTAAAATGCCTCGTGTTCATCAAAATTCTAATGTCAAATATGAAATCTAAACTATCGACAAAAGTCAACTCGATGGTAACACAAGTAGAAGCATGTGATTGGGATAGAATACAAGCTGATGAAGCCCATCGATAGAACGTACACTAGCGACAATGGAGAAATCTTGTATCACCGATAGCCGATGATGCTATCAGTAAGACTTATCTCGCTGGACACTAGCAAAAATAAAATGCATCGGGAAAGGTTATGATGATAAAGGGTCAAAGCTTATGCTGAGGAGACATAATGTATCGGGAGGAGCTACACTGAGGGAAAATACATTAGGGAAATTATGCCCATCACCTAAACACATTTTAAGCTATCCCAATGCTCGATGAGACTAGCAGGATAACTCACACTGATCAGTAGGAAGAGATGTCATTGGCTTATGTTATCCTAGTGAGTAAGAAGAAATCAAGAGGCTATGAAAATCATTGAACCAACATATGTCGATGAATAGGTAAAATCCGTGTTCATCGGGATGCCGACATGAAATTTCAACACATCTGAATTCCGACAAACATGGGGTATACTTAAAAAATAAATAAAAAATTAATACAACAAAGAAAAAGAAATCCCATAGCCAGTCGAAAATGTTCATCGGTTTTTCGTCCGAATTCTGATGTGAAATTTTAACACATAGAAATTCGGATGAAAACGGGGTAATTTTTGAAAAAATAAATAAATTAATCTGACAAAACAAAAGAAATCCCATAGATCGTCAGAAATTCTCATCAGAAAACTGCTCCAAATGTACTAGTGATTTATTTCATTTTTTGTTTGCAGTTCAATTTAAAAGATCTTCTTTCTATATGTTTGCTCTTGGCTTTAATAGTCAATCAAAAATTTTGCCCACAAAGCATCCACATGTCACTCTGCCATTTGGTGAATGGCGGGACCTATCTACATAACTATATGCACACAAAAATTCCATGTGTGAGAGAAATCCACATTTGATTCACGAGCTTCTTTGATGTGTTCCGTAGGTCACATAACACACATGTTATACGCATTGCGAAACAACCAAACCTTTGTTACTGCGAGCTGGCGGGATAACGCGCCATCTACCATTTTCATTATACCACGTTGTTTCCTCTCAGGTCATCTTACCCATGCAGGTTGGTGGGATGTGTTAGCTTTCTCCATTTTATGTTGCCCCACAGGACCATTTTTCTTCAAACCTGCATGCTATGAGATAGCGAGGTGCTTTGCTTGCCTTTGTTAAGTATTACCTCGCAGGGTTATATTACTTGCGAATAACACAATGCGAGATGGTGGGATAATCTCATGCTTCTACCTTCATGTTGTCCTGCAAGGCTATCTTACTTTTGTATAACATGCTGCGGGATAGCAGGAAACATAACCTGTCATGTTATTGACTTCTCCATCACAGTTTGGCATTACCTCGCAAGAACTTTTGGCTCTCATTCAACTTGTCACCAAGAACAAAAACCATCTTATCATAAGAAGATATTTTGATGTAACACAAAGGAGCAGCCAAAGGGAAAAATGGTCTTGCTGAAAGGAAAAATTACACCGAAATCAAGACATGTCAGCCAAACATCCACTCCATCTCACCAAAAAAAGAGACTCTATCAGTATAGCTTATAAGCGATTGCATAGCCTGAAATGGGTTACAATGATAGACCAAGTCACATCGAAATAGATGATGTCACTGAGACAGAAACACAATCATGCTGAAAAAATGCCAAACAAAGGATTTCTAACACTTTCGACTTGTAACTTCATAGCGATAACCTGTGTGTTAATGAAAACTACAACTAATACTCCCTGTACCTGCGTGTGACTAACATAGTGTGTTATACACAACTACAACTAACTTTTTTCAAGTCAGACTAGATTTCACAATACATTTCCCACACAATTGCCTGTGTCCCCCTTGTCCATTTTCATGTCCCAATGACACACTTCATGCATTCCTCCTATATCTCTTTGTGCGTATAACACAGTGTGTTATATGATGCTGTAACAACACTTATGCTCTTGGTCAATCATATTTTCCCCATGAAATCACAACTCTATGGCCTTGGTTCTCTAATCACTTGTAGGTCCAATAGAAAAATCCATTGTCCTCTCGATCTTATTTGAGGTCAATAACTCCATGCAACCTCCATCCATATACATTCAACTTGCATAGCTCTACCATCCTAATGCAACACCATATGATCCAATATGATTTTCCTTTGAGACCTCATCGTCATGCGTAACTGTAACCATTGCAGCTTCTTAATTGTTGACATCAATCAACTCTGCATGCCTGCTACATCTTCATCCAGTGGGTGTCTTGTATGTCTCTTAATAACTTCATTAACTCAGCCCTACACACACACATGTTGACATCAATGACAACTTCAATGCCAACACCTACAAGTGGATACATAGTTGATTTGTAAACATCACTTCTACATTAAGACCTTATTCCAAAAACAATGTCATTTGCTAAACGACCTACCAATTATCTATTTGTATTGTACAAATGAATGCAAAAAATAGATAAATTTTTATAATTAACTTTCCACACCTCTTTGATGTACCGATTGTCCCACTAAGGTGCAATTGTTTGTTTTTGATCGATTATGAGAACAAGCTACTTGGATCAAGAGATCAACGATGTAGAATTTTGTAGAAGCATGCAAGTAGATAAAATGCATCCTAGACATTCATCACTTTTCACTATTTTTTTTTTTTCTCGACATCGACTTTATGTTGTTAGGCAAGCATTTTATCAACGGCAAAGTGAGTACAGGCTCATTAAATCCCAACTAAATTATGAATGAATATTAATGTAGTTTCTACGAATGCTTCTTGCATTCTCCTTTTTGTTTTGAATATTTATTTCCTCCTCTAATTCACTCAATGCTCTCTATCAATATAATAAATATACCTATATTCAACTTTTACATATAGTTAACAAAGTAGTAGGGTATGCATGTAAAGGAAATTGATGACCACATATATATATTTATATGTTCAATTTTTGTGAAATCAATTTTGTAATTTATATAAATGTTAAAAAATGTTCAATTATTTTAATTTTTTTTTAATTTCTGTTAAGGTTTTTTATTCATAAAATATTAATAGAATATGATAATACATGAAAAAAGCATCAATGTTAAGTCTAAATTACACATTCTTATATAAAAAATTTAAGTTATTTTTATTTTAATGACTTTTAGATTTTTATTTGATAGGCTATATTGTTGTCTTACACCCAATGTCCAACAAAGCTAGCTTGAAAACAAGCTTGTAAATAGAGAAAAATATTTCCACATGAAAACTTTAGGGAGAAAACTTGACTTTATGGCAGAAAAACATTTAATGTGTGAGAGAAAGTGGGAGATATTATGAAACTAGATACATTGATTTTATATGAATACCTAAATGCCAAAATATCATTCTTCGTAGATTGGTAGATATATTTTTTTGGTTACCAATCTTCTCTAGAGTTAGTTGATAAGGTTTGGTTTGCTTGTAGATTTTATTTGGTGTTAGTCCTTTCAAATTTGATTTTCTTGTAGATTTTGTTTGTTCGTAGTCCTTTTGAGATTTGATTTGCTTTGAATGCAATGTTTCTTGCTAATAAATGCATTTATGCATCACCACTTAAAATTGATTATAAATACAATGAATGAATGATACAAAGATCCATACAAAGATGCAATAGACAACATAACACATTGAAATTTTTTAAATCTAATAGTACTTTCGTTTGTTCACTATTTCATCTTCTATTTTATATTTTCCCTTATTCACAAAATCTTCTTTCTTCCTCACCCTTATTGTCATTTTGCAGAGATAAATAATATTTCTGTACTTTTTTCATTTTTTTACAATGTATTCTTTCTTCCCCTATTTTTTTCTCTTCTCCCATTTTTTCTACACAATATTTGCTTAAACCATTTGAATATGTAGGCAACATAAACATCCTTGTAAACAGTTAAGGCTCACAAATAGAACAAGTTAATAACAAAGCTCATGACATCCAAGGTCCTTCAAGCTTTCTAACGTCCTTGTAGCTTTGCAAGTTTATCTTTTCCTGGCAAATCTAACGTGTTGAAACTCTTGCTCACACTTAGTAACTGTTTCTCTCCAAAAGATAAACAAAAAATATACATCAACAACTAATGATCTAGTATCCCACTGAAATAAAAATAGACCTATTCCACTTGTACAACTAGGGCAAGATGGTTGAGAAGGCTATCAAAGAACTAGAGCTGTCAAAGTATTCAAAAAGCAATTGCTTGGTCACCTATTAAGTATGACTGATATCTCATTGTAAGTTGTATGTTCTTGGCCTTTGGGTGAAGGTTTGGATGCAAACCTTTGCTTCATTCAACTTGCAACATAAACAAATAAATAAGATTGAAATCAAAATATATCCAACAAATATAATTAGACTAAAGAAAACAAACAAAATTAAAACATCTAACTTTAATTTGTTAATATTATGTTTTATAATAAAAATTAAGAAAATGGTATGTAACATCAAGTTCAAGTTAACAAGTTGTGCCTCTCCCACCAAATTATGCCACAAGACAACTTTTGTTAGAAAAACTTTTAAATGCAACTTGAGGACCAGTGCATGTAGTTTTTTTATTATACATTATCTAATCATAACGTGTAGCCAAATAAATATGTGCATTATAGTAACAACATAGACCAAAATTAACTAACTGTTGAAAAACAGGATAAAACATACAATGAAAATATACTATAATTTTATGCAGTGAAATAAATAGATAACAATAAATTTTAGATGGTAATGGATAACATAATAATTCAAACCATAAGAGAAGAATTTACGTGGAGAAACCCTTTCGGGAAAAAACTCAACCACAAAAAGATCCAAGACTTGTATTAATCCTTTGAAAGAGTTACATCAATACAACTTCTCTTTCTGAAATTCTGCAAAATTTATTTGCTTTTGTGAATAACATCTATTTCTTTCAACTCAAGCACTAAATAAATAGGCATGAGAGAAACCATAAATCATAAATGGTTTCGAAAACCACTTATGCACAAATCAAAAAGAAAAACATAAACCTTCCTCTTTCAACTTGCATTTTTATCTGCCTTTTGAAAGATATTCTTTATTTTAGCAAGCTTTCTTTTATTTTTCCCCATTTTCATGCTTTAATATTTTGACAATTAAAAAACATCTTTGCAAGTTGTCACAATTGCATTTAGCAACTTTCATGACAACTAAAAGATAATTACAATTTTCCAATTAATTTTTCAATTCAAGAATAGAAACAACAAGGTTGAGACATTTCTCTGACACTAACAATATTTGTGTCTCTATACACTCTAAAAATAGATGCCACTATGGTACTTCTCCCCTGAATTTGAAGAATAAAAAGCAAGTCTTTGAAACTTTATTTCAATTTGGCTATGCATGAGCTCATTTCCTCCTAGAACTTTCACACACACACACACACACATACATACATACATACATACATATATACATATATATATATATATATATATATATATATATATATATATATATATATATATATATATAAACATATATATATATATATATATATATACATATGTATATATATACATATGTATATATATATATATCTATGTATATATATACATATGTATATATATATACATACATACATATATATACATATACATATATATATATACATGTATACATGTGTACATGTACACACACACACACATTTTAACACCCCCCATAAACTATATTTTATCATATAACTTAACTAAATGATGGGGGTCACCCACAACAAATAAGTTTGTTAGCGACCCATGTACAATAAAGAATACTTAACATCATTTCCTTAAAAATGTATATAGTTTTATCTTTTCTTGTCCATTGGTATTCAAGAATAACATGTCTTTCTTGATTATATCTAGAAAGAAGGCAAAGCATTCTGAAGATCTTTGCGATCAAAACCTTTTCAATTATCAGTACAAAAAAGTGAAGTGTTTCCAAAGATCTTTGCGATCAAAACATTCACAAGTATCAAGAGAAGAAGATGAAGAATTTCATAAGATATTTGCGATCAAAACCTTCATAGATATCAATAAAGAAAGTGAAGCATTTCCAAAGATCTTTGTGATCTAAATCTTCACAAATACCAATAAATAAAATGTTTCCATAAGATCTCTGCGATCAAGAACTTTAACGATTTAATAAGCAATAATGTCTGTGCTAATAGTTTTGTAGATGCAAAACACTTCTTTGTAACAATTCAAATCCATATTCTATTAAAAAGTTATATATATTAAACAAAAGATAAAATCAACTTCATTTCAATGCATTTTTAATTCAATAAAGATAAGTTTAACATCGTACACATATAAAAGATTGTATTAGGATAATATTCATCTTTTTATTTCAAATATATTATTCATGTTCAAGTTTGGAAGAAAAAAGTCTGTAAATTTAAAATGTAAAATATGAAACAAAATGAAAGTTTCTATTTTGAACAAATTCTTTTTAAGTTAAAATTTCAAACAAAAATTTCTAATTTTTTCATTAATTGTAATTTTTAAAAAGAAAATTAATATTCTAAATATATTCTATGATATGCAACTTTCTAATTTGAAAAATATTACATTTCCTATAAAGTGCACCCTATAGTTTTAGAGTTTCATATTAGAATAATGTTTTATCTTTTTATTTGAAATATAATATTCATCTTCAAATTTGAAAGAAAAAGGTGTCAACTAATAGTAAATTTAGAATGTAAAATATGAATCAAATTGAAAACAGATTCTTTCTAGATTAACATTTCAAACAAAAGTTTCTATTTTTTTCATGATTTCTAATTTAAAAAAAAAATTAATATTCTAAATTTATTCTATGATATGCAACTTTCTAATTTAAAAAATATTATATTTCCTATAAATTACACCTTATACCTCAAGGAGATAACTGTTAGTAACTAGTTATAAAGGCAAACAAAAATATAACTTTCAAGCAATGGTCCATAATTCATTAAAATACAGAGATTTTTTAGATATTAGAGAGAATATATAATATGGATTCTACCTTTAAAGCATTGGACAATTATATATATGTAATAATGGATTGTACATAAATTATATCAGAAGGATATAATATGAAAATTTTGATTCTGCAGTGTGCTCATAATGTTTTTAATTCACCTGCCTTAACAAATATTTTCCTAAATTCATTTTTTTTGAGTTATATAGTGGATCTCTAATAGCCAATTATGACTTCAATTTAACAATTTAACAAATTATTCTGAGAAGCCCATCAAAATTGTTAAAATTTTCAAAATCTCATGGGCTGGCCACAATTATTAAATTTTAAATAAATTACTATCATGAACTGTATATTGTATTTCAATATACAGCTCATGACAATAATTTATTTTATTTTGTAGCTGATAATTCAAAATGAGATGATGTTAGAATATACTGGAACTTTGAATAACGACGACTTTAATCCCTTAAAAGTGAAATTTCTAGCAATACCGTGTTCCCATTTAATTTGCACTTTGCTTTGTAAGATTTTAATTCTTTAAAATTCACAATAATGATTTGCATGCCTTTGTCGCAACAAATTTTTTTAAGGATTGTCTAAACTTTTCTTTAAGCAAAGGGATTCATGAATCAACGTAAACTTTCACTGCAAATACAGTTTGAATTTCCTATAATAAACTACTTAAAAAAATTCCTATAAGAAATAAACTTTTTTGTGTGATTGTCAAAGCTGGTGCTCTTCTAAATTGCTTAATATCCTTGTTCCCATTACTACTGATGATAGGGTAATAAATAGCAATGAGTTCCAATATTTAATTGAAATATGGCTATCATGATTTTTTCATGCTATATTGAATGGACATTTTTTCAAACTCGATATGTAAGCTCCGAAATAAAATTGAATCGAGTTGAATGATCTTTTCCCAAACAAAGTTAAGTTGGATTGATTGTTCAGTTCCATTAGATTTTAGTCACAATTTTATCCTTGTATAAGATGAAACTGAGCTGTCTATCCTCACCAACTTCACTCACATTTTCCTCCAGTTCTTTTGTTTAAAGGTGTAAGGCATTGGGTCCACCAAAATGTAAACAGAAAAAAATTGATTTGGTAATTTGCAACATAGAAGGGAAAAATCACCAAATCAATTTTACTTGGGTAACCTTTACATTCAAAAGAGGGAAGGGAATCCATTAGATTCAGTCACAAATCAGATAAGGACTGAATACTGAATGGATTGGATTGATTTGGGTTTCGTCTTTTATAAGTTGAAATAGGTAAAGTGCTGAAAAATGAAGGTAAAACTAAGAAAATAGTGAGCTACGGATGTGGGATTGAGATGAGAACCTGGAATTGAGTAGTATAAGATGAGTTGGATTTGACCCTAAAAAAAGCTCCTAAAAATCTAGGATTAGGTTGCGGCACCATGATCCTTCAAATTTTTTGCGCGTCAAAAAGGGTTGATTCGTCTCTGTGAATGAAGCTTATTCTGATACTTATTTCCTGCACATAGAAAGAAGGGGAGAGAATAGGGGTTTGCCTAAGTCAAGCCCTGATTTGGAATCAACCTTGCATGAAATATTGCAAATTCTTGAAATAAATTATGAAAATGTATACCTCAGATCTGCAATGACTAATAATGATACTTTGCTTCTTGAATGTAATCACATATGTTGTATGAAATGGCATGAACATGATAAAACCCTAATCACACACACATTTTTGTATATGAATGATGTAAATGAAGAATATGAATCCCTAAAGACCTCTAGAAATGCTTGATGATGAATACTTCAATACTTGAATGCTTGATTTCTTGAATCATAGTGCTCCCAATTTTGCCATCTATCTAAAAGGAGAGGGGAAGACCTCCTTATATACTTGCCTGTCATCAATTATGTTAATTTTCCAACATAGACAGACACAAACGAAGGTTTCCCACTCATTTTCAATATAGGGCAGAGGGTTAGAATTGGTCCCCAAATAAGGAGGACCATGGCATGTCGCCATGGTCCTAGTGAGGACCAAGGCACCACACCCTGGTCCTACCCCATATTTGGGATAGGGTTAAGGTGCAATGAATGGTGAAATGAGATAACATGACATTTATTACATGGTACAAGCATAAATGAGTCCCAATTGAGCATGAGGATGAGGACACTAAGGTGAGGGCCCCGAATGCAGTCAAAATTGCAAAGGGTGCAATTTTAGGATGTTACACAAGGAAAATCTATCAATAGGCAATAGATAAGGAATCACTTTCTTCATCATGGATATTACTCTCCTTGTTAGCATATACAATTAGAAGTATTTGAAAAAGAGGAACTAAATCTACATCACCCACATCTTGTTCAATAGAAAGTTCTAATTTCCTAACATATTTAAAAATAATCCAACCCTTTTAGGGCTTATCCATACAATTATTATTCGAGGGTTTCAATCAAAAAGAGAAAACCCAAGTCAAGAAAATTAATAATTCTTTTCACACTAACTAATATTACAACTAAATTAGAATGTATATAAAACAAGTCCAACTGTGCATGTTCACAAGTTCAATGAAGCCAAATTTGTATTCTTAAAATTCTTCAAAATGCAGTAAAGAATGGACACATTTCTTTAAAAACCTAACATAAATTTGATGTGATGCTAATAAGTAGGAAAACAGTGAGAATACTTTCTTTGATAGAGATTAATTTTGTATAAGACTAATAATGCTCCTTCATAAAAATTAAAATTTACTAATCTATAGTGAATTAATTGTAATGGAAGATGTAATTAAACTCCTAAAAAATGATCTCTTCATAAATTCAAAGGAAAAACATATGTTGCAAGATTTTTTCCAAAAAAAAAATTAAAATAAAGAATATTTAACCTTTCAATACAACTAAACCTTTATTTCAATTTTTATCAACAAAGGCATAAACATTTTTAACATTTAATTCCATGTATTTCACCATCTAATTTTCATAATAAAATAGTAGAACTATTTCAACATACTTAGATACCCCAAAACATATACAACTAGGTGTACTATCATAGATAAATATCACACAATTTAACACATCAACAATTCAAAGGTCCATTGCATATGACTTCAAACTTACATGGCTCTCTATCACCCTTTTCTACATGAACTTGGAGACTTTGAAGGCATCATACTTCTAAAAAAAGTGCACCTTGGAGCCATGCTTGGTTAGCAAATTGACCTCCATATTCCTAGCCATTGTATCGATCAACACCAAGACTAATGAAAAAAATATGGGAATTCCTATCACAAGTAGTCTAGGATAAGATGTCATAGTAACAATAAAAAGCAAAGAAATACTTACAAGTAATAACATACCACAAACACTAAAAAGATTGAAATTTCCAAAATGGCTTAATTATTCTGAAAGTCATTATCACTACTCCAAGAAAAAAATCAAGTTGCCTAACCATAGACTTCATGGGAATAATTAAAATTTCTTAATGAAATTTCTTATTGTATAAAGGAAAACATGATTGATGATTTGTATGAAAATCTACATGTCAAAATGAAGGATTCATTCCTTGAATTTCTCTATAAGTTCGTTCTTTGAGTCATGATGTAGACAAGATTGAGGGGTCTTGTCAAACTACCCAATATTATAGCCTTAACATGTCATCCAATCTCAATTAACATATATATGGAAAAAATAATATGAAACATATTTATTTTAAATTTTATATACACATTCATACAATAAAATTCCTAAAGAGTAATCACAGATATGAAGAATTTCAACAAGAGACAAGATTTAGAAATTTTACAATATTAGTAGGTACTTCATCCCTTCAAATCTTCAAACCCTCTTGCCTTCAACTAAATTTTTTCGTCATCGTACAACTCTCATGGTTGTCTTGAACACCTACAAATTATTTTTTTCTCTACCTCTATTCTTATCCTCTTAGCAAATTGATTTCTTACTCTTTCTTATTTGATCCTCTAAAACAACCTGCAAAAACAACCTGCAAGTTCTTTCTCAAACTTCCAAGTTCTTAGTCAAAGAGTGCAATGTTTAACCCCATTGACATTTAGGTACAAATTGAGATATTTAAGAATATGATTACTTAAAGTGGTGTAAATACTTGACATAAAGGATTTTTTAAATTAATTTATATTTTTTTCTAAACATTTTTTTAAAATAAAATGCATGCAATTTTGATAATTAATTGTAAAGTATAAGCTGAAATATTGACATACAAAAATGCATTAAATATATCAAGAAATACATAACTATGTATAATAGCATGACCATGTTAACAATTTTTTTAAAAAAGATATCATATCTTTTTAAAAAATGAAAACAATAAAATAACTTCTAAAATATTTTTTAATAAAATAAAATTTATATAAATAAAATGATTCTCAAACAGATAAAATAAGCTTTAAATAAATATAAATAGATATTCACATAAAATAAAATAAAATAATCAGTATAAATTAAATACAAAAAAAATATAAATATACTAAATAAATGAAAAACAACAACATATAATATTTGAAATGAATTATATTTACAATATTTAAAATATATAAAACACTTCAGATCTATTTATTGTTTAATCAAAATATGAATTTAATTTTAAATTTTTTTCTTTTTTTTCAAAAAATATAAATTTTTCCTAGTTATCCATATCATCTATAGATATTTTCAAACAATTAGTTGTAATCGCCCAAAATTTATTAACAATTATTGGATAGTTGTTTAAAACAAAAGTACCCACAAATTCTATTTACTATAAACAAGCACACAACAACACCAAATACTGAAAAGACATCATTAAACAATTATTCACAATTTACAGACTAAAATTAAAGGAAAGATCTTACATAAATTATGTCGATCTCAAATTGAATATATGAACTGTGCTACTTGATAACTATAACTATGTTGGAATTCTTAACTTTGATTTTATTCCAATCTTCCCCGCCTTCCTTTAACCTATCCTCTAACTCACCACTTGCCACAACAACTGATATCCTCTTTAGTCTCTTCAACTGCTCCAATCCCTCTGGAACTTTCTTCACCAATGGACAATGCTGTATCGACAAAAATTCAAGATGTTGCATTGCTCCCTCCTCCAGTGCTGGCAACCCTTGCAAAAGAGGGAAGTGCATAATAAGAAGTCTAACTAGCTTAAAAAATCCCCCACTCTCTCCAAACTTCTTTGGAAATTCTATGCATCTTGAATCATTCACCAAGCACAATGTCTGTAAGTTGGGTATATTTTGGAGCGACGAATAATCATTGCAATTATTCATTGCAAGTTCTGTCAGATTTATCATACCACATATCCAATTTGGTATGGAGAAACGAGTAAGCCCAAGTTGTTGAAGATCTTCATTACTTTCATTTTCCCTGGGAATGCCGGAAGATTGGGTTCTTCTATATCACCTTCCCTTGGAGGAATAGCATTGAATACATCAAGAATTCTCATTTTCACCAGATGCTCAAGCATACCATCTTCTAAACTTGTCAACCCCCCTTCATCTACTAAACGAAAATATATTTCCTCCAGATTGATTAAATTGCCGACATCTTTAACACAAAAGAATTCATTATCTTCACTGGAAAGTGGGATGCTTCCTGATCTCAATGTCCTCAGATTTGAGAGATTGAATATTCCCTTAGGCATACAATTGTTATCAAGTTTTTCTGAGCACTCATATATAGCGAGATACTCAGACATTTGAGTTCACCTATCCAGTCAGGTACACGTTGTAGACTCCTACATCCAGAGACATCAAGATACTTAAGACACTTGAGTTTTCCAGCACAATTTGGCACCTCCTTGATCTTTGTTTCAGACAAATTCAAAGACCTAAAAAGCTTCAATTTTCCAACACATTTTGGCAGTGTGGAGATGGCAGTACTACTAAAGTCAAGTACACGGAGTACTCTGAGACGATCAAACAAGCCTTCTGGATTACTTTTAATTTCTGGATTCTGAGAGAATGAGATGGTGCGGAGAAATTGTTGACAATGAAGAGAGCTTTTTGAAATTGCATAAGTAGTTATACCTCTTTTAGGTAATAGTAACCTGCGGCAGCTTGTTTTTTTCATTGGAAGAATAGTTTCAGACTTATGTTCTTTACTTATATCATTAACTAACTCATGCAACAAGTCATGAATAGTGTAACAAGCTGTGATTCTATCTACTTCCAACAAACAGAGATTTTGAAGCTGTTGCAAGTAACTCAACCCAATATCAAACTGTTCTATCTCCTTTTCATGTGGAATGAACCCTTCGGCTATCCACAAATATATCAAATATTCTTGGAGTATATATTTGTCAACTTTTGATGCAGAAAAAGATATACGTGTGTCCTCTGGAAAGAAAGAAAAAAAGCAAAACAAGAATTTAGACAGGGAGGAAGAGAGTCGTAACTCAGCTTGAGGATTTGCATCGTAGAATTCTCTCCATCCATTAATTGCCTCAGTTTTGACTCCCAGTCCCTTAAGTCCGAGCAGCTTGCCATGGATGCTGCAACGGTCTTAACGGCAAGTGGCAACCTCCCGCATTTTTCTAAAATTCGACGAGCCAAGCTCTCCAACTGCTCAGGTGGCTTGTTTCCCTCGAAATCGGGGAAGGCAAACAGACAAAACAGATTCCAACTTTCATCCTCTGAGAGGTTTCGCATCTCATAGACGCGGGCCCTCATCTTTGCAGCAACATCTTTATCTCTGGTGGTAACCACAACTTTGCACTGGCTATTCCTGCCAGTGAAGAGGCCAAGCCTTTGTATCAGGTCACCTTCTAAACTACTCTTCCACAAGTCATCCAGAACAATCAAACACTTTCTTCCTCCAGTTTCTCATGTATGAAGTCAGACAGTAGCACCTCACTTATACTATCATCTACTTGTAAATTGATCTGGTAGGCTACGTCACTTTGCAAACTTCTAATAGAGCAAATCTGTGAAACAGAAATCCAGGCAGAAAGCTCATACCCATATTTTGTTTTGTCGTAGAGATGCTGCAGAAGGAAAGTCTTACCCAGGCCGCCCATACCCATGACGGCAACAACACCAACAGCTGGATCCTCTAACAATCTCTCTATCTCTTCCACCTTGTCTTCCAATGCCACTGCTCGTGGATCTGGCTTACTCCCTCTTCTCAACTCTGCTCTTTTTCTTTCAGAATCACCGTTTGAAGGCTGATTTGAATGCACTATCTGATGAACAAGATTGAGCTCCTGTGCCTTTTGAATGGTAGAGCTCATCCTATCTTTGAGATCTTTAATCCTCTTTCCCATCTTATACCGAAAGCCCAATTGACTGAAACGGCAGACACATGATTGAGTGGGCCTCGTATACAAATGCTCAACAGCGCATTCATCAACTATATCTTCTGCATCAAAATATATATCGCTCACTTGCGACACCCATTGTTTGACAGAAGCATTGAGCGCAATCTGCTCATCTGCAGCTTGTAGATAGCCAGATATGTCTGTGAGATTCGTCTGCAGCCATTGGAAGTCCTGTCTGAAGTTGAGCACCAGAGATGCTTCGTTCACTACAATCTACCCAAGCTTTCTAACCACGCCTTTGGCGATCTCGATAGCAAGTGCTTCGGCCATCTTTGGTTTGAATTGTTACAGGCTCTGGATTCGCAGAAGAGAATTGAATGGCAAATGCAATTTAAGCTTGGTTGAGTCCCTTACAACTCCCTAAATTTAGAAGGAATCTTTTGGTCCAATATGAGAGTAAATTAAAGTTTGTTCATAATATTTTAATTGGGAGTTGAGTTTACATAATTTATGCAATAATAACTTTCGTAAAGATAGATTCCCTTAATTTGGAATGATGCGCGCTCTTCATTAGAGGAAGAGAGTTAAAAATCTGAAAATCGAAGGGCCCTTGTTACATTCAAAAAAATTTCCTTGAATTTCTTACCTCTGAATTAGGAAGGCTGATGCTTTCACATTATTTTAGATGTTTGTGTTTATGTTCCATTGATACTAAAATGGTATTTTTTATTTTTCTGTCACATTCTTCCCCCGTCAAATACATCAAGAAAAAATGCTGAAAATTAATTATTTTAGGTAGGCATGTCTGGCTGGTTCCATTGTAAGTTTCTCCTCACTTTCTCCTCTCCTTCCTCTTGACTTCTATTTTGTGAAGTTCTTAGGAAAAACTACAAAAGCTGGATTCCACAAAGATTTTATAAAGTCTCTGATAGAAACATTTGATGGAAATAAGAGCAAGTGGGACATGATGGTTCAAGTTATGGCTAAGATATGACGTAGCCTACTTATTATTATTATATTTAAGGGAGACCCGTTCATGGCATCTTCCAGATCATATAAGGATTTAATTAGAAAGATTTTACTAATGCTGTACAAAGTCTTTGACAAATATTTAATGGCAATAAGAAGAAGTGGGACAAGATGGGTGATGCTTATGACCCGATCTAACGCCTGAAAATACTTGTCGTTTCTTTGAGGAAGCCCGTTCAAGGCATCTTGCACATCATACATGGAGCTGTAGAAAGATTTAAACTTTGATCTTTGAAGATGAATAATGGTAAAATGACAGATTTCACCTTTTTAAAATTATTTTAAATATATTGTTCATATATTTATCTTTTTATAAATATCGATCAGAAGTGTGATACATATTTAGACTTGTATTCTCTCGTGCACCAACATTTCAGTTCACAAGATTAGGTACATGAAAGTTCTAATACTCTTGACCAAACCTATATAATCCGATGAAAAACTAGCAACCATAAACACCATTTTGATAAATACTTAAGCAAATACATATCAAAATATAGCAAAACATTGCTATATATTAAAATATTTTTAAAATGGTCATAATGATGAGGTTTTATGCAATTTCTTTCATGGACTACTATAAGTAATTGGAATGTTTCGAAGTCTATTCCAACATTATCTTATCTTAAGGTGTACGATTTAAAAGAAAATTATGAAATTAGTCTTTTTAAGGTTAATAACTTTTGTAATCTTAGCTATTTTTAGAAATGATTTTTAATTTTGATAAATTAATAATATATCTTATTTCACTTATTTTTATACAATTGTAAGAAATGTATTAAATTATCAAACCTATGAAATTTTAAAAAAAGTAGAAATAGAAACTAGAGATGTTATCAAATGGATGATATACACAAATACTTATAGTTGTAGTAGCCAACTGCTACATAAAATAACTTTTAAATACATATTTTTTCCTATCTACCTTTTGATAACACCTTTAAGTATTGTATTTTATTAGAGTAAAATAGGTCTTACAGGGACCCAAAACCCATACAAAAAGAAGCAATCTTTAAAGGCAAACTAGAAGTGAAGCCACAAAGGGCTAGTAGCAATAAAAACAACAAAAAAAAAGGTTTAAAAACCTATAGATTAAACAATTTCGTTATACATTTGAATAGTCTTAAAATTTTTCTCAATAAAAGCCCTTTTGATATTAGCTAGCTCTTCCATATCACTGGCTTTAACCTACTTAACTTTATCCCTACTTCGAGTGAGAGCTAAAGGTCCTTGATTAGTCTAGGTCTTGCCTTCCTGGATGGGTTCCTTCACCCAGCCTTTGCAACACACCGAAATTAAGGGGGAGGCATGATTGACCAAAGGGGAAACATTTAGAGACTGAGCCTTTTCATTCAACCTCCGAAGGCCCTTCGTGCTATTGGTCATGACAGTTCTTCTTACTACAATGACCATTCTCAGCTTCTCACCGACCCTATCCATAGCCAGCTACAGGTTCATTAATTTTTTCTTCATGATCATTCTTCATGGCTTTGACATCTGTCACTAGTTTTTGACTGAGATCAAGCAAGTTGTTTGTGTTTTCCAAGGAAGGGGAATTCAAGGTATTTCGTCTCATTGTAAGGTGATCGATCCTTCTTTTCAAACTAGTGATCTCTGCAACCACCCAATTGAAAAAACTAGTTTGACCTTCCATAGCCATTTTCACCACAACTTTGCCAACCCCAGATTCCACTATAGAGGAGCTCGTATCTTTACACACATGGTTAGCCTTGTCTTGCTTGACTAGGATTTCAATATGAAAGTCAAGACAACAATCCTAATGGGATTTCCAACCACTTTGTTCTTGGGCACTTTAATCCCTTGAGGATTCTCTGTGGGAAGATTTTTTCTTTTGATGCCAAAGGTAGAGCCCACACATAGAAAAAAAGTTGAAATAATTTTCAAACACATATTTTTACTTATCTAAATTATTAAGATTGAATATTTTTGTCAATTGTCTCTTTTACAAATATAATTATTTATTTTATCTAGTTAAATTTATCTTAAATTTATGAAAACAACTCAATATTTATTACATAAATATTTTAATTTATAAAATTTAATAAACTTAATTAAACATATTAAAATAAAATTGGTAAAAAACAATTACATTTTAATTAAAATTATAATATTAAATTAAATATTTTATTATTTATTTAAAGAGAAAGAGCGCACGCACACACACATATAAAATAAAATATTTCCCCTTGATAACTGTTTAACAAAAAAAATGTAAATCTAAATAGTTCATGGCAATATTCAAAATAAAAAATCTAAACAAAAGATCTTACACAACTTATGTCGAATCTCAACCAAATATATTTCACTTGCTACAAGAACTTGATTATATTAAGATTAATATATTTGTTTTATTCCAATCTTTCTCTAACTCACCACTTACTTGGTCAATCCCTATCCACTTGAGTCTCCTTAATTGCTCCCATCCCTTTGAAACTCTTTTCACCTGTGAGAAATTAGATATCACTAGCCTTTCTAGAAGTTACATCACTCCATCCTCCAATGCCAACAATTTCTTCAAAAGATGGAAATCATAAATAAATAACCTAACCAACTTAATAAATCCCCCATTCTCACCAAAGTTAGCTGGTAATTGTCTACACCTCGAATCTTTCATCAATTGCAATGTTGTAAGCTAGGTATGTTTTCAGGCAACATATAATCATTCCATTTTGATAAGTGAAGTTCTATTAGATTAACCATACCACAGATCCAACTTGCATAGAGAAACCATCCAGTGAAAGTTGTTGAAGATTAATCATAATATTCATTTTCCTTGGGAAATTTGGAAGATTGGTTTCTTCTATATCACCCTCCCTTACAAGAATGCCATTTCATACATGAAAATTCTAATTTTCACCATATACTCAAGGATACCATCTTCTACACTTCTCAACCATGTTCATCTTTTAAACAAAAACTTATCTCTTGGACATTAATCAAATTGTTGATGTCTCATTCTTTTCACTAGAGAGTGGGAAGATGTTTGATCTCAATATCCTCAAGCTCAAAAAATTCAATATTCCCTTGGACATATGATTATGAAGTTCTCTTGAGTAGTCATATACTTCAAGATGGGAAAGAGATTGGACCTCACCTACCCAATCAGATACATGTTGTATGCTAGTGCATCTAGAAACATCAAGATGATGGTAATAGGGGAGTGAAAGACAGAGAAAAAATAGAGAGAATCCAAAAGAAAGACAAAATTTTCATTCATTTTATATTCAATGACAAGTGCCTCTTTTTGTATGGAGGTCTTAGATCTTTTTGGAATATATTGATTATATGGTAGATTTCATTACAAACTTGTACTAGATGAAACTGGGAAGATGAGACAATAATAAATATTAGAAACATCTAGAAAGTTTGTGAGGATGGTAGATATGATAGTGGACAAGTTGGAACAATTCATTCAAATCTAAGAAATATTTTTCTTTATTGTTGATCATAAATATTTGAGATGCAAACTATAGATATGTAGGATAAGAAAGATTTGAAATTGACAGAAGCTCCTAGAAAGTATTAATGTTGATACATAGGCTTTAGATTACAGAATTGACTATATAGTGGAGGTAGTTGGGACTATACTCTAACACTTGTAAGGAAGTTAAGTAGCGGAAACAACTTCCTACACTAACCTTGAGAGGAGGGTAATGCAAAACTTTTTCAGATCATTACAACAGTTACAGAAAATAGAAATAGATATAATAGCAATCATACCACAACACAATGATTTACATGGGGAAAACCCTTTCGGGAGAAAAACCCCACCCTCCAAAAGCAGCTCAATATTTTATTCAGCAATCAAAAATAGATTACAACTGTAAAGCGAAAAATCGTGATCGAACCCTAGTTGCTCTCCCCTCTTCCAACTCTAAGGAGAGAGAAGGGAGGTTCACTAGGGTTGATGGTTTTCACTTAGGGGAGAGACTTTACATTCAAAAGAGGGGTTGAAACCCACAAGGTCCAATCCCACGCAATGCAAGATTGGATGCTAAATGAATTTCAAGGGTTATGACAGCAAGGCTACCCTCTTTTGTAAAGAATGTTGATAGAAGAATTAAGCTAAGCATACATAGAAAGTGACAAAGATTCGCTTATAAACTAAGATAGGAATACAGTATGAAGCTGCGGACCTGGAATTAGCAGTAAAATGTCGATACGGTGTTGTCCTGCAAATTTGAGCGAAAGTTGTCGGGACGATGGCGCCCGGTGCCACGGTCCTCCGAAAAATCCGCGAAACGAAGGGGGATCTGTTCGTCTCTGCACAAGGATTCCAGATCTTCAATTTCAGCCGCGTACCTGCAACCTACACACAGAAAAGCGAAGACGATTGGGGGGTTAGGGATTAGGGGTTTGCCTTTAGGTCAAACCCCGGTTTTGGAATTAACCAAGAAATGAGCAAGTGCTGTAAATGTAAATGACTGTAAAACAAGTACTAATACCTTGTTCTAAGGATGTTTGTATCCTTATGTGCGAAGGTATAGATGTTGTATGTTGTTGTAGTATGTAGTAAGTGATCTCCTCTTCAATGGTTGAATCCTTGTCTTGAATGCAACACTTAGCCTTGAATGGAGACTTGAAATGATCAATTTCTTGAAGGAATGCTTGAATGCTTGAATGCTTGAGTATAGTTTCCACGCCTTTTCCATCATATCGAATGAAAGAGGAAAATGTAGTTTATATACTTGTCAATTAGGGCTGATAGACTGATTTTTCTGACCTTAGGCCGACCAGGGAATGTAATTTCCAATTTGCAAACAAAAAGACCCGAGACCCCTTAGGAGACCGGGCCCAAAATAGGACCCAGGGACCAGGGCGCTGGGCGCTTTGGTCCCACCTCCCGGGACAGCAGGGTGCAAGGAGGTTCAGGCCAGGGTGCTTGAAAAATGCAGTTTTCAGTGTTGTGAGCAAGTTTCGGGGTCTTCATTCAGGTTGCGTGTTGCGTCACCATCGTGAAGACTGAAATGCAGTCGAAATTGCAAGTGTCGCAATTTTAGGACGCTACATTTAGCCCCCACTTTAGCGGGAGTATGTATGCTTATACTTCCGGTAAAGTACAAGGAAACATCATTGAAAGACTTTTACCACGTCAAGGAGGCAAGACACACCAAGCCCCCAGTGGACTAAGGATCTTATGACTCCGATTGACAAAGTAAAAGGGAAGATCACGAGGGAGAACCATGACTGTCAGTAGTAAGGTTCCCTCACTATGAGTCATGCAAGAAAGATATCAAAAATTTTCAAGGCAAAGCTAAATTTGCCAAGAAATTTTCAAGTATCTTGAAAAGATATGAACGGGATGTATGCCCCCCTACGTTAAAGCGATCGTACACGCCTCACCGGGGGTGATTGTTTTAACGTAGTGATACATATAAGAAAGGAGCACGTTATCACAAGGATTTAGCCCCCAAGTGTGAGATAAGCCCAAGGATAATAGACACAAAACACAAAGCACGAGGTGACTTCACTTTCCTTGGGGTCAGTATGATGTATGATAATTCATGTATATCATATGTATGTATGCATAATTGTTCTTCATTCCCCAATCAAGGAAGGTCACCTAGAAGAAGGGAACACATGTGTCTTTTGAGTCAACATGAGAGAGATCGAGAGATCTCAATGCTTTGCATCATCCTCAAGTAGACAACACTAAGGACAACAAATAGAAGAATGAGAATAACATATAGAAGAAGTAACAAAAGAGAGGGGGAGAGAATCTACTATGCTAATGTAACTAGTCTAGCATGTCATCTACCCCCCGATCTTGCTGATCAATGTTTCGGGAAGGCAGGGAACACGCTAGAGGAGGAACATCCAACACAGCAGATGGAGCTATCACAAGATCCAAACAAGGGCTATGTTCATGTTCCGAGCCACGTTGTTCTTGTCTAGGAGCTAGGATAAGTGCTTTAGAAAATTCATTAGATAAATGGTTATCAATATCAACAAGTTCATATTCACTATCAGAAGCAAAAGGAGTAACATTTTCATCATGAATAACATTTTCATCTATATCATCATCAAGATTTATAAAAATAGGATCTTTAATTCGCACAGGATCAAGACCATCATGCATCTTATGTTTAGGAGATTTTGGCTCAATTCTTGGCTGAGGAGAAAATGGAATAATGCTTGTTGAAGGTGTTTTTGGAGATTGCAAAGTTTGAGAAGCAGCTGCTTGAGCTCTAAGATGACGCTTTCGTCGGCGTTCACGTGCAGAACGATTTCGTCTAGTCTTAGTAGGAAGTGGAGAAGATTGAGGAGGAGGAATGTTCTCATCCTTATCACTTGGGTGTTTAGGTTGTGGTCTCTTAGGCTGGATAATAGGAGAAGAAGAAGGTCTCTTCTCTCTATAAAAAGGAGGAGGGACTGCTCCATATAAAGGAGGAATATTTGGTTTAGGAAGAAGACCAAGTCCATCATGACGAGGAGGTATAGGTCTACTTTTAGAAGGTTTATTAGGCATAGACATAGTCACATCCATAGGAATGGGTTGGGAATCTTCTTGAGGAAAGACATTAGTTTTATCTTTCAAAGGAAGAACTTTCTTCTCAAGAATGATAGGAATATCAAGTCTAGGTGTTC
Organism: Cryptomeria japonica; assembly: GCF_030272615.1. Classification (NCBI taxonomy): domain Eukaryota; kingdom Viridiplantae; phylum Streptophyta; class Pinopsida; order Cupressales; family Cupressaceae; genus Cryptomeria; species Cryptomeria japonica. Next base: position 103,201,376 of record NC_081408.1, on the reverse strand, counting down.
TAGGTTCACTTAGAGATAGGATCATATCTGTTTTCCACTTTTGATAAGATTTGAAAAGATGATCACTTCGCGGGGGAAGAGATTGGAATTGTTTAGGCCAAAAGTAATCAATAGGAACACTAGAGGTTCTTTCAGCTGGTTTAAAAAGACTATGATTGACAGTAACAATTTCACCATTATGGGGAAATTTCAAACACTTATGTATAGGAGAAGCAATAGCTTTCATGGAAGATAGCCAAGGATAGCCAAGCTTCACACGAAATTGTTCGGAAGATGGAATAATAGCAAAGTTCACATCAAGGGATTTGTTATGGACCTCAATAGGCAATGTAATAGAACCAATTGCAGGAGAAGAAAATGCATCAAATAGTTTCACAATCACATCTGTTTTGTCATAAATCACTTGATTCAATTGCAAAGTAAAAAGAAATTCTTCAATAATAACATTAATCATGCACGAAGGATCAATAAGCACTCCACGGCAAGGTGTATTCTTGACTTTTGCAACTATGTATAAAGGACCATCAGGTGCCCTAATGGTTTCACTGGAATCAAATGTGATGGAAGGTTCTTTAGGGTTTTCTTGCTGCTCTACAAAGTTAATCACATTCGGAGTCATAGACACAAGACCATCAGATGAAAGAGAGGAATCATTAGTCTCAATCGCATTAGAGGTATGAGAAGGTAATGGATCAGTGAAAATCTGAAGATTTTGATTAGGAGGAGCTACAGATGTATTGCCTTTATCATTCACTCCAGAAACAGAAATAGTATTATTATCAATCAAATCTTGAATTTTACCCTTTAAAGAAAAACATTTTTCAGTATCATGCCCAGGCTAACGATGAAATTGACAAAAGGCTTTGTTATCAAAATAAGGTGAAGTAATCTTTGCAGGATCAATTTGTTGTACAGGAGGAAGAGTAAGCACATTTTGTTCCAATAACTTATTCATAATACTATGCAATGATTCATTCAAAGGAATATACTTTCTTTCTTTCTTGAAAAATTTAGAAATAGGAGGCACACCTGATGCTGCATTCACATTGTTGTTGATGATGTGTTCATTGAATTTGATGGAATCTCTGTTCGGTTTAAACTTCCCAAATGGTTGTTGACTGCTATCACCCTTATCACTCGGAGCCATAAGATGTGATTGTTCCATTTGACTCACAGTCAGTTGATAATTGTGAAGAGTTGCACACAACTGTTGGAAAGAAGTAAACTCAGAAAATAGAAGTTTGTCTCGAATATCTTTTTGTAAATTAGAAATAAAGATTCTTTGAATATCATTGTCAGGCACTGGAAAAGGAATTTGAGCATACAAATGCTTATATCTACCAATGAAATCAGTCACTTTTTCTTTAACACCTTGTTTACAATGCATTAAATCAATCAAAGTAACTTTAGGACTTATATTGTTTTGAAATTGTTGAATGAAAGCATTTGCAAGTTGTTCGAAAGAAGTAATAGAATAGGAAGGCAACGAGCAATACCATTGTAGGGCTTTGTCTCTTAATGTTCTAGTGAACAGTTTTGCAAGCAACCTTGGGTCATAAGCAAAATCAGTACAAATTGTTTGAAAAGTCTTAACATGTGTTAGAGGATCACCTTTACCATTATAAAGTTCCAAATGCAGGATTTCAACATGTTTAGGAGGAATAGCTCGAACAATGTCAAGAGAAAGTGGGCTCGCAACATCAAATGTGGGCACACTAAACTTAGATTGATTCATAGAGGCAATTTGTTGCTATAAAGAAGAGACAGTTTGTGCAAGATTGTTAATGGTCGCTTCAGTCGAAGAATTCATATTAGATGTGTTAGATTGAGATGGAGGTGTTATGTTATTGAAAGAAGGTAAAGAGTAAGGTGGTGGGACTCTATGATAGTCAATTATAGGGGATGATTGGAAAATAGGAACACTACAAGGAGGAATCGAATGGTTAAATGAATTGCCCCCTTGCGTCATGTTCATTTGTGAAGATGTAATAGGAACACTCATTGAAGGAATGAATGAAGAAGTCAGATTAAATGAAGGAAGAGGATTGATTGAAGAAGGGGGATTTCCCCCATGACTAGTGATCACAGGAGGAATGTCTTGTATAGAAGTGGTCATTATGTTTGATGTAAAGGCAGGTATGCTAGCAATAGAAGTCATCAAAGGAATAGAATGATTGACTTGTGTAGGAGGTTGTGTATAACCTAAAGTTTCAGCACAACTCTTCATAGGCATCACATTCGAGTTCACAATGTGTGAAATACCACGCAAAATATCAATTCCATTCTTATCACTTGGAAGCATACGTTTTAGACCCTCAATTAAAGGAAGAGCTTGACCATCGGGGTATTCTTGAGATATCCATTGTCGAAAATCGTCAAATTGGTTATCCAATTTCGAAAGTTGTTCTTCAGAAACCTCATGGAGAGCTTCTTCATCATTAGGAGGATTAGAGGAATTACCCATGTCCTCGTTAAAAAGACTATTCAAATTAGGTTCCATCTCCTCGGTAATTAAACCTCGGAAAGACTTAATTCTACAGCTTCGTTTAACGGGAATAGTGTAAGTAGGGCTTATTGTTGTAAAACTCATGCACTAGAAAGAGAGAGAAGATTTTGAATTTAGAGGTAGCAATTTTCAGTAAAATCAGCCAATCTTATGGATTTAAGTTGTTAAATGCAATCACAACAGTCTCCCGAAATTTCGGAAAAAATGTCCGGGACCGTGGCGCTCGGAGTGCAACACGGTCCTTGCAACTTTTTTTGAAATTTGTAGGGATGAAAGGTATGATGATTTTAAAGCTAATCTGAAAAAATTGAGTGATTTTACGATCTGTAGGTAGGCCAAATTAAAGTTGCAATCTCGAAATTGAACCCTACCAAGATTGTCGAAAAATGCAAAATTTGAATTTTGAAAAAGAGAGGGAAACTGAAATTTTGAATTTTATGATTTTAGAGGGAATACCAAAAGCAATGCAAGTTTTGAAAATTAAAAATTGACTCAATTTCACGCAAAATTCAATTTTGAAAGCGGAAATTAAGGTTGTTGTAATTAAGCACTTAATTTCAAAAGTCACAAATTGCAAAAATTTGAATAAAGCACTGAAATTTCGAATGAATGCAAACACACTTTTCAGATTTAGGATAGTAAGAACACAATTTTGACACAAAATTTCAGTTTCAATGATTTTTGAATGTTTAGAAGCCTTAATCCAAGCAATCACAAGACCAACTTTGACTGTAATTTTGAAAGTGTTAGATTTGATAAAATAAGCCAAAATTCTGGATTTTAGCAGGAAAATACAATAAGATCTCGCTCCCGAAATTTCAGAAAAAACGTCGGGGACGATGGCGCTCGGAGTGCACACGGTCCTCACAACTTTTTTCCAAATTTTCAGGGATGAAAGATATTGTGATTTTATTGCGGAATCCAAAGTTACAGCTGATTTGGAGATGTTTTGATCAGTGAAATTGTCGCACAAAGGTTGAATCAAGAGGGTTTCAAAAATTAGGGTTTTGACACTTAACCACTTAATTTTCAAAATTAAAGCACAAATATGAATTGATAATTTGTAATAGAAGGGCAGATCTGAAACAAGCATCAACATTTAGACATTTCACAAGCTTAATTACTAAAAAGAAAATTTAGGGTTTTTATGCAATCACCTCTAAAATTTTGCAAAAGATCAAACATGGAAATGTAATCAAGGAATCCAATTTTCAGATCTAACTATGAATAATCAGAAAGGATGTTCACGTAGGGTTCACCAAAATGTAAAGCGGAAAATCGCGATCGAACCCTAGTTGCTCTCCCGTCTTCCAACTCCAAGGAGAGAGAAGGGAGGTTCACTAGGGTTGATGGTTTTCACTTAGGGGAGAGACTTTACATTCAAAAGAGGGGTTGAAACCCACAAGGTCCAATCCCACGCAATGCAAGATTGGATGCTAAATGAATTTCAAGGGTTATGACAGCAAGGCTACCCTCTTTTGTAAAGAATGTTGATAGAAGAATTAAGCTAAGCATACATAGAAAGTGACAAAGATTCGCTTATAAACTGAGATAGGAATACAGTATGAAGCTGCGGACCTGGAATTAGTAGTAAAATGTCGATATGGCGCTGTCCTACAAATTTGAGCGAAAGTTGTCGGGACGATGGCGCCCGGCACCATGGTCCTCTGAAAAATCTGCGAAACGAAGGGGGATCTGTTCGTCTCTGCACAAGGATTCTAGATCTTCAATTTCAGCCGCGTACCTGCAACCTACACACAGAAAAGCGAAGACGATTGGGGGGTTAGGGATTAGGGGTTTGCCTTTAGGTCAAACCCCGGTTTTGGAATTAACCAAGAAATGAGCAAGTGCTGTAAATGTAAATGACTGTAAAACAAGTACTAATACCTTGTTCTAAGGATGTTTGTATCCTTATGTGCGAAGGTATAGATGTTGTATGTTGTTGTAGTATGTAGTAAGTGATCTCCTCTTCAATGGTTGAATCCTTGTCTTGAATGCAACACTTAGCCTTGAATGGAGACTTGAAATGATCAATTGCTTGAAGGAATGCTTGAATGCTTGAATGCTTGAGTATAGTTTCCATGCCTTTTCCATCATATCGAATGAAAGAGGAAAATGTAGTTTATATACTTGTCAATTAGGGCTGATAGACTGATTTTCCCGACCTTAGGCCGACCAGGGAATGTAATTTCCAATTTGCAAACAAAAAGACCCGAGACCCCTTAGGAGACCGGGCCCAAAATAGGACCCAGGGACCAGGGCGCTGGGCGCCATGGTCCTGGGGACCAGGGGGCGCCCTGGTCCTGAAGGACCAGGGCGCTGGGCACTCTTGTCCCACCTCCCAGGACAGCAGGGTGCAAGGAGGTTCAGGCCAGGGTGCTTGAAAAATGCAGTCGAAATTCAGGTTGCGTGATGCGACGCCATCGTGAAGACCGGAATGCAGTTGAAATTGCAAGTGTCGTAATTTTAGGACGCTACAGCAACATACTTGCAGAGCAAGCTCTTCGCAGGAGTACCACTAATCAGAGATTCAGAGGCAACTCAATAGCCATAAGACTCTTACACTCAACCTCTATCTCACACACCTCATAAATAGGAGATACAATACAGGAAACCGTCAAAAGGTATTACAAAACCATGGGCTAAAACCACCCAATAAGGTGTAGCCGATCTTATCTCCCTTCTATGCCATGTTAAAGCACACATCAACACATGTCGCTCCCTTTTACAGCTCATTTATGTATCCGATACAAATTATTTTTCCTATTTCAGGAGTACAAACTTCCGGAGGCCATAACTTGAGAATCGGGTGTCCGATTGACGAACCGTTTGAAGCGCCAGAAAGCTCGCAAAGTGCTCTATCACCTCGTAACCCACTGCACCAGTTACGGCCACTTTTTAGGGCATTTCGGAGCCTCCAAAGCCCCCAAAATTAAGTTTAAACATTTTATCGCACCCCTCCAAGACGAAAACATTAATATCTTCAAAACTAGCTGTGACCTTGCGACGCAACTTTACCCGAATGCTTATCTAACCAACCAGAAGCTTTAGGGAGAGTTTTGCACCATTTAGTGCTCAAATGAAAACTTACTATAAATAGTAACCTCGCATAAATGCAAGGTTGAGACACCATTTTTCCCAACAAATCTCCCACTTGTCGAACACCTTGCAAGAGCGGAAGGGAATGTCAACACAATGAATCAATTGCTAGGGGCCATAAGGCCCATAGACTCTGAACACCATCTGAACTTCTCTGTGCTCACAGCCTTAGTTAAAGCATTTGCAACATTCATCAAAGTTTCCACCTTAACCAGTTTCACCCTACCATCTTCGACCATATCTCTAACAAAATGATACTGAACATCAATATGTTTGGTCCGGGCATGAAATGTCGGGTTCTTAGCTAGGCTAATTGCACTCTGACTGTCACAGTAAACTGTCACTGTACCTTGCTTTATTCCAATATCCGAACACAGTCTCTTAAGCCAAATGGCCTCTTTACAAGCATGAGTAGCTGCCATATACTCTGCTTCAGTAGTGGATAAAGCAACCACAACCTGTCGCTTACTCATCCAACTAATTGCACCACCAAACAAAGTAAACACATAAGCACTGGTGGATCTTCTGCTATCAATATCACCTGCCCAATCTGAATCCACATAACCATGGATATCAAGGGAAGTCATGTCTCCAACTGAATTACCATGATAACACAAAGAATACTCTGAAGTACCCTTCAAATATCTGAAGACTCTTTTGACTGCATCCCAATGAACTCTACCAGGATTAGACATATATCTAGAAAGTACTCCCACTGCTTGGGCAATGTCTGGTCTAGTACAGACCATAGCATACATCAGGCTTCCAACCCCACTCTAGTAAGGCACTCTGCTCATGTCTTCCATCTCCAATGGGGATGTAGGACAATCTGAAACAGATAGTTTCATTCCAACTGTAAAAGGAACACTCAATGGTCTACAATTCTGCATGTTGAACCTCTGTAACATTGAATTCACATACTTACTCTGGCCTAGCCATAGCTTTCTGTTCACCCTATCTCTTCTAATTTCCATCCCAAGAATGTGCTTTGCTGCACCAAGATCTTTCATTTCAAATTTAGCAGCGAGCTGAGACTTCAGTTCTGAAATCATACCTTTCCCTTTACCAATGAATAACATATCATCAACATACAATGCAATGAATAAGAAATGATCACCATCAGATTTATAATAAACACAGTGATCTGATTTAGAACGTTCAAATCCCAAACTCAACACATATGTATCAAATTTTTGGTACCACATCCTAGGACTTTGTTTGAGGCCATACAAAGATTTCTTCAATTTACAGACCAAATTACTTTTGCCTTTCACCACATAGTGCTCTGGCTGTGTCATATAAATATCTTCCTCCAAATCACCATGAAGGAAAGCAGTTTTCACATCCATTTGCTCAACCTCTAAATCATAAGTAGTAGCAATAGAAAGCAAAAATCTAATTGACGTCATTTTTGCAACAGGAGAAAATATCTCACCGTAATCAACACCCTCAACCTGAGAGTAGCCTTTTGCAACCAACCTTGCTTTATACTTCTCAATGCTTCCATCTGAACCAATCTTTTTCTTGAACACCCATTTACAACCAATAGGTTTTCGTCCTTTAGGCAATGGTACAAGATCCCATGTATCATTCTTTTTCAAAGCTGCCATTTCTTCCTCCATAGCAATCTTCCAGGATTCTGCATCATTCATACCTAATGCCTCTTCTACAGATTTCGGTTCATCCACACTAGTATTCAGAGCAAAAATACATCTCCAATCATTAGGTGAATACCTTTCAGGTGGTTGTCTATGTCTTGTAGACCTTCAAACAAGCTGAGTTGGAGGTTCTTCCTCCTCTTCTGAAGATTCAGAGCTAGACGAGCTCTCCTCAACTTCTTGCCTATCTAGGGGTCTCGATTCAACTCTTTCAGGTGTAGAAGGAAGTTGAATCACATCTTCATTTTTAGTTTGTTTTGACTGCAATGTAATAGAAGGAGACTTAATTTCTCTAAAAATAACACTTCTAATATGAATTACCTTTTGTGCAACAGGGTCCCAAAGCTTGTATCCTTTCATACCATAACTATACCCAATGAAGATACATTTCACAGCCTTGTTCTCCAACTTTGTTCGCTTCTCCTTTGGCACATGTGCATATGCCTCACAACCAAAAAACTCTAAGATGTCTCAATGAAGGCTTGTGACCTAACCATGCTTCCATAGGCGTTTTATCAACAAGAGCTGATGTAGGAGACCTGTTAATCAAGTAGCAAGCAGTGGCAACAGCTTCAGCCCAAAACTTTTGTTCGAGACCAGCACCACTCAACATACTCCTAGCCTTCTCCATCAGTGTCCTGTTCATTCTTTCTGCAACTCCATTCTGCTGTGGAGAATACGGAGTTGTCTTCTACCTGTTAATTCCATAGTCTTTACAGAATCTATCAAAATCATTAGAGCAAAACTCACCGCCATTATCAGTTCTCAAACATTTTATTTTCTTTCCAGTCTGCAACTCAACCATTGCTTTAAATTCTTTAAAATGACTAAAAACTTCAGATTTACTCTTTAGAAAATAAACCCATGTCCTTCTACTAAAATCATCAATAAATGAAACATAATATGTGGATTTTCCAATCGAAGAGACATCTACTGGACCAAACACATCAGAATGGATAAGATCCAAAACACCACAAGTTTTATGAGAACTCGAGTAAAACTGAACGCGGTTTTGTTTTCCATAAATGCAATGCTCATAGAAATCAAAATCAAGATTACAGTCATTCAAACCTTCAACAAGGATTTTATTTTTCAAGGTCCTTAGACCCTTTTCTCCAATGTGGCCAAGTCTCTGGTGCCATAACATAGTCTTCTCTGCAGGTAACTTTGCTTCAGACAAAAGAGCACCCTTAGGTACCCAACAACCATTTCCATCTGTTGAAGGTGAAACCTTCAAATCTTCCAGTGAAGTATCCACAGATTTACTTTTTATAGAAGTGCTATTACACTCAACAGTGTATGCTTCAAGCTTATACAAAGTGCCAAACCTGACACCTCTAGCAACTACCATGGCACCCTTAATCATCTTACATCCTGCTTCAGAAAAGACTACCTGCACACCTACATCTATCAGTTTGCTCACAGATAACAGGTTTCGTTTTAATCCAGGGATATGTAGCACACCATTAATCCTTTTTATTCTACCATCAGAAAACCTGATTCTAACTTTACCTCGACCAACAATGTCTAGATGTGAATCATCACCCAAGTACACCTTACCTTCATTAAATCCTTCATATTCAGAAAACCAATCTCTATTGGAAGTCATATGAAAAGATGCACCTGAGTCAATTAGCCAGGCATCATTACCTGCATGAGTCGCCAAGGCCGCAATAAATGCATCACCATCTTCCTTGACGGACTCAGAATTAGAATCGAACTTTTTCTTTTTCTTCTTCTTCTTTTCTTCTTTGCAGTCCTTACGGATGTGACCCGGTTTACCGCAGTTCCAGCAAATGACTTTGGACTTTCCAGGAGATTTCGATCTCCCTTTGGATTTGGACTTGTCGCGCTTCTCATTCTTCTTGCCTTTCTCCTTAGGTCTTCCATGAACGGTTAGGGCTTCCTTTGAACTGATGGATACCTTCCTTCGCATCTCTTCACCGAGTAGGGCACCCACCACGTCTTTAGATTTCAAAACAACAGAAGTACTACCGATAGCCATAACAAGAGAATCCCACGAATCAGGCAAAGAACAAAGCAAGATCTGACATTTCTCCTCCTCGTCCATCTTAACACCGACGGATACTAATTGAGCCACCAACATATTGAATGCTTCCAGGTGGTCTGCAATTCGTCCACCCTCTTCCATCTTCAAGGAATACAATTTCTTTCTTAAGAAAATTTGATTTAATAAAGATTTCACTTGATACATCTCACCAAGCTTAGTCCATAGCTTCTTTGCAGAGTTCTCTTCATGGACATTGATTAGAATAGAGTCTGCCAGGCACAGTCTGATTAGACCCTTGGCTTTTCGGTCCATAACATCATACTGAGCTACCGCAGTAGGATCTGAGGGCCTTTGGACATTCGCATCAACAACATCCCAAAGATCTCGATCTATTAGCAGATCTTCCATCTTTAGCTTCCACATCTCAAAATTACTTCCATTAAATTTCTCCACCTCTATTCTCCCTGACGAACTCGCTATCTGAATATTCTTGCAACAAGATCAAAAAGTGTCTTCTGCACAAGCTCCCACTCAAATCTGGATTAGTTCAAAAAACCCAATTGCCCACAATTGAAACCAAAGGTGATCAGGCTCTGATACCACTTGTAAGGAAGTTAAGTAGCGGAAACAACTTCCTACACTAACCTTGAGAGGAGGGTAATGCAAAACTTTTTCAGATCATTACAACAGTTACAGAAAATAGAAATAGATATAATAGCAATCATACCACAACACAATGATTTACGTGGGGAAAACCCTTTCGGGAGAAAAACCCCACCCTCCAAAAGCAGCTCAATATTTTATTCAGCAATCAAAAATAGATTACAATATACTTGCAGAGCAAGCTCTTCGCAGGAGTACCACTAATCAGAGATTCAAAGGCAACTCAATAGCCATAAGACTCTTACACTCAACCTCTATCTCACACACCTCATAAATAGGAGATACAATACAGGAAACCATCAAACGGTATTATAAAACCATGGGCTAAAACCACCCAATAAGGTGTAGCCGACCTTATCTCCCTTCTATGACATGTTAAAGTACACATCAACACGTGTCGCTCCCTTTTACAGCTCATTTATGTATCCGATACAAATTATTTTTCCTATTTCAGGAGTACAAACTTCCGGAGGCCATAACTTGAGAACCGGGTGTCCGATTGACGAACCGTTTGAAGCGCCGGAAAGCTCGCGAAGTGCTCTATCACCTCGTAACCCGCTACGCCAATTACGGCCACTTTTCAGGGCGTTTCGGAGCCTCTAAAGCCCCCAAAATTAAGTTTAAACATTTTATCGCACCCCTCCAAGACAAAAACATTAATATCTTCAAAACTAGCTGTGACCTTGCGACGCAACTTTACTAGAATGCTTATCTAACCAACCAGAAGCTTTAGGGAGAGTTTCGCACCATTTCGTGCTCAAATGAAAACTTACTATAAATAGTAACCTCGCATAAATGCAAGGTTGAGACACCATTTTTCCCAACAAATCTCCCACTTGTCGAACACCTTGCAAGAGCGGAAGGGAATGTCAACACAATGAATCAATTGCTAGGGGTCATAAGTCCCATAGACTCTGAACACCATCTGAACTTCTCTGTGCTCCCAGCCTTAGTTAAAGCATCTGCAACATTCATCAAAGTTTCCACCTTAACCATTTTCACCCTACCATCTTCGACCATATCTCTAACAAAATGATACTGAACATCAATATGTTTGGTCCGGGCATGAAATGTCAAGTTCTTAGCTAGGCTAATTGCACTCTGACTGTCATAGTAAACTGTCACTGTACCTTGCTTTATTCCAATATCCGAACACAGTCTCTTAAGCCAAATGGCCTCTTTACAAGCATGAGTAGCTGCCATATACTCTGCTTCAGTAGTGGATAAAGCAACCACAGCCTGTCGCTTACTCATCCAACTAATTGCACCACCAAACAAAGTAAACACATAAGCACTAGTGGATCTTCCGCTATCAATATCACCTGCCCAATCTGAATCCACATAACCATGGATATCAAGGGAAGTCATGTCTCCAACTGAATTACCATGATAACACAAAGAATACTCTGAAGTACCCTTCAAATATCTGAAGACTCTTTTGACTGCATCCCAATGAACTCTACCAGGATTAGACATATATCTAGAAAGTACTCCCACTGCTTGGGCAATGTCTGGTCTAGTACAGACCATAGCATACATCAAGCTTCCAACCGCACTCTGGTAAGGCACTCTACTCATGTCTTCCATCTCCAATGGGGATGTAGGACAATCTGAAACAGATAGTTTCGTTCCAACTGTAAAAGGAACACTCAATGGTCTACAATTCTGCATGTTGAACCTCTATAACATTGAATTCACATACTTACTCTGGCCTAGCCATAGCTTTTTGTTCACCCTATCTCTTCTAATTTCCATCCCAAGAATGTGCTTTGCTGCACCAAGATCTTTCATTTCAAATTTAGCAGCGAGCTGAGACTTCAGTTCTGAAATCATACCTTTCCCTTTACCAATGAATAACATATCATCAACATACAATGCAATGAATAAGAAATGATCACCATCAGATTTATAATAAACACAGTGATCTGATTTAGAACGTTCAAATCCCAAACTCAACACATATGTATCAAATTTTTGGTACCACATCCTAGGACTTTGTTTGAGGCCATACAAAGATTTCTTCAATTTACAGACCAAATTACTTTTGCCTTTCACCACATAGTGCTCTGGCTGTGTCATATAAATATCTTCCTCCAAATCACCATGAAGGAAAGCAGTTTTCACATCCATTTGCTCAACCTCTAAATCATAAGCAGTAGCAATAGAAAGCAAAAATCTAATTGACGTCATTTTTGCAACAGGAGAAAATATCTCATCGTAATCAACACCCTCAACCTGAGAGTAGCCTTTTGCAACCAACCTTGCTTTATACTTCTCAATGCTTCCATCTGAACCAATCTTTTTCTTGAACACCCATTTACAACCAACAGGTTTTCGTCCTTCAGGCAATGGTACAAGATCCCATGTATCATTCTTTTTCAAAGCTGCCATTTCTTCCTCCATAGCAATCTTCCAGGATTCTGCATCATTCATACCTAATGCCTCTTCTACAGATTTCAGTTCATCCACACTAGTATTCAGAGCAAAAATACATCTCCAATCATTAGGTGAATACCTTTCAGGTGGTTGTCTATGTCTTGTAGACCTTCGAACAAGCTGAGTTGGAGGTTCTTCCTCCTCTTCTGAAGATTCAGAGCTAGACGAGCTCTCCTCAACTTCTTGCCTATCTAGGGGTCTCGATTCAACTCTTTCAGGTGTAGAAGGAAGTTGAATCACATCTTCTTTTTTAGTCTGTTCTGACTGCAATGTAATAGAAGGAGACTTAATTTCTCTAAAAATAACACTTCTACTGTGAATTACCTTTTGTGCAACAGGGTCCCAAAGCTTGTATCCTTTCATACCATAACTATACCCAATGAAGATACATTTCACAGCCTTGTTCTCCAACTTTGTTCGCTTCTCCTTTGGCACATGTGCATATGCCTCGCAACCAAAAACTCTAAGATGTCTCAATGAAGGCTTGTGACCTGACCATGCTTCCATAGGCATTTTATCTACAAGAGCTGATGTAGGAGACCTGTTAATCAGGTAGCAAGCAGTGGCAACAGCTTCAGCCCAAAACTTTTGTTCAAGACCAGCACCACTCAACATACTCCTAGCCTTCTCCATCAGTGTCCTGTTCATTCTTTCTGCAACTCCATTCTCCACTCTTACACTCAACCTCTATCTCACACACCTCATAAATAGGAGATACAATACAGAAAACCGTCAAACGGTATTACAAAACCATGGGCTAAAACCACCCAATAAGGTGTAGCCGACCTTATCTCCCTTCTATGACATGTTGAAGCACACATCAACACATGTCGCTCCCTTTTACAGCTCATTTATGTATCCGATACAAATTATTTTTCCTATTTCAGGAGTACAAACTTCCGGAGGCCATAACTTGAGAACCGGGTGTCCGATTGACGAACCGTTTGAAGCGCCGGAAAGCTCGCGAAGTTCTCTATCACCTCGTAACCCACTACACTAGTTATGGCCACTTTTCAGGGCATTTCGGAGCCTCTAAAGCCCCCAAAATTAAGTTTAAACATTTTATCGCACCCCTCCAAGATGAAAACATTAATATCTTCAAAACTAGTTGTGACCTTGCGACGCAACTTTACCGGAATGCTTATCTAACCAACCAGAAGCTTTAGGGAGAGTTTCGCACCATTTCATGCTCAAATGAAAACTTACTATAAATAGTAACCTCACATAAATGCAAGGTTGAGACACCATTTTTCCCAACAAATCTCCCCCTTAGTCTCAACTACTATTATACTATTTACCCTTTTGTTCTTTGCATCTTTCTTCAGCTGCAACGACAATCAAACCACTCATCGATTTCTCCTTTGAAAATGACAATCTTCTTCTCTTTAGCATCTTCTCTTTATGTCTAAAATATCTTGTTCATTTTTTTTGCTAACTAGTTGTTGCTACAACTGATATAGTTTTCATTACTTAAATCCCCTAATTTACAAGCATTCACAATGTCTTTGTTATATTCTCCTTTACAAACACTTTTCTTTTGTCTCTAACTATCAGTTACAATGAAACCTACTGACTAACTCACATTATTTCTTTGTATAATAACTTGAAGCCATCTTCAAAATCTACATATCTTTTCTCAACAAAAGACTATTCATTTGGCTTCCCTCAATTATTGTTACAGTCTCAAGTCTTCAAAGCATCTTGAAACTTCCTACATCTTTACAAATTTTCAATGTCTTGCTAGACAATGATTCCTTTTGAATACTCAAACCCTTTATGATTGCTAAATTTTTCACATATGAAAATTTGTACAATCTTTTGAACATATCTATAATCTTTTCCTAACAAGATCCATAGGTCCATCCACAATCCATTTTTAGACAACCTATTATAGATTCTTTCTTCCAACACATTTTCTAGAATGATTTCTTAAACCTCAAATACTATAGGGGTGTAGATCCCAACACATGTCTTTAATGTGACCTTCTCTATTACAATGAGAGCACTAGATTTATTTCTTTCTTTGGATTGATTTGGATAAACTTGTAACACTGGCAATATCAATTCTATTTTTCATAACATATCAGAGGCCTTCATTCTTTGGCCTTGTAATAGGCTAAATGGGTGCATGAAGTGTTTGATTATTTTTTCAATTCAAGGATTTGATACCACATGATGGTAATAGGGGAGTGAAGGAAAAAGAAAAAACAAAGTAGATCCAAAAGAAAGAAAAACTTTTCATTCATTCTATATTCGATTACAAGTGCCTCTTTTTGTATGGAGGCCTTAGGTCTTTCTGGAATACATTGATTACATGACACATTTTATTACAAACTTGTAATACATAAAATTTTGATAAGACAATAATAAATATTAAAACCATCCTGAAAGTGTGTGAGGATTGTAGATGTGATAGTGGACAAGTTGGAACAATTCATTCGAATCTAAGAAATATCTATCTTTATTGTTGATCATAAATATTTGAGATGCAGACTACAAATACAGAGGATATGAAGGATTTGAAATTAACAGAAGCTCCTGCAAGTAAAGATCAATACTGGAATGCATAAACCAAATACCAAAATAGAAGATAAACCAACTAAGCATAAACAACAATAAGAGAATAAATACCATCTACATGGCACCAAGATTTATACATGGAAAACCCGATAAAGGGAAAAACCATAGTGGGAATCCTACCCACAGTCAGATAATACTTCTACAGTAAGTATGCGAATTAAAATTGAGGGGCCTACACTTGTAGGAAGGCCAACAACCTAGAGCACACTACTCATCACAAAAGGAGTCTCACTGACTACATAGAAATCCAAACTACAATCTAGAAGAATGAATGAACTACAAAGATAGCATCTCCTATGCTTGAATACAGTTCCGGTTAAGCTCAATACTAGAGGACTAAATACTCTTACATAAACCAAACTCAATCACCAATGATCAACCAAATACTCTACTTGAATGATTATTACATTTTTTGCACATACACGTCCTCATATATTCCTTTCCCATGATCTACAATGATATCTTACATCATATATATGCCTATGACCCCTTAGGACACCATATGACCCTTAACGACACAATTTATTGTCTTAAGGGGTCATATGGTGTCCTAAGGGGTTGTAGGACACAATATGACCCCTATGGACACTATAGGACCCATAACGACCCAACATGGTGTCATAAGAGGTCATATGTTGTCCTTAGGGATCATATTGTGTCCTACAACCCCTTAGGACACCATATGACCCATAATGACACAATTTGGTGTCTTAAGGGGTCATATGGTTTCCTAAGGGGTCGTAGGACATAATATGACCCCTTAGGACACCATATGACCCCTAACAACACCATATGGTGTCATAAGGGGTCGTATGTTATCCTTAGGGGTCATATGGTGTCCCGTGACCCCTTAGAACACCATATGACCCATAACGGAACAATTTGGTGTCTTAAGGGGTCATATGGTGTCCTAAGGGGTCATAGGACACAATATGACCCCTTAGGACACCATATGACCCCTTAAGACACCAATTTGTGTTGTTACGGGTCATATAGTATCCCAAGGGGTTTTAGGACTCAATATGACCCCTATGGACACCATAGGACCCATAACGACCCAATATGGTGTCATAAGAGGTTGTATGTTGTCCTTAGGGGTCATATGGTGTCCCATGACCCCTTAGGACACCATATGACCCATAACAATACAATTTAGTGTCTTAATTGGTCATATGGTATCCTAAGGGGTCGTAGGACATAATATGACCCCTAAGGACAACATACAACCCCTTATGACACCATATTGGGTCGTTATGGGTCCTATGGTGTCCTAAGGAGTCATATTATGTCCTACAACCCATTAAGACACCATATTATGTCCTGCAACCCCTTAAGACACCAAATTGTGTCGTTATGGGTGATTTTGTGTCCCAAGGGGTCGTAGGAAAATATGACCCCTTAGGACACCATAGGAACCATAACGACCCAATATGGTGTCATAAGGGGTCGTATGTTGTCCTTAGGGGTCATATTGTTTCCTATGACCCCTTAGGACACCATATGACCTCTAACGACACAATTTGGAGTCTTAAGGGGTTGTATGGCATCCCAAGGGGTTGTAGGACACAATATGACCCTTTAGGACACCATAGGAACCATAACGACCCAATATGGTTTCATAAGGGGTCGTATGTTGTCCTTAGGGGTCATATGGTGTCCCATGACCCCTTAGGACACCATATGACCCCTAACAACACAATTTGGTGTCTTAAGGGGTCATATGGTGTCCTAAGGGGTTGTAAGACACAATATGACCCCTATGAACACCATAGGACCCATAACGACCTAATACGGTGCCATAAGAGGTCGTACGTTGTACTTAGGGGTCATATTATGTCCTACGACCCTTGAGGACACCATATGATCCCTATAGACACAATTTGGTGTCTTAAGGGGTCATATGGTGTCTTAAGGGGTCGTAGGTCATAATATGACCCCTATGGACACCATAAGACCCATAACGACCCAATATGGTGTCATAAGAGGTCATATGTTGTTTGTAGGGGTCATATGGTGTCCCAGGACTCCTTAGGACACTATATGACCCCTAACGACACAATTTGGTGTCTTAAGGGGTTATATGGTGTCCTAAGGGGTCATAGGACACAATATGATCCCTAAGGACAACATACGACCTCTTATGACACCATATTGGGTCGTTATGGGTCCTATGGTGTCATATTGTGTCTCTCTCCCTCTCCTTCTCTCTCTCTCTCTCTCTCTCTCTCCCCCTCTCCCCTAATCTCTCTCTCTCTCCCCCTTTCCCCTCTCCCCCCTCTCTCCCCTAATCTCTCTCTCTCCCCGTCCCCGATGTCTATCTGTCTGTCTATCTATCTCTCCCCCCTCTCTCTCCCTCTCCCATAATCTCTCTCTCTCTCTAAAATATGAGTAATAAAATCAAATATCGGATTTTATTGGATATCCAATTTCTTTCATTTCCATTAATGTGGCAACAGTAAAAAAAAAAGGCGGTAATGGGAAAAAATTTTGGGACCACAAATTTATACATTAAAATCGGATATCCGATTTTTGTAAATAAAAAAGAGCCTTGGATATCCGGTTTTTGTAAATAAAAAAGAGCCTTGTGGGCCATTTTGTGGATTCCAATGGCCCACAGTCTGCATATTCTATTTTCTATCGATGATCATGGGTTTTTAGACAGGTTGAGACAAATTTGTGCTTTTGAGAGATTCTTAAAGTCAAATCTTACATTGTCAATCATTTAGGAGCATCTTTATGGAGGTAAATGGGGAGTAGTAGTCGTCAGAAGTCTAAATGCAAAAGAAAACTTTCAAATGACGAAATTGAAGTGTATAGAGAAAGAGATAGAGAAGGTCATGGGAGGAGAAGACAAGGTATGTTAAATATTTCTAATGTTACTTCAAGGAACAAGAAATTGAATTTGAAAATGTGTCACAAGTTATTAAAAATGAAAATATAGATTTTGAAAGTGAAAATTTTGAAAATGTTGAAAGTGATAATGAAAATGCTCAACATGTGGAAAATTTTGACATTGGAGGTGAACATGTGGAAACTTTTGACATTGGAGGTGAAAACGTGGAAAAATTTGACATTGAAGGTGGAATTTCTCAACCAAGTGAGCAATATGTAACGCCTAATTACTTTAGAAATGAAGACCCTCTCATGGATGAAAGACAAATTCCAAATCCAAGACCTTCAAGAACCCCAAAATGGTTACTTGAAATTGATGAGAACATTATTGTGAATCTTGAAGGCAAGAGGTCAATAAGAACCATTCGGTTGTGGGCTACACAACTTTTCGACCAAATTTTTAGCAATAAGACATTGACCGAGCAATGCCAACTCTTCGTTCAATTGATAAAGATGATAAATATGAGACCATTGCTAAACAAATTGAAGATTCGTATGAACAAGAAGATGGAGAGAAATTCTATTATTGGCAAAAATCTATTTGATGCTCTCAATTCTATTGGAAAGAATACCAAAGAAAGAGATAAGAGAGCCGCTCGAAGAGTGATTACAACCTCCTTCGTAAGCCATCAATTAAGGAAGGCTCGTCAAATGAGACAAACTTGTGTTGATTTTAAGATAAACCATAAAACTTTGGATAGAGCACTTGCACAAAGACAAAGACTTGACGATCCACTTCAACAAGATACATGGGCTTTTGGTGGGAGGCTTCCATGTGTTGATAGAAAGTTGACTGACAATGTGAAGGACGAGATTCAACAATTTTGGCACTCTAATTCTAGAGTGTCACCCAATGTAAAGGACATTTTGAAATTAAGAATTGGCAACCGAGACCACACACCGCATCCCAAACATTTATTGGAATCAAGCCAAACAATGTTGAACAAATATTTTTGTGAAGTACATCCAACTTTTCAAATATCACAAAGGGCCTTTGAATCTTTGAAGCCATTTTATTGTGTTCCTCTTAAGATTCGTAATACTTGTTGTTGCAAGTACCATGTGGAGTTTTCAATGTACCATGAACTTTTAAGTCATATTCATTCTACGATGCATACTAATGAGATGTTGCAGGAGTGTGGTGCAATGTTATTTCTGAGATCATTAAGAGACTTGCAAGATCTATTTTTATGCCATAGAGATGATGGCTGCTATTTCTATAGAAATGATTGTTTGAATGAGAAGTGCTCAGAATGTGGTGGGTTCTCAAAGTTTGTTTCATGTTTTCATGAGGGCAGCGAACATGAGTTTGGAAAGAATTATGTTGAGAAAAAAAGATATGAGACAATGAAATATACTTTGAAGAGTGGAGGTGAAGGTTCTAGATGCGAATTAGTCTCAAGAGAAGTGAGTATTGCTGATTTTATTTTGGATTTTAAGGAAAATATTTTCTACAAGTATGCAAGGCACACCATAGGTCTCAGTGGTTGGATCAACAATTCGGGATGTGTAAGAACTCTTTCCTGATTGGCAGTATTGTATCGGTGGTTGATTTTGCATAGAACTGTACATTGCAACCACAGAATGAGGTACAGTCTCAGTACTACAATTCAATCCAGATTGCATGCATAGGGTAATAATGAATTGTATCAAGTAGTGTTCATTAAATGAATTGTATTGTATTGTTCATTAAATGAATTGTATTGTATTGTTCATTAAATGAAATGTATTGTTCAATATACAAACAACAATTATGATGAAATGAAATGAATTGTATTGTTCATTAAATAACCATTATTAACCATTGTTAATTATTGAAATGAAGATTAAATATTTCCATGATAACACCATGCATAGATGAGCAACAATTTATATGATCAAATATCAATTTCTCTATATATGAAAATGTCAAATGATTACAAGTGTATGTCCATACACAAATATGGCATAAACGCCAACTCCAAAAAAATGTATGTCTATATATGTGAATGTATATCCATTTACAAAATATACATGCCAACTAGACATGTAAGCATCCCAAAACTATCTATAAAATCTTAAGTGGCTGATGGATCATCAAAATCGATCCTCTTCGCCGCACTACTTGGCTCTGAAGGATCCTGCACAAGAAAAAATAAACCACGATTAAGATTAGTTATATTATATAACTCACATTTGAAAAGTTAACATAAAAATGAACTATAATTTAACTATTCTTGTTTACTCATCTCCACATTTTCTCTTTCGCTTTGCAGGACTATTGATGTATGTCTTCGGTAGAGGAGGTATGTTTTCAATATTTTCATACACAACCTACATATGTTCACAAACATGACATTGATACAAGTTAGCATATAATTGTCACTGATAATAAAAAATTACATCTACTAAACACAAAATAAAATAAACACACATGTACTTGAGGCATATCTTCTTCTTCTTCATCTTCAGGTATAGTGGGTGTAGTCAACAAGGATGTGAAGCCAAGAATTCTCTGTACATGAAACTATCAATCTATGTCTAGTGGGTGTAGATGAAACTATCAATCTATGTCTAGACGTGTATAATTACTATAAGTTATTTAAACTATTCATTCAATCATATTTGCATTCAATTACCTTTACCTTGTCTCCAACTGCACTCCCAGATCCTAAATCACATTGCCCCGTACTCGTGCTGCTTGTGCCCTACAAGAGTAAAATAAGATATACATGCAAGTTACTACATAATCTAATTAATACCAATATAAATGATGAGCATGTATGTACAATAAAATATAAATGACTGGGTGCAATAATATATGTACCGTCAAGCTATCAAGGCCAAATGAAATAGCCATCAAGGTGCCCTCCTGAATCTATGTCAACTCCTCCTCGGTCATCAACTATTAAATAGACTATGCAAATGAAAATTAGTACCTAATATTATCTAGATTATAAATATTCATTTAAAATATAACATGAACTGTGAAAATACAAATCTTACCACTACATCATCAATGTATGATGATGGTGCCTCCTCGCCTCTAGCATGCGAGGACTCCCCAAGGTATCCTCCAGTTTGTGTCATAACATCTAGTGCATCATTCATCTCATGCACCTCATAATCTACACTGTCCGCAGGAGGATCAACAAGCTGTCCAACAGGACCCAAGCATACGTGGCCACACATGACACAACTATGGGGCATGCAAATGTGTGGAGCCGAGGATGACGTGTCAGCGCCACCGGATGCACCGCTACCATCAAAAGTAAGCTGAGCTACTGACCCAGCCTTAGAAACCAAAAGGCTACGCAAAGAGTGAATAGCCGATATGGTCGGCGATGCCGCCTCACAAATGATATCTGGATGCTGCACTAGAGGTGGGGGCACATAGGGGCCCTGGACTACTCTAACTGCCCAAGGTCTATTTTGGGGCATACCTAAACCCACAACCTGGAAAGGTTGGATGTCAAAGTAGTTCACATGTTTTCCTAACACAAACTCAGCATACAATTTTTTTATGAAATAGAAGGGGACATCAAGATTGTTGTTGGGTGGTTTGTCAAAAACCATCCACCAAGGATCCCAAAAGTTTTTCACAATACCATCATTTGTGCACCATTTAATAGATTTTTTTTTTTTTTTGGGGTCTACGGGTTGACGAGTGCAAGGATTCTCAAACAATGAGGCGATAGCGGCTTTGGATATCTCGAGATCCTTGATCTCCTTATAGGACAAGCCATCCGCATATTGTTCCCTCATAGAATCTCGCCACAAAAGGGCGCAATTGTGCTCCTCAATCATGGTTTCCATACTCTTTATGATCAACGTGAGAGGATCATACATTGGGTTTAGGCGAGGGATCCTATGATATACATCTGCAATCCCCCTCAACTCGTTCAAATTTTGTGCAATTAAATCCTGAATTGAGGGGGGGTTTGGTTGTTGCGGTTGTGGTTGATCAATGTTTTCACTGTTATCCCCCATTTTTAACCTAATTGAATGTAAACAATTGAATTTAGTTAACAAATTTAAATAGTTTTGTATTTGATTTAAAAAAACCTAGTTTTCATGAAAAAAACCATATTTTCAATGAAAAAACAAATAAACATTAAAAAAATACAAAACTTGAATGAAAATGATTGAAAACAATAAAAATCTTGCCTTTCAATGTATTTTTTGGTGATTTTTGGGCGAAAAACCGGATATCAGATTCCCAAAAATCGTGTAGACCATGGGTTAAAAATAACTCACGGTCATCATAGTCCAAATATATTGTCTCAAAAAATCGGATATCGGATTTTTATACTTAAATTATTTTTAAATAACATTATATTATATATTATATATTATATATATTATATATATATATTATATAATATATAATATATAATATATTATATATATGTATAATATATAATATATAATATATTATATATTATATATTATATATATTATATATATTATGTATTATATATTATATATTATACATTTATATAATATATTATATATTATATATTATACATATATATAATATATTATATATTATATAATACGTATTATATAATATAATAATACATTATATTATATATAGTATAATAATATATTATATAATACGTACTATATAATATATAATATAATATAATAATATATTAGATTATAAAATATAATATAATATTATATAATATAATATATTACTATATTATATAATTATATAACATATTATTACATTATATAATATTATATTATATAATATAATAATATAATATATAATATAATATAATATAATATTTTATAATCTAATATTATATTATATATTATCTATTATATACTATATAATATAATATAATAATATATTATAATATAATATGTCCAAGGGGTTGAGCTTAATTGGTTAAAACACTGGGTTCTCACTATGGAGACCCAAGTTCAATTCCCAATAAGGACATCTAAAATGAATTCTAAGTTGTGACTCTTGGCCTTCCATAACAATGGGGAAGGTCTAGGGTCAATCTAATCAAACATAATAATAATAATAATTCAAAATACTGTAGCTTCAGCCTATTACCTACCAAAAAAAAAAAAAAAAAATGTAATATATAATATATTATTATATTACATTATACATTATATAGTTTATTTTTTAATTTAAAATTACAAATAAAAATCAAATATCCGATTTGCTTAGGTTTTTACCATACCAAGGTGTACTGACACCCAGGCGAAGCAAAAAGTCAACAAGTATTTTTCGCGTTTTTAGGCAAATGGAGAAGGCTATTTTTTCACATCGCCACTTTTTGGCCCCCCATGATCCCGCACTAACCCATGACCAATCTTATTACATGCAAAACATTTAAAAGTTGCTTTTCCTTCATACTTACTTCCTACCGGTCCTTTAGGTACTCTTCTTGCAAATAGGGCTTCAAGTTGCTCAAATTCTTCATCTTCTCTCTTCATATCATCCAATTCCTTTGCATATAAAGCTTTCCAATCTTGCTTGCTAGTTGATGATGTAAATGCATGAAAAGAAGGTTCACACTTCATAGCTCTAGAAGGTCCAAATTCTTCAAGCTCAAAAGAAGATAATGTCCCAACCAAGGTATCTCTATTGACAGAACTATTAGCCACTGTTCTCAATTCATTAATTGCAGTAGCCTTCACATTGTAATCCAGTGGTAAAGCTCTCAAAACTTTAGAAATGATTTCATCTTCACTCAGAGTTCCACCACAACATTGAAATCCCATAACAATCTCATTTACCCTTTCCATGAATGCAATAATCCTTTCATCTTCTTCCATCTTCAAGTTTTCATATCTCACTCGGTAACCACGAAGTTTAGCAATCTTCACAATAGGGTCACCTTCATCAAGAGTCTCCAACTTGTTGCATATAGCCTTTGCAGATGATTCGATAGTTAATCCCATTATTTGCTGATCAAAAAGTGCACACAAGGGGGATTCTCTTTCTCTACAATCATTCTCGAGCTCCTTATCCAAGTTTTTCGGATGAGGATTTCTAGATGCTGAATTATGAGGTGTAACACCATTCTCTGTGATCTCCCAAATTTTCTTACCAAGATATCTTAGATGAGTCTCCATCTGAATCTTCCATACCTTGTAATTTATTCCATCAAGCCTAAGAATATCTCTCCAAAAGATAGCTCCAGATGAACTTGAACTGTTATTCACCATAGGATCTTCCTCATTCACCATAGGATCTTCCTCAAGCAGTTAAGCTTCTGCCGAGAGGACCAGAGATCTAATACCAATTATTAGATAGTTCAAATAATCGGAAGATAATTGAGAGGAGGGGGGGGTGAATTAGTTATCTTAGATTACCGAAACCTTAAGCAATTAAAACTTTAATACCGAAACCCAAAAGATCATACCAGAATGCATAAACCAAAAACTGAAATAGTAGATAAACCAATTAAGCATAAACAACAATCAAAGAATAAATATCATCCACATGACACCAAGATTTGTACGTGGAAAACCTAGTAAAGGGAAAAGCCATGGTGGGAAGCCTACCCATAATCAAATAATACTTCTGTAGTATGTGAATTACAATTGAGGTACGTGCACTTGCAAGAAGGAAAACAACCTAGAGCACACTGCTCATCACAAAAGGAGTCTCACCAACTACATAGAAATCCAGACTACAATCTGGAAGAATGAATGAACTGCAAAGATAGCATCTCCTATGCTTGAATACAGTTCCGGTTAAGCTCAATATCAGAGGACTAAATCCTCTTACATAAACCCAACTCCATCACCAATGATTGACCAGATCCTATACCTGAATGATTATTACATTATTCGCACATACACATCCTCATATATTCCTTTCCCATGATCTATAATGAGATCTTACATCATATCTATACAAGCCCTTGACCACAAACAATAAGGTCAGCCACCAGACAATAAGATAATTACATATTTACAAAACATGTTGGCCAAAGACCAAACAAATAATATCCAACCCATAAGATATCCTGAAAACACATCGAGAGGTCCAATCCACACGTTACATTAAGTTGGTCAATAGCCTAGATAATATCGGGACCCAATATAGGTCCATACACGCTAAAGCAATGATACCAATAAACTAAGTCTCAAACATGACCACCATCAACATCCTAAATCTCTACTAGAAGGCACACCAACACCATTTATGCATAACATCAACGATCTTCAACAAAGCTCTATCGGTGAAACCCTCATCAGAACAACAAACTAAGCTTTCTAGCATACATGATAGCATTCGATCACCAAATCCAAAACCAACTGATTGAACATGAATCTAAGTAGCATGAATATGCCAATTCCATAACCCAAACATACTGCATCATAATGATCCAATCCAATAAAAAACCAAACAACCTACCGGGACCAGAAGGATATCGATAAAGCAGCCAAAACAACTAGTGTTGACATCAATGAGAAAACATCAATGCAACACATAATCAATTCCTCCAAATGGAAAACAATTATATCTAACACAAGATACTCAAGAATCTTGACTCTTCTAACACAGTCTGGAACCTTCATGACCTCTATTTTAGATAAATTTATAACCTTGAGAAGCTTCAATTTCCCCACATTTTGGTAGTGTAGAGATGGCAATGCTGCTAAAGTCGAGAACCTAGAATAGACAATATGAAAGACCAATATGAAACAATATGAAAGGCCATGCTCTCTTCGAATGCACACATCTTCAATTAATGGCTTCTTGATTCAAGAGCCTCTCATCATATGACTAGTATTTTTTGTTCTTTCATTCCTTGTACTTTACCACATATTTTGATGGGTAATAACACTTGTATGAAAGTTACTAGGATAAGATCTATATATGTTGATGATAGAGCATTTAATGATGTATTATATGCCCCTTCATCATCTTTCAATCTCATTTGTATCTACCATATTATACATAGTGGGTAAGGTAATATAGTCAAGTTCACATCTAATTTAGTATGTATCAAAGACCTAGACATAGTAGAGTGATTATTGCATTTGGCACTATTAATCATGTACCTTTATTGTATGAGTTCTCTTAGTTTTCTCATGAATTTCTTGTAGATCCATTGACTAGTCTGTATTCTCATGCATCTCGAGTAGATCAAATATATGATGAGAGTTTGGTCACCTAAACCTATATATGCTTCCATCATCCACCTTGGTTCTTTATACTTATGTCAAGACTCCACCTCATCCACCTCTTGCTTCTTCAAATATTGACTTAGGATGATAATTCACTTCTAGTTTTTTGCTTTATGTGGTGACTTCTTGGTAGATATTGAGGGGTTATTTGTTGTCACATATTACTGACATTGGAGACATTATTGAGAATATTCACTTCATTTTCTATGGTAACTACAACCCACTTGTCATCCCTTCATTAGTTCTTTTTGAGGTTGTTCTACATGTATCTTCATGATTTTTTATGTTTGCTTCATTTTATTTGGCTTCTTTTGATTAAAAAATGTGAATAGTTGAGTAGTATTTCATGGCACACATCATGATGCCTTTCCTCCCATCTCCTTTTACGAAATTTCTTGTACCTTGGCCATTAGATTTATTTTTTCCTAAGGGGAGGAGATTTTTTTCACTCTTGGATCATTATCAACATTTCTCTTCAAGTATTTACTATTGGAATTGGAACTTGTTCCTTATGGGGGGAATGCACCATCTCTTATTTTATCTCCTATCAAGGTATATTGATTGCACTTTATACGACCAAATTAGTCCTTGAGGGGACATATTGAATCCTACATAGTTAGTCACACGTACTCATTTTATATCTTTTTTCTCTCTTATCATACTTATACATCATGGGCATCATACTTTCCCCCACATATTAAGATTTTCATATCTAAAACCATATTATCACTAGTTACATGTTGTCTTACATTTTACTTTATGTGCTCATGCTCTTGGATGTTACATTGGGGGCATATGCATATTCCAATTCTCTTTGCACTTACAAAAAAATATTTTTATCCATTAAGGTGTACACCACCATTGTTGATTTGATCATGCTTGGGGAAAATCCACCTTCCTTGATGTTATCTCTAAATAGAACACCACATGATAGGCATTTCCATACCATGTTAATTCATAATAAGTATTTAATATAAAAATAATATTTATAAATATCATTATGTTTAAAAGGCAAAGTGGGTAATTATATATTTATTTTTACCAAGTATAGGGAATAAGGTTATAGAAAGGGTTCATGTTAGGGTTTATGAAATAGGAAGTGCGAGCATTGTTTAATTTTTATTTTTTTAATCTTTACTCTTAGGTTTCATAAGAGTACAACGAAACTAAACCCCCGAGTGTGCACAGAAAGAGAAACTAACTCTAAAGCCCGCAAAAAATTCTGGGCTCGGAATGAAGATAAGTTTATTTCATAAACATTAAACCTTATGAAACCTCTTTAGGCTTTCAAAAAATCTTAAAAGTTTAAAGTTATGATAATCAAAATCTTAGCAGAGTTTATGGAAGTTTAACTTTAACAGAGAATTTTTAAAAAAAATTTCTAAAAAACTTAAAAACCAAACAGCCAACTAAAGGCTCTGCAACGACCTTAAAGGAAAACTCCCAAAGTGAAAAACCTATCTGATTAAGAGTCTTCATCTAGCTCTACAGGAGGATTTGGAGCTCTGCCTCTTCCAAAGCCTCTACTTGGAGGACGTCCTTGACCTCGACTAGAACTGCAACCCAAACATTTGCCACCACTTCTCCTGCCGTGTTCTGCATAGCGTTCCTCCTCTTCTATTTTTGAGGGCAAGACACCATTAAGCCTGGTAAATTCAAGAAGCTCTTCCTCCCTACCCAAATCTTTTGAATTTTCCCCGAGAAAGCGCCATTTGAGGAATCTAAGTCCCATGCCTTCGAATGATCTGTGCTTATTAAGGTCCTTGCCAGTAAGACCAAGCAAAAAAGGGTAGTATTTGATAAGCTCGTCAGGAACGTTGAAGAAAATTCTTGAGTCCATGAGGGAGGCGACAAACCAAGATGAAATATTGGTGTTATCGCAGGGGTATTCCTCCCTACTAATATGTCCACTACCAAGGATAATCTTTACAGCCAGGATGACCGTTGGCTCGGGATATAGCAGTAGCCTCTTCAGTCTTAAATCCATGATTTTCCTAAAGGAAACTTGACGGGTGGAAACCGAAAGGGAGATGGGAATGTATGTGTCAAAGCATGAAGTTGGCCTTGGATACACTCATAATGAATCCAAATGTCTCGTCACCAGACATAGCTTCCAGAGTCTTTGTCACCTTGATCTTCTAGAGAGTTTGTCCGATTGTTGAGGGTCTGAAGTAGCTTAACCTATTTTGAATACGATTGTAGAGATAGAATAGTTGATAACTTGCAAAGAAAGCTTAGCAAAGGCTTGACGACACTTTCTTCAATGTGCTTTTATGAGAAATGCCTTGTAATGAATTCACCTGCAAAGGTGGAAAAGGATATCTATCTCTAATCATGCCAAATCTCCTTGCTAAAGGTTTTATCTCTATCTAGTGGACAACGCATGCCTCATACTAAGAATGACAACGGACCATGGGCTAACTTTTCGAGAGGTGAGTGGGAAAATTTGATTTTGGCAAAACCAAGAATAAGTGACATCATAGATGATGTGTCCACTTCATTTCTTAAAGTTGGCAGAAAAGTTTGAATTCAAAGAAGTAGCCATTCCACCAAACTTTAACGCCAAAGGTTAAGTTTGAAGAAATGAAAAAGAAAGGCTCTGCTGAGCAAATTAGGTTGATTTTGAGAATTCCTGCCATGCTCTCATGAAAATAGAGGAAACCGTTGTTGCATATTTTAAAATTAAAATTTGCCTCTGATATAAGCTTTGACAAATGAAGAAGATCCTTTGTAGGATAACCCTGGAGATTGCCTCCCTTCTCCCACCAGTGAATAGAAATGCCTTCTGCTAGAGATTTGGAGAGAGCATCTACCTTTGTATTCACTTCTCTGAAGATATGTTTAACCTCATACTGCTCTAGATTAGCTAGATTGTTAGTTATGCTATCTAGAATTGCCTGTAGCTGGCAGTTTGGGGTTTTCTTCAATTTGATTGCATTGATTGCTATCTCCAAATCTTCCTCCACTATGATGTTTCTTAACCCATGATTGATGCAATCCACACTAATACATTTGGTCTATAGTTTTGATGGAGGTTTCTGACTGAGAAGGTATATTGTGACCAAATTTGGTTTTTTTAAAGAAATGCCCGAATTCGTTGGAATTCTGACGATAATTTCACATTTGGTTTCGACGGAGAAGGAATTAGCAATGAAATTTATTTTTTTTTCAAAAAAGTGCCCGTGTTCGTTGAAATTTTGACGACAACGGGCATTATACTTTAAAAAAAACAAAAGAGGGCAAGTCATTTGTGCATTTGCAATCCTGCCCAGGCTTCCGCGTCGAGCTCAACCCCTGGCAAGATCAAATGGCACACTCACCATTCGAGGTACTTTCGCACACTCACCTTTTGAGGTATAATCTTCACCTTCATTTTGGATTTGCATAATATGAGGAATTTCTGAATCTTCACCTTCATTCATTGAATCTTTGGATTTGCATAATATTTGCATAATATGAGGAATTTCTTGGGTAAAATCTTCACCATTCGAGGTAGTTGAATCTTCACCTTCATTCGTTGATTTGCATATATGAGGATTTGCTTGCATCCCACCCATTGCTTGAGCTATCCACTGCATTTCACAACTACCCATGCTTTGTCCTTCCTAGGTCAACATCACCAGAAGTCTTTTAATGTTTCCCCCATGCCTTGGTTGTCGATGTCCAATCTTCCCCTTTCACCACCATGAATTCTATATGGCTCGGAGGGCAATCAACCTCTCTTTCTCTTTTCTGTCTCTCCCACCCTGCCCCTACCATGACACTAGGACGTATACACAATGAAGAACAAGGTAACCGGTTAAATGATCAACCTTTCACAGATAGCATTGATGAGTTTTCAGTTCTCATTAGAAGATAGAGTAGGAGAGGCCATTGTCAAACTATTTTTGTAGTTATCAACCACACCCTCTCTAACAGTGAGGTAGTTCCAGATAGTTACTTAAATTTTTCATGTTCTATGTTAAGGTCTTTAGCTAGAAAACCATCTTCCTTTTCTACTATTTTTTTTGTCTATTGTGTTTCCTTGCACATTTACAAATGTGCGTGAGAGTCATCTTGAACCAGTTCTAGGGAGGTATCTAGCGGAGGAAGCTTCATAACAATACAGTTTGTGCTAATATGTTCCAAACATAAATGTAAATAAAAAATTAACAAATATACCTCAATTTTGAAATGCTTTAATGTTTCTAGAACATGTTAGTGTATGCTTTCATCATGGAAAAACATAATGTAGCTGATCATAACTGATGTAACTGTTAGAGTAATCGGGTCTTTACTTTATTAATTAAACAACCTTTGTTTAATTAATTAAGTTCCCCTTTATCTCTTTTACACTTAAGCTAACATTAGGTACATAATAATTAATTCTTTTATTAATTATGTGCAAGCCTAGGGTTTTCCCTTTTAGGGTTTCTTGACCTATTAGAGGTTGAATTTTTTCTTTGTATGATAAATCTACACACACTTTTTGTGAATACAGAGCTCTCATATTCTTGAGCATTTTTCCTGTGTTTATTATTTTTCTTTGTTGCTTCCTTGCTTCTCCTTGTAACAGGTTTATTCAATGTGTAGAGATTATTTGGGCTCCTATGGTGTTGTATTTCTCAACTCTCACATGGTATCAAAACTTTAGATCTGCAGCTAGTTGTTCTTGTTTTGAGTGTTTTTGCATTTGAAGCAGATCTGGGGTTTCAGATGTTTTTTTATGCACCTAGGCATAGGCTTTTTTTTCTGAGCACTTTGGGCCTAAACGGACCTCACCATTGTGCTCAGAAGGCCCCAAAACCCTTATGGTCATATAAAACTTGACCACTTTCGACACCTGAGCCTCTGAGGGGGTGTTTTTTTGTTCTCTACCATGTCGTACGACCCTAACATGCAATTAGAGAATTTATTTTTATAGAAAAAACAATTTTTCCTTTTTATGGCATGCAGGCTGAAATTTTTTTATGCAAAAAAAACAAAAAAAGATTTTTTAAAAGTTTGGCCAAGTTTTTCTTTTCAAAAAAACATAACAATTTTTTTGGGGGGGTTCCCCACGGTACGCAGGGTACTGTGGGGCCCCCTGGCTCTGCCGCCGGCCCTGTCAGGCCGAGCCACGCCGACCTTCTCCCTGCTGACCACTTCTTCCTTGCTGGCCTCTGCCCGACTACCTCTGCACCGACTGCCCACTACTCCTGCATCGACTGCTTCCTGACCGCGCCTGCCCTCGCCCACTAGCCGCCCATTGCTTGACCAACGCCCGACCTCCACCACTGCTACCGCTGAGCTAGTGTGCCACCTTCCTGCCACCAGTAGGGGGGCCTTTTTTTTTTTTTTTTCCCTTGAAGGGTTTTGACAGCATATTGATTTTTTTGCCACACCTCGAGCAAAAAGAGTTGGTTTTTCGAAAATGAATAAGCATCGAAAAGCTAGTTCCTAGCCGGACCTCATGGTATTGGAATTTTTTTCCTTTTTTTTTTGTTTGACTGTACTTTTTTCCAATCAAAGTGGGGTCACTTTTCTGCACTTCCAGGGTCGTAGAATGAGCATTCGAACTCCATTTTTTGAAAACTTTATAGTGTTGGAAATATTGTTATGTGTACTTTCCAGCATATGAGTTTTATTTCCATATTCTGCTCCAGGAATATTTTATTCAATTTTTTGCTTTTTAGCACTCTGGTAAATATCTTAGATGTTTCAGGTCCTGGGATCTCTTTCTTTGAGTAGGATGTCTCATTTTTGGCTATTCTTTCTATTTCCAGTCTTCTTATCATTGTAGCTTTTTATTTATGCACACACACTGAGATAAAGTGCCATCATGCATTGTTTAATTGGGATCTTGCATATCTTGTGCCTTATTGTACATGCACTACTTATAAAGTTCCATGGGGGGTTGGTGTTTGCCTTTGTTTGCCATCTACCTTTGTCATGTGAGTGTTCCTTCCATGACATTTGCCTCATGATGTGTTTCAAGTGAGTGTTCCTTCCACGACGCTATGTACTTTCTCAACACCTTTGATGTTCATGGTTCTTCATCATGTAGTTCTTGTTGGTCAATCTTTTTCAGTATTCCTGTCCCTCTCCCTTTTTAGCATTATGGGGAGGTTTGTCCTGTTGGTTCTAATGCTTCCATAGTTTGATTGATCAACTCTTCAGGCTTTGGTTTCTCATGCCATTTGTATCTTTGATTTCAGTTGTTTGCCTTTGTTTGCCATTTGATTCAAGTAGTGTCATTTGAGGGAACTCATGTAGATTACAGTCTTCTCTAACTGGTCATGTTCTATTTCAGTGGAGGTTCTTCAGATTAGCAGTTACTCTTCAATAGTGTTTGCAACTATTTCCTGCTTCAGTGGTGTTCTTCTTACTTTTCCATCTCTGTTTGGAGTAGAGTTTTTTCCCACGCGGTTTTCTCTATTTCTTTGGTTCATATATATTTGGTTTTATTTGGGTACCTAATCAGGCCTTGTTGTCGGGACCCATCTTTCCTGCTTTCAGTAGTTGTTATAGGTTTTAGCTTCTCCCTAAGTCTAGCTTAAGGGGGGGTGTTAGAGTAATCAGATTTTGACTTGATTAATTAAATGACCTTTGTTTAATTATTATGTGCAAGCCTAGGGTTTTCCCTTTTAGGATTTCTTGACCTATTAGAGGTTGAATCTTTTCTTTGTATGATAATTCTACACACATTTTTTGCGAATACAGAGCTCTCATACTTTTGAGCATTTTTCCTGTGTTTATTATTTTTCTCTGTTGCATCCTTGCTTCTCCTTGTAACAGGTTTATTTAGCTTGAAGAGATCATTTGGGCTCCTGTGGTGTTGTATTTCTCAACTCTCACAGTAACAAAGTTGTATCTTTGAATGCCTTGTTCCTTTGATTATAGATCTATGCTCAATTGATTTGAATTGCTTGATTGAAAAATTGGTAGATGTGGGCTGGATGATAAGGGTTTGAAATGAGAAATAGACTTGTATCTATATGAAGCTTGCACCTTTTCAAATTTAGCTTTTGGAAAAGCCTAAATTTAGAGAGGAAATTCCTACTATTTGCGAATCCAACATTCATCTTTCAAAATTTAGGTCCAATTTCCATGAATAAGGGTTCCCAAGACTCTAGTCCTAGAAAATTGAGCCATGAGGAACATCACAAATAAGGGAATGAACCAAATTTATGGAAACATTCTCAAACCTAAGTACAATTAGGCATAAATAAGGCACAACCACTAAAGTGAGTCCAAACCTAGTGTATATTTATAAAAAGATACAGCTTATGATGCAATATTTAGCCCCCTCTTAGAAAGAGTATGAAATTATGCTCATGTACTCTTGGGAAAATATGGAGAAACCAAATATTCTTTCACCAAGATATTGAAGAGTGAAGATGACTACAAGTTTGGAAAGGTGGTAGCTCCCAAGGCTTATGATATTGTCAATCTACAATATTGAGATAAAAGGGAAGTACAAAGTGAGTAATATGACTAACATTGGTAACACATGGAGCATGCAAAACACAAAGTTATGACATTTAGAACTAGTAAGATTCATATATTCTCACTAGGAACCATATAAAAAATATAAGGCATAGATCTAGGACTAGTAAGATCCTTATATAGTTACTAGGAGTCACGTCAGAGACACATAAAAGCATGATACCCAAGTTAGTAAGATCCTCTAATACTTAGTCATAGATTGCATTCTAACAAAAAATAGAAGGTCGTATCTTGGTAACCTAACTAGTCCATGAGTAGTAGCTCAAAATGTTATCAAAGCTAGGTTAGGTTAGGAGCCCCAAGAACCTTTAATGTGTCTTATAATGGGTGTTGAAAATAATCTACACTCAAGCCAACAATGGAATGGTAAGAAAGGGGGTAGTAGCTCAATGGTAGAGAAATTTATTAACAAATAGAATGCCTTAAGTTGGATTCCTAGCTATTTTATGAGTATTAGCTTAACATTTTCATGCGTAAATAACATCTACTCCCACCTCTACCACAGATCCAACTTCCACCATTTCTCCTTCCACAACCTCTAGTCACCTTCATGTACCAAAGCCACTAGTGCCACACCTTTAGTACTTACATCCTTCACTTATCATCCACCATATGGCCTATTTATCAAATTTATTTCTTCTACATGTAAAAGCCATATGCACAAGATGGAATGACAATTTTTTAGATGTAAAAGCCATATTCCACAACCTTTGCTAATAGCCTTTCTATTAGTGCCAAAACGTGAGGTTTGTAATAGGATGCGACATCCATCAAAGCATAATAGAGAGGAGATTTCTAACAAGATGGTAGATCAAACAATGTAGGAAAACATTGATTAAAAATAAATACAAGATTGCAGTTTATAGAGTTTAGTAAAAGGGGCAATGAACAAGCATAACACTACTTTGGAAGGTTGCAGAGATGGTGTGTGGCACAATATAGAGACAAGCTATGCAAGAAACAAGAATAGAAAAGACGAAAAATATGATTGCCATAAATATAATTGAAACTCTACCATAAATATAATCGCTACGTGTTTGATCAAATCAATAACTATCTAAAAAATTGAAACGCTAGGGAGAGACATTAAATGTGAAGAGGATTGATGTGCATGAAGATTGTTAATTGCATATTTGAATAAATATTTTATTGTAATATTTATGTCAGTTCAATTTGTGTGCAAGCTTTACCCTCTTTGGAAGCTACCATACCATTCAAATATTCATGTATTGGGACCTAATTGTGAAAGTTTGAGGTCCATTGGGAAAAAAGTCGTCATATTGCCATGACAACTTTTGTATTTCTTGTAGAAACTTGTTTAAAATATGGACCTTGGAAAGTTAGTTTATGGTGGTTTTAGGTTGTAACCAACTTGGATGGGAATAAATAGGCCTTTGGCATGCCATCCAAGAGTTTTGCTTAATGAAATTGGGGTTTTATGTGCATTTTTTAACGTTTTGGTCTGATTCTCTTCATTTTTCATTGTGAAAATCATCATAATTTGATGGGAAGTTGATTGTATGTGGTAGAGAAGTGAGTTAAATTAATTTTGTCTTTTTGTGGCATTGAATTTCATTGTGTTTTAAAGAAGATATCATAGTTTTTCCAAAAAATGTCAAAACCCTGCCTAGTGTTTATCGAGAGGAGTAAATAATGTATAGTTTGGTCTCCCATGCATATAAATTCACCCAAATGTGTGGGAAGACATTTTTTAATGCTATGTATCATATTATGTTGTGTACAGGGCTCCAAATTAGATTTGGTACATATTTGGGCATGAGGACAGTCTGATATCACTATGTATTAGATAGTAAAGGCAATAAGAGTAAAGAATTTGGTGGGAAGACCAAGCGATTGGTATTTTGAAGTGGTTGATGACAAAGAGAGGGGTGAGGGGACCCTATGCAACCTTTGGAAGGGTTTGTGGATCAAAACCAAATGAAATAGATTAAATTTCTATGACTGTCCTAAGGGTATTAATTGTCACAATCATAGTTTTACTAATGATACTGTTTTTGTTTTGACAGAGTTGTGTTTGTAAGCCCAAGTGTGGACATGTAATGGAGTCATGAGATGTCTTAAGACTACATCAATACTTAACAACAACATAGTTTGTATACACCTAAAATATGAAAGGACTACATATTGGAAGGCGTGTGTGATGATGTCATGAAAGGTCTGATATCCCTATGTATCAGAATGAGAAAACTAGTGAAAGACAAAAAAAATGCATTGAGAAGGAAAAAGGTTGAATTGCCTAATGTTTGGTGTTGAAGTGATGTGTGGGGACCCTGCCAAGTCAAATACCTTGTTGTAGTTTCAAAGGGTGGAAAAAGAATAAGCAATTTGTTTACTATCCTAATAGACCATCCATCATAACAATGATTACGAATGATGTGTGTGTTGCAAAAAAAGTTCTAGAGGAAGGCTCTTTCTATTGTAATACCAAGTGAGTGTTTATAGACCTTGTGTAGGGTCCTCCAAGCCTAGAACTTAAGGATTTCAAAGCCTAGATACACTGATTTGGCCTTGTGGTCATCAATGAATGATTGACCCAATAGGAGAAGTCTTGAGACTGACAATTTTGGAAGTGTGGCATTGTTGAGAGCCAACAATTATGTGTGAACCCCGTCTTCATGTATTATGATTAGTTGCCATATTAGTGTGTTTTGTTGAAGAAACATGATGCAAG
The DNA here is from genome assembly GCF_030272615.1 of Cryptomeria japonica. NCBI lineage: Eukaryota > Viridiplantae > Streptophyta > Pinopsida > Cupressales > Cupressaceae > Cryptomeria > Cryptomeria japonica. The sequence continues at coordinate 103,165,224 of NC_081408.1, read as the reverse complement.
AAGTTTGATGCAGAGTCAAGGGTAGAACTTAGTATTTCATATTAGGACAACAACCACATTGATTAGGCAAGTCAGATAAGGTCTCTCCAATGTTAGGACACACAAGGACAACATTAGTCATGTAAGTATGCATGAGCATGGGAATGGATAGTTGCTTTCCTTTTAGATTGATTTGGACAGTATTGAGATGATCCTCTAAGGATGACTATCACCATACTCTCGATGACTTCACAACATTGATAATGAATTCACATTAGACACTCATGGATTACCCCAATTAGACATTAGTCAACTTAAGATATGATACAAGGATTGCATAACACAAAGCCATTAGATATGTTTTGAGATGAAAAATAAGAGTTAAATGGCTTTGGTTCAATTTGCATAATTTCTATGTTCAAGTAATTTAATTTGGTATAATATACTAGAACGTGATTTCATAACTAACATTTCAACTTCTCTACAACTAGTTCTATAGCCCGATTTTCTTGCCTATGAAGAAAGACCATGTTAGACAATATCAACAAACAACAAAATAAGGAGACAATTGCTAGATTGTGGTCTAACTTGAAAAGAAAAGGCGATGGAAAATGTTATTGTCCTTGCAAAATTTGTAAGGGGTTAAAGACTAGAAGACTTCTAATCAAAACAACTAAGAAACATTGTAGGTTGCATGATCACAATGAAGGTGTACATGACTATCATCCATTGGTAAGTTTTTCATTATATCGTTTTAACAATTTATATACATAAGAAATCACTTGATGATGAGATCATGATCATGGTTTATTTATGTTTATCAATTTTATATAGGTTGAGCACGCCAAAGCACATGATATGGATCAACACAACCTGAAGAATATGATTTTCAAAGTGGACGAACATGGAGGTGTGAATATTGAAGCTAAAGATAATGATCCCATGGAAGATGATAATCATGAGCCACAAAACACAATTGAAGATGATGCTACAAATAAATTGATCCATGACACATTTAGTACTGGCGCAACTGATCATGATGATGAAGATGACCTTGATGTTGTTCATGATGTCCCTCTATTTGAGAAGGCATTGAAGGCCCTTTACGAAGGTTCCCAGACAACTCTTCTCTCTGCTATATTGTTGTTGGGGAACTTGAATATTATGAATGGTTTATCCAACATAACAATCTCATGTATGTTAAGGTATGTCATATATGTCATAATAAATGGTGAATCATGTTGTACCATTAATATTCTTTATATTAACAAATTATATTTTTTTGCTGTAGATTGATAGGTGATTTTTTGTTACCACCATCAAATATTCTACCTTTCTCATACCGAGAATTATCTGCCATTATGAAAGATATTGGAATGGAGTATCAAGCAATAGATGCTTGTCCCAATGATCATATTATATATTACAAACAACATGAATTTTGATCTGAATGCCTTGAATGTCATATCAGTAGATATCGAATAGATCAAATAGCAAAAAGGGTTCCTTGGAAGGTTCTTCACTATATTCCCATTATTCCACGTATGCAAGGATTATTCAAGTGCACTAGCTTGGCACACTTTATGGATTACCATGCACATAATAGAAGTCAAGATGACATTATTCGAATGCTTGTGGATGGTTCAACATTTATGGACATAGAGGAAAAGTGGCAACACTTTAAAGAAGAATCTCCTAATCTTAGACTTTCATTGGCAGCAAACAATGTCAATCTATTTGCTAGAGAGATGAGATCTATTTACTCAACGTGGCCTGTTTTTGTTATCAACAATAACATTCCTCCATATATGTCAATAAAGAGGGAGCACATAATATTGGCAATGATTGTTCCAAATATTTTATCATTTAAATATAGTTGTCTACATTTAATTCTAAATATTGCAGTAAAATGGTCATAATAATTATGTAATGTTTTTGTTCATTCAATTAGGTAAGTACCAAGTTAAAGATATGAATGTATATATCGAGCCTCTTATCAATGAGTTGCTGGAGTTATGAAATGGTGTCACTATGTATGAGGTCTCTAGACCAATAGGACAAATAATTTCAATTCCATGTGATGCTTCTATGGACAATACATGATGCCCTAGGGCTAACACATTTTTTGGGTATGTTATAGTGGTCAAGTTGCACATGATAATTATAATTCAAAAAATTAACATATTTAATCCAATTATACATTACCTTGTAGGTCTTCAAACAAAGAGAAAATTTGCATGTCCAGTTTGTGGTCCAAAGATGAAATCTCATCATTCAAACTTTTTAGGAAAGAAGGTGTTTGATGAGTATAGGCACTTTCTCCACAAAATTATAAGTATCAAAATACTGAAAAACATCTTTTCAATGGGAAAGAAGAGAATACATCAAAACCACAAAGAATGACACCTCACCTATGGAAGTTGGAATATAATAGAATCAATCATCAAGGTAATGCCATTCCATCTAATGGTTTATGTTATAAAACATCTTTTCTATTGTGTTTTATTTACTGATGATGTGATTGATGATTGTGAATGTCGTGAAGGCATAATGACCACCTTCCTAAGGGACTAAAAAGTTAACCCTGACAATTTAGTAGGTTTCCCTACTATGAGCAGTTACAAATTGTGCATTTGTTTGATACTATGCATATTGGAAAGAATATAATAGAGACATGGAAAATATTGGATGGAAGGCATGACAAAGAAAAAAATGTCAAAATTTGTAGTGACATTCAGGATTCCAATCATGCAATGAAAAATGTCATTCAATCAAATATCAATGGAGACCAGATTAATATAAGTGAGCTTCCTTGGTTATTAATAGACCAGAAAAGCAATGCTATAAAAGAAGTCATACGAAAAATTTGATTTCCCACAGGATTTGCTGCGAACATAAACAATCTCATATCAAAGAAAAGTGAATTTGGGCCAAGGATGAAAATGCATGATTGGCATACGTTCATTAAGTTAATTCATGTTCTTGTGTTTTTACTATATATTTAAGTAGTGCGCATGTACTTTTCATTGTATTATGTTAGAAAAAATGAAAAGACAATTTTATAATTGTTGTAGTACATTCTACCTCTATCTCTCCCAGACGAATTCGACAACAATGCCAAGCAAGTCATATATGATCATGGAAAATAGATGAGGTAAGTAGTGATATTTGTTCAGTTCATTGTATAGATATTATATTTGCGATTTGTTTTACTTGTTATGTAATATTTTTTTTTGTGTCTTGAATATCTTGTAGGTGGTTGTGATGTAAAGAAATCCATAAAGAAGATATAAAATATTGGAAGAGAAAAATTCCTTATCTAATGTGTGAAATGCAAAAGTGTCTACCTTCAACTTTTTTCAATGCACAAGAACACTACCTCATACACCAAGTTGAGGAGATTGAATTGTGTGGACCTGTACACACTAGGTCAATGTGGATGGTTGAGAGGCACTTGAAATTTTTGAAGGCTTTAGTTCGACAAAGAGCACATCCTGAGGGTTCTATGGTGGAGGGATATATGGTATACTAGACTATGGTGTACATTTTTGAATATCTTCCTAAGTTTGCAGCAAAGATCCACGTCAATCACATTTGGGATCCCAACCCCATTAACAAATTCAAAGGGGAGTACTTAATGGGGAAAGGTAGATCGAGGAAAAAGAGAGGTAATTATAAGATGTTGTTGTATTTGATTAATTCTTAATCTTCAAAATAAATTGGTTGTAAGACGTCTATTTATTTTTTGTACAATTGGTTGGGAGTGGGATGCACTATATTTGTATATCGCAAACAATCTTGATTGGATGACGGTATGGATTGAACGTTGTCATTATTTTGATCGCACATTAACATGGGAAGGTGTGGCTTCATTGGTTAAATAAGCTCATCGTAATGGAGATTCCAATGTTACACAAAGAGAAATTGATTTAACATATGGTTTAAAAGATAAATGGGTATTCATAAATTTATTAATCACCCATATGTTTATCAACTCACAATGCAATAATTTTTACATGTTTGACATATCGCAAGTCAAACACCACAACACTATGTGCTACAATGGTCATAAATTTTGCATCAAAAAGTCGGATGACATGAAGAAAACTTGTGATTTTAGCGTCACTGCAGTCTTTGAGGTGACAAATATTTCATCAAGAAATGACATACATCCTCATGAGTCTCAAAATTGATACTATGGCATTTTGGATGATATACTTGAGTGCGACTTTAATTCCTTCAAATTAGTTTTGTTTGTCGTCAAATGGTATAGGCTACGATTGAATAAATATGATCCCGATAGAACTATTATTGAACATGATAATGGTTTTACAATGGTTAATACAAGGTCATTTGAACCAGTTGGGGATGAGCCCTATGTTCTTCCAAGCCAATGTGAGCAGGTATTTTACTTAGAGGTTCCACATAAACTGGGTTGGTCATTTGTTGTTAGACATGATCCAAAAGGAAGGCCGATAAAGTATAATATGATGGAAGAAGAAGATACCAGAGAAGTAGAAGATGAAGTAGATGATGATCATGATCGACAGTTTCTCGATGATGATAAAGAAGAAGAAGCTAATGATGATGACAAAGAAGAAGAAGCTGACGATGATGATAAAGAAGAAGAAGCTGACGATGATGATGATGATGATGAGGAGGAGGAGGAGGAGGATGATGATAATGATGATGGTGATGGTGATGGTGGTGATGGTGATGGTGATGGTGATGGTGATGACGAAGACGATGGTGGTGGTGGTTGTGGTGATGAATATGATGACGACGACGATGACGACGACGATGATGATGACGATGATGATGATGATGATGATGATGATGATGATGATGATGATGATGATGATGGTGGCGATGATGATCATGATGTTCATGATAATGAATGAAATGTATGAGGTATGCAATTAGTATATTATCTATTTAATATTGATTTCTTGATAGAATTTTTTGTGACTTATATGGTTACATAATTAATTAATTATGTTTTGAATTCTAATGCCATTACATAATTAATTCATGATGCACCTTTTAATAGGGAGACGAAGATAGGGAGAGTGACTATTTATGTGAATTTTTTAAAACTTTATGTTTATTTATGGAATTTGGATTGTTTATTAGCTATGTGATGGATGTTGATTTAAAATACATATGTGATGGATTACATGTTTATGATGATACATGTGACATTTTTTGAACTTTCCGTTTGTTTATAGAATGTGGATTGTTTATTACCTATGTGATGGATGGTGATTTATGATACATATGTGATGGATTACATGTTTATGGTGACACATATGTGATGCTAATTATGATGCTAAATTACACATATGATGATACATCATGTGATGCTTATGATGCTTATGATACACATGTATTTATTGTTTATCAACTTACAAATGTAATGCTTATGATGCTCAATTGATGGTGTTGATTTCATGTATGGTCCCTGTGTGATGTTGTCACCCTTGGTGGCAACAGGTCATTGACTATAGACATCATCAACCATTTAGTTGAGGATCTTGCATAGTCTACATAAAGTAAAGGTAAGGAATTAAAAAAATTACAATGATTTTGATGACTATATTTTATTATTATTTAATACTCTTTTTGTCTACAAATTTCATGTTGTGTACTATGTAATTTTTAGCTAACATAAGATAATTGAATTACATGTGTAGGAACCTGAACCCGTTTGATGAGGATCCTGCGCAATCTCATGGATCGATGGGTATAACTAGTCAATACACCCTATAGAAACACCTTATTTTTTTAAAATTACTTGGAAAACAAACTTCCTTAGTTTTTCAAACCTTGACATTAGCAACAAATCTAATACAGTTATCAACACTTGAGGCCACAGTTGGACTTATTCAAATTTTAATCCCAACATCAAATTTAGGGCCGACTTCTTCATCAACATTACCCTCATTTGTAAAATTTCTCTCATTTGATGGAGTGCAGGTACCACCAAATAGGTATTTGTCAGATGTGTCTTCCTCTAGTGAGGGAAATGCAGGAATAAAAAATGAAAGTGAGACATGTAGTAGGTCTACAATAGGGAGATCAACTAGAAGTCAAAAGATTAGAAGAAAATCCAATAAATGCATGAAATTTTTCCTTGCTCAAGGGGGGTCATGTTCTTATGATGATGAGACCAATGGCGACATTGAGGTGCCATTGAGGTACAAAAATATACAGAAACAATGGGTACCCAAGGAACTACCTCTAATAAACATTGATTTTTGTGTTAATGATAGGATATATTGCATAGCACCTTCGCCGTTACTTGGTTTCGACCTATTTTCCATGGGTGACGTAAAGGTATGTTACAAAAAAGTTGTTGAATTGATGGAGCTTGTTGGACCTTGTTACAATTACAATAATTGGATGCAGATTGTTCAATATAAAAAAAGTATGCGTAGGTATGCACTGTCAACAAATTATATACAATAGAAAGATAATGATCAAAGTAAATGAGTGGCTGTATACATTGATGGAAGGCCAAAAGAAACAGGGAATATTATAGGTTTTATAAATAGTATGTGACCTGGGTCAACTAATAAACAATTCGATTGCATATTTGAGGTGCATGAGGGAAATCATGTATTCATATGTGCGATAAAATCAATAAGTGCAGGTGAAGAGCTTCTAATCGATTACAGTTTGAATCGTATAGATACAAACAAAGTTAATATCATGGGGGTGGTATGTACTATATACCATTTAAATTAACCAACCTCCAATTAATGACTCCAATATACCATTTTATTATGAAGTTTTTTTTGCTAAGTCTATTGGTTTAATTTCGCTGATGTTTTTATATTTTTTCTTTGTCACAGGGCCACATGGATCCATCACATAGCTCAGACAAGGATGTAGGTCATGACACTTCTACAGAACAGGTAAACCTCATTGTAATTTTATAAATTAGATGGAAGCAAACTGTTACATTATTTTTATTTTTTTTTAGTGTTTTAGACTAATTTTGTAATTGTTAATGATATTCTTGACACAAACGAATGTTTGGGGAAAGGGAAAGGGAGCTGCAGTACCTGAGCACCTCTCTAGGGATGTGGACTCAATAGGATTAAGCGATGATGACCTTGAAAAATTCCACACACCTTATGGAATTCATAAAAAATCCTCTTAGAAAAATTAGTAGAGAGATTGTTGCTTTGGCATCCATGTATCCTCAGACTAATGAGATACAAGAGAGGGTGCAAGTATTGATTCAGATAGTAGAAAACTTTCAAGTAAGCAGTAATGAAATATTTAATTATAACAAAAGTTCAATAATGGTTTATATTTTATTCTCTTTTATGTCATTAACTAAAATATGTATGTGTTGTTTTTACAACAATTTATGCCCCCTCATGAAACTAGTGGCCATGATCATGGTGTTGCAGGTACTTTAGGTGATGAAATTTTTTTTGGCTTATCACTTTGAGTACCCAAAATACATCATAATTGATACTGTCAATGTTCATAATAAAGGTTCATCCTTGTTTACAATTCTTGCACTTTTCATATATTTAATGTTTGATATATTTAATGTACTATTCTTCAGGTGCTGTCAATGTTCCTGTGCAAATATCGTCGGCGCCTCATCAGAGGTTAGCCCCACCTGTATTGTCAATTTCAATGTCGGCAATACGTAGCATGCATACATCCTCTACTACATGTCATATTGGCTCGCCCACTGTTGGTAGATCCCTCTTTTGCTCTATCTTTTGTTATGTGTTTATTTCCCTTCAAGTGTTCTTTCTTGGGGGCATTTCATAGTGGATTCATTTTCTACAGCAGGAGATGCACATGAGGATGTGCCAGAGGTGACTACTATTGATAACATACCATCATTTCCCGGATCTTCTCGTATTGCTAGTATGGGAACGTTGCAGGCCACATTGGTGGTGAGCGACAAAGAAATGATTCCCTTAAAGATATAAAAGTTTCTAGGCACTTTAAAATTATTATTATATATAGTCTAATTGTAATTTACTTTCTGATCACTCATTTTGGACTAATGATCCCATGAATTTTTTGCAGGAAAAGATATTTTTTATAAACATCTTAGTGATATTGCATCGCAGATATTTGGGCCCACCATACATAAAAGGTGGTACATCATATGTGAACTAACCCTAATCCACTATTTTGATTTCATATCATTGCTAGAATAGTTTTCTTTGATCCATTTCTTGAACTATAATAAATGTAGCTTCAATTCATTTCTGCATCTAATAGGTTTGTTTTTGCTTTAAAAGGTGGAATGACCAAGACAAAAGGTTAAAAGATGAATTGACAAACCATATGGTTGAGTGGTTTGGAAATGACACCTTTGACAAAACCAAGCTCCTTGAAAAAGCTGGCACATATCTAAAGTATGTGAGGGACCAATACATGACCCATTTAGAGAAGAACCTATAGTACGAACGTCCCCCCATGATTGCAGAGAGGGAGTGGAAGGACCTGATTTTGGATGCCAAGGAGAGAACTGAAAGGAAAAAAGGAAATACACCACCAGATGCCAAAAGAAGGTACGTGATACTATTAAGAATGTAATTATGTCTAATTAATTACTCTTTATATTTATATAATCTAACATATTTCAAACTTTTCATAGACTAAGTGACATGTCAGAGGCAACCAAGGCAAGACAAAAAAAGCACAGGCAACACAAACTCGTCTTTGGTGGTTATATGAAACTTGTTGCACAAATTGTAAGTATCTCATGTAAATGAAATATTGCATCAAAATATTTATAAGTTGAAACTATTTTTTTTTTATCAAACAATGCAAGCAAAATTCACGATACCAAGCAACAATGCAGAGCTCTGAATTCAATAGAGCGCCCATAGAAGATGACAAGAGAATTACCTACCAGCAAGGCTATATAGCCATGGCTGATCGGCTATGAGAATTGAGTGGGAATACATAATATTTTGGTGCATCCGTCACACAGGTAAATATGCTAAATGGAAATTGTTTCAAATTGAATACTTTACGAATAATCGAATTGAGGTTGATTTCCAACATAAAGTGACTATATTTGTTTTAAATAAGCAAGAAATGATAACAAAGTGCATGACATTGGAATGTAGCCTACTAATTGTGAAACACCACCTTCACATCAAGGTCCAGATGTGCATCCCAGTAGTGGAGGTATTCATTTTCTATTCAAATTTATTTATGTAGTTATTAATATAATTAAACATCTTAATTTGTAATTATAGTAGTAATTAATGTAACCTTTTTTGTTAATATTTTAGTGCATGTAGTCAGTGGTGACCAAGTGGAGCATGATTTTGGTACACAACATCAGGAACATGATGTTCCCCAATCAGGTAAAAAGGACCACTATTATTCCTAAAAACAAATATAATTGCAATTGGTATTCAACATTAATGTAACCTTTAGTATTTCAACTCTAGATGATATAGAGGTCGTTCAACATGTTGAGGTTGAGGCTAGACAAAATGATGTGGCCCCATCAGGTAAAGAGCACAAACAGTTATGTTCTCTAAATTAATGAAATACTTTTAACAATAATAAAAAATGTTTTGAATTTAAACCATTTGTTTGTTATTGCAGAGGACCCCCCTTCACTTCAGTGTCCTCGTCCTCAGTATAGGACTAGGCATACATCAAGATAACGAGCAGAGGATGAAACAACTATAGAGGGGGGAAATGATGAAGAAATCGATGTTCCACTTAGTCTTTTCATAGCTTCAAAGAAAAAACAAAAAAATAAATGATTGTAATCTACCTTATTTGATAATGACTGTTTTTTATGTGTTAATGAATGTAATTATGTGCTAATGAATGGTTATGAATGATATGTGTTAATTAATATTGATGAATTTTGCATGCTAATTAATGTTAATCAATGTTATGTGATATTAATGAATGAAAGTTATATTTTATTAATGGTAGAATAAAAGAATGAATGAATGTTATAAGATGTTAACGAGGAATTTAGAGTGATGTTGGGGGGGGGGGGAATGAACTTCCACCTTCATGTGGTTGGCCTTGTTAAGTAGATAATATTAAACTATTCTCAAAACCAAGTGAAGCTCAATAAGATAACACACTTTTCAATATTTCATTATGTTGCATGGTTATTCTTATTGAATAATGTGAATCTTAATTGTAGGGTCCAACAAAGCCAACACGAAAAACAACACCACAAGTTGCTAGGTATAATGAACTCCCATATTGTCTTGTATGTACACTAACAGTATGAGTTTGCTTCTAGTGTTGATATCCATGGCGGGACTGCAAAAGTTATGAATATGCCTTATCCTTGTAAGTTTTTTTATTACTTGTCATTTTCTTTATAATTTTGTTAATTCATGAATAAGATGTTTTCAGATGTCTATTCCATGTGTTAGTGTAGGTTTTTTATTTTTCTTATGTTAGGGGGTATTTATTTTTCCTACACATATATTATTTAAGCTTGCTTAGGTTAATAGGAGTGGTTTATATGAGGACACGTGGCGAAATACTTCAGCTACATGTGTAACTCTCCACCTCACATGGGTAGTTGAGTTACACTCCCTCTTTTGGCTTGTTGTGCCACCTCTCATAACCACTATTTTGTCATTTCCTAAGTGGGTTATGGGGTAGTTGGGTTTCACACTCTCTTTTGGCCTTATGTGCCAACTTTCTCAACTCCTTTTTTGTTTTCATGTAAGGAGGTTATGCCACATGTTTTGGCATTTACCAAGAAGGTAAAACCTCCCACTTTTTATGGGGAATAGGAGTTAATGCACCCCTTGGATGTATATACTTATATTTTTCTATATAATAAGCACTATACTCTCACCTTCACTAGTAAAGTTAGTGGAGTGATAGCTCGGTGAGAGTCTTCTCCAAATTCTCTTCTTTGTCTCTATTTCTCTCTCATATCAAAATTATCTTCATTCAGCTATTTTGATCTTTGATCATCCATTGCATGAGGAGTTGCATGTGATCTACGACCGACAATAGATCTTGGCTCAGTTCTCGCTTCTCGCAGAATCTCACATGGTATTAGAGCTTATTGTCTAGTATAGCTCATTGCTTTTTTTTATTTATTTGAGGGATTTGAGACTTTTATATAGCTAATATTTTCCTTAAAAACTAAGTATGCTCTTCTCCTGCATTCTCATGTGATCTAGAGAATCAGAACAGTTTAAAAGAAAATAGCTTCTAGTTAAATCTGGTTTACATGTATGTGTTCTTGTAAGATCTGGGTGATTGCAGCTTTGTGGTAATATTAGAAGCTTAATAAGAATTTCGAGAGTGTCCATAAGGCTTGACAAAGTCAAAAGTGACTTTTACTTCACCAAAATCAGAGTTTGGAGGACACAGTTGTAAAGCGGAAAATCGCGATCGAACCCTAGTTGTTCTCCCCTCTTCCAACTCCGAAGAGAGAGAAGGGAGGTTCGCTAGGATTCGATGGTTTTCACTTAGGGGAGAGACTTTACATTCAAAAGAGGGGTTGAAACCCACAAGATCCAATCCCACGCAATGCAAGATTGGATGCTAAATGAGTTTCAAGGGTTAAGACAACAAGGCTACCCTCTTTTGTAAAGAATGTGCATAGGAGAATTAAGCTAGGAATGCATAGAAAGTGACAAAGATTTGCTTATAAACTGAGATAGGAATACAGTATGAAGCTGCAGACCTAGAATTAGTAGTAAAACGTCGATACGGCGCTGTCCTACAAATTTGAGCAAAAGTTGTCGGGACGATGGCGCCCGGCGCCACGGTCCTCCAAAAAATCCGCGAAACGAAGGGGGATCTGTTCGTCTCTGCACAAGGATTCCAGATCTTCAATTTCAGCCGCATACCTGCAACCTACACACAGAAAAGCAAAGATGATTGGGGGGTTAGGGATTAGGGGTTTGCCTTTAGGTCAAACCCCGGTTTTGGAATTAACCAAGAAATGAGCAAGTGCTGTAAATGTAAATGTATGTAAAACAAGTACTAATACCTTGTTCTAAGGATGTTTGTATCCTTATGTACGAAGGTTTAGATGTTGTATGTCGTATGTTGTAGCATGTAGTATGTGATCTCCTCTTCAATGGTTGAATCCTTGTCTTGAATGGAGACTTAGAAGGAATGCTTGAATGCTTGAATGCTCGAATGCTTGAGTATAGTTTCCACGCTTTGTACACATATCTTTTTTTCTTTCTCCTCCCCAAATGAGAGAGAAAAATGTAGTTTATATACTTGTCAATTAGGGCTGATAGACTGATTTTCCCGACCTTAGGCCGACCAGGAAAGTTAATTTCCAAATTGCAAACAAAAAGACCCGAGACCCCTTAGGAGACCGGGCCCAAAATAGGACCCAGGGACCAGGGCGCTGGGCGCTCTGGTCCCACCTCCCGGGACAGCAGGGTGCAAGGAGGTTCAGGCCAGGGTGCTTGAAAAATGCAGTTTTCAGTGTCGTGAGCAGGCTTTGGGGTCTCCATTCAGGTTGCGTGTTGCGTCGCCATCGTGAAGACCGAAATGCAGTCGAAATTGCAAGTGTCGCAATTTTAGGACACTACATTTAGCCCCCACTTTAGCGGGAGTATGTATGCTCATACTTCCGGTAAAGTACAAGGAAACAACATTGGAAGACTTTCACCATGTCAAGGAGGCAAGACACACCAAGCCCCTAGTGGACTAAGGATCTTACGACTTCGATTGACAAAGTAAAAGGGAAGATCACGAGGAGAACCATGACTGTCAGTAGTAAGGTTCCCTCACTATGAGTCATGCAAGAAAGATATCAAGAATTTTCAAGGCAAAGCTAAATTTGCCAAGAAATTCTCAAGTATCTTGAAAAGATATGAACGGGATGTATGCCCCCCTACGTTAAAGCGATCGCACACGCCTCACCGGGGGTGATTGTTTTAACATAGTGATACACATAAGAATGAGAAAGGAAAGGAGCACATTATCGCAAGGATTTAGCCCCCAAGTGTGAGATAAGCCCAAGGATAATAGACACAAAACACAAAGCACGAGGTGACTTCACTTTCCTTGGGGTCAGTATGCTATATGATAAGTCATGTATATATCATATATATGTATGCATAATTGTTCTTCATTCCCCAATCAAGGAAGGTCACCTAGAAGAAGGGAACACATGTGTCTTTCGAGTCAACATGAGAGAGATCGAGAGATCTCAATGCTTTGCATCGTCCTCAAGTAGACAACACTAAGGACAACAAATAGAAGAATGAGAATAACATATAGAAGAAGTAACACAAGAGAGGAGGAGAGAATCTACTATGCTAATGTAACTAGTCTAGCACGTCATCTACCCCCCGATCTTGCTGATCAATGTTTCGGGAAGGCAGGGAACACGCTAGAGGAGGAACATTCAATACGGCAGATGGAGCTATCACAAGATCCAAACAAGAGCTATGTTCATGTTCCGAGCCACATTGTTCTTGTCTAGGAGCTAGGATAAGTGCTTTAGAAAATTCAGTAGATAAATGGTTATCAATATCAACAAGTTCATATTCACTATCAGAAGCAAGAGAAGTAATATTTTCATCATGAATAACATTTTCATTTATATCATCATCAAGATTTATAAAAATAGGATCTTTAACTCGCACAGGATCAAGACCATCATGCATCTTATGTTTAGGAGATTTAGGCTCAATGTCCGGCTAAGGAGAAAATGGAATAATGCTCGTTGAAGGTGTTTTTGGAGATGGCAAAGTTTGAGAAGCAGCTGCTTGAGCCCTAAGACGACGCTTTCATCGGCGTTCACGTGCAGAACGATTTCGTCTAGTCTTAGTAGGCAGTGAAGAAGATTGAGGAGGAGGAATATTCTCATCCCTATCACTTGGGTGTTTAGGTTGTGGTCTCTTAGGCTGGATAATAGGAGAAGAAGAAGGTCTCTTCTCTCTATAAAAGGAAGGAGGAGGAACTGCTCCATATAAAGGAGGAATTTTTGGTTTAGGAAGGAGACCAAGTCCATCATGACGAGGAGGAATAGGTCTACTTTTAGGAATTTTATTAGACATAGACATAGTCACATCCATAGGGATGGGTTGGGAATCTTCTTGAGGAAAGACATTAGTTTTATCTTTCAAAGGAAGAACTTCCTTCTCAAGAATGATAGGAATGTCAAGTTTAGGTGTTCTAGGTTCACTTAAAGATAGGATCATATCTATTTTCCACTTTTGATAAGATTTGAAAAGATGATCACTTCGCGGAGGAAGGGATTGGAATTGTTTAGGCCAAAAGTAATCAAGAGGAACACTAGAGGTTCTTTCAGCTGGTTTAAAGAGGCTATGATTGACAGTAATAACTTCACCATTATGGGGAAATTTCAAACACTTATGAATAGGAGAAGCAATAGCTTTCATGGAAGATAGCCAAGGATAGCCAAGCTTCACACGAAATTGTTCGGAAGATGGAATAATAGAAAAGTTCACATCAAGGGATTTGTTATAGACCTCAATAGGCAATGTAATAGAACCAATTGCAGGAGAAGAAAATGCATCAAATAGTTTCACAATCACATCTGTTTTGTCATAAATCACTTGATTCAATTGCAAAGTAAAAAGAAATTCTTCAGTAATAACATTAACCATGCACAAAGGATCAATAAGCACTCCACGGCAAGGTGTATTCTTGACTTTTGCAACTATGTATAAAGGACCATTAGGTGCCCTAATGGTTTCACTGGAATCAAATGTGATGGAAGGTTCTTTAGGGTTTTCTTTCTGCTCTACAAAGTTAATCACATTTGGAGCCATAGACACAAGAGCATCAGATGAAAAAGAGGAATCATTAGGCTCAATCGCATTAGAGGTATGAGAAGGTAATGGATCAGTGAAAATCTGAAGATTTTGATTAGGAGGAGCTATAGATGTATTGCCTTTATCATTCACTCCAGAAACAAAAATAGTATTATTATCAATCAAATCCTGAATTTTACCCTTTAAAGAAAAACATTTTTCAGTATCATGCCCAGGCTGACGATGAAATTGACAAAAAGATTTGTTATCAAAATAAGGTGAAGTAATCTTTGCAGGGTCAATTTGTCTTATAGGAGGAAGAGTAAGCACATTTTGTTCCAATAACTTATTCATAATACTATGCAATGATTCATTCAAAGGAGTATACTTTCTTTCTTTCTTGAAAAATTTAGAAATAGGAGGCACACCTGATGCTACATTCACATTGTTGTTGATGATGTTTTCATTGAATTTGATGGAGTCTCTGTTCAGTTTAAACTTCCCAAATGGTTGTTGACTGCTATCACCCTTATCACTCGGAGCCATAAGATGTGATTGTTCCATTTGACTCACAGTCAGTTGATAATTGTGAAGAGTTGCACACAACTGTTGGAAAGAAGTAAACTCAGAAAACAGAAGTTTGTCTCGAATATCTTTTTGTAAATTAGAAATAAAGATTCTTTGGATATCATTGTCAGGCACTGGAAAAGAAATTTGAGCATACAAATGCTTATATCTATCAATGAAATCAGTCACTTTTTCTTTAACACCTTGTTTACAATGCATTAAATCAATCAAAGTAACTTTAGGACTTATATTGTTTTGAAATTGTTGAATGAAAACATTTGCAAGTTGTTCGAAAGAAGTAATAGAATAGGAAGGCAATGAGCAATACCATTGTAGGGCTTTGTCTCTTAATGTTCTAGTGAACAGTTTTGCAAGCAACCTTTGGTCATAAGCAAAATCAGTACAAATTGTTTGAAAAGTCTTAACATGTGTTAGAGGATCTCCTTTACCATTATAAAGTTCCAAATGCGGGATTTCAACATGTTTAGGGGGAATAGCTCGAACAATGTCAAGAGAAAGTGGGCTCGCAACATCAAATGTGGGCACACTAAACTTAGATTGATTCATAGAGGCAATTTGTTGCTATAAAGAAGAGACAGTTTGTGCAAGATTGTTAATGGTCGCTTCAGTCGAAGAGTTCATATTAGATGTGTTAGATTGAGATGGAGGTGTTATGTTATTGAAAGAAGGTAAAGAGTAAGGTGGTGGGACCCTATGATAATTAGTCATAGGAGATGATTGGACAGGAGGAACACTACAAGGAGGAATGGAATGATTAAATGAATTGCCCCCTTGTGTCATGTTCATTTGTGAAGATGTAATAGGAACACTCATTGAAGGAATGAATGAAGAAGTCGGATTGAATGAAGGAAGAGGGTTAATTGAAAAAGAAGGATTGCCCCCATGACTAGTGATCACAGGAGGAATGTCTTGTGTAGAAGTAGCCATTATGTTTGATGTAAAGGTAGGTATGCTAGCAATAGAAGTCATCAAAGGAATAGAATGATTGACTTGAGTAGGAGGTTGTGTATAACCCAAATTTTCAGCACAACTCTTCATAGGCATCACATTCGAATCCACAATGTGTGCAATACCACGCAAAATATCAATTCCATTCTTATCACTTTGAAGCATACGTTTTAGACCCTCAATTAAAGGAAGAGCTTGACTATCAGGGTATTCTTGAGACATCCATTGTCGAAAATCATCAAATTGGTTATCCAATTTCGAAATTTGTTCTTCAGAAACCTCATGGAGAGCTTCTTCATCATTAGGAGGATTAGAGGAATTACCCATGTCCTCGTTAAAAAGGCTATTCAAATTAGGTTCCATCTCCTCAGTAGTTAAACCTCGGAAAGACTTAATTCTATGGCTTCGTCTAACGGGAATAGTGTAAGTAGGACTTATTGTTGTAAAACTCATGCACTAGAGAAGGAGAGAAAATTTTGATTTTAGAGGTAGCAATTTTCAGTAAAATCAGCCAATCTTCTGGATTTAAGCTGTTAAATGCAACCATGACAGTCTCCCGAAATTTCGGAAAAAATGTCCGGGACCGTGGCGCTCGGAGTGCAACACGGTCCTTGCAACTTTTTTCAAAATTTGCAAGGATGAAAGGTATGATGATTTTAGAGCTAATCTGAAAAAATTGAGTGATTTTACGATCTATAGATAGGCCAAATTAAAGTTGCAATCTCAAAATTGAACCCTACCCAGATTGTCGAAAAATGCAAAATTTGAATTTTGAAAAAGAGAGGGAAACTGAAATTTTGAATTTTATGATTTTAGAGGGAATGTCAAGAGCAATGCAAATTTTGAAATTCAAAAATTGACTCAATTTCACGCAAAATTCAATTTTGAAAGCGGAAATCAAAGTTGTTGTAATTAAGCACTTAATTTCAAAAGTCACAAAATGCAAGAATTTGAATAAAGCACTGAAATTTTTAATGAATGCAAACACACTTTTCAGATTTAGGACAGTAAGAACACAATTTTGACACAAAATTTCAGTTTCAATGATTTTTGAATGTTTAAAAGCCTTAATCCAAGCAATCACAAGACCAACTTTGACTGTAATTTTGAAGGTGTTAAAATTGATAAAATCAGCCAAAATTCTGGATTTTAGCAGAAAAATACAGTAAGATCTCGCTCCCGAAATTTCGGAAAAAATGTCGGGGACGATGGCGCCCGGCGCCACGGTCCTCGCAACTTTTTTCCAAATTTTCAGGGATGAAAGATATTGTGATTTTATTGCGGAATCCAAAGTTACAGCTGAGTTGGAGATGTTTTGATCAGTGAAATTGTCGAACAAAGGTTGAATCAAGAGGGTTTCAAAAATTAGGGTTTTGACACTTAACCACTTAATTTTCAAAATTAAAGCATAGATATGAATTGATAATTTGTAATAGAAGGACAGATCTGAAACAAGCATTAACAATTAAAAAATTTCACAAGTTTAATTACTAAAAAGAAATTTTAGGGTTTTTATGCAATCACCTCTAAAATTTTGCAAAAGATCAAACATGGAAATGTAATCAATTTTTTCAGATCTAAGAATGAAAAATCAGAAAGGATGTTCATGTCGGGTTCACCAAAATGTAAAGCGGAAAATCGCGATCGAACCCTAGTTGCTTTCCCCTCTTCCAACTCCAAGGAGAGAGAGAAGGGAGGTTCGCTAGGATTCGATGGTTTTCACTTAGGGGAGAGACTTTACATTCAAAAGAGGGGTTGAAACCCACAAGATCCAATCCCACGCAATGCAAGATTGGATGCTAAATGAGTTTCAAGGGTTAAGACAGCAAGGCTACCCTCTTTTGTAAAGAATGTGCATAGGAGAATTAAGCTAGGAATGCATAGAAAGTGACAAAGATTCACTTATAAACTGAGATAGGAATACAGTATGAAGCTGCGGACCTGGAATTAGCAGTAAAACATCGATACGGCGCTGTCCTGCAAATTTGAGCAAAAGTTGTCAGGACGATGGCGCCCGACGCCACGGTCCTCCGAAAAATCCGCGAAACGAAGGGGGATTTGTTCGTCTCTGCACAAGGATTCCAGATCTTCAATTTCAGCCGCGTACCTGCAACCTACACACAGAAAAGCGAAGACGATTGGGGGGTTAGGGATTAGGGGTTTGCCTTTAGGTCAAACCCCAGTTTTGGAATTAACCAAGAAATGAGCAAGTGCTGTAAATGTAAATGTATGTAGAACAAGTACTAATACCTTGTTCTAAGGATGTTTGTATCCTTATGTGCGAAGGTTTAGATGTTGTATGTTGTATGTTGTAGCATGTAGTATGTGATCTCCTCTTCAATGGTTGAATCCTTGTCTTGAATGCAACACCTAGCCTTGAATGGAGACTTAGAAGGAATGCTTGAATGCTTGAATGCTTGAATGCTTGAGTATAGTTTCCATGCTTTGTACACATATCTTTTTTTCTTTCTCCTCCCTAAATGAGAGAGAAAAATGTAGTTTATATACTTGTCAATTAGGGCTGATAGACTGATTTTCCCGACCTTAGGCCAACCAGGAAAGTTAATTTCCAAATTGCAAACAAAAAGACCCGAGACCCCTTAGGAGACCGGGCCCAAAATAGGACCCAGGGACCAGGGCGCTGGGCGCCATGGTCCTGGGGACCAGGGCGCTGGGCGCCCTGGTCTTGAAGGACCAGGGCGCGCCCTGGTCCCACCTCTCGGGACAGCAGGGTGCAAGGAGGTTCAGGCCAAGGTGCTTGAAAAATGCAGTTTTCAGTGTCGTGAGCAGGCTTTGGGGTCTCCATTCAGGTTGCGTGTTGTGTCGCCATCGTGAAGACCGAAATGCAGTCAAAATTGCAAGTGTCGCAATTTTTGGACGCTACAACAGTAAAAAATCAAAGTAAATTTTTTTTACTAGAGCTATTTTCATTTTGGTTTTAGTGTTCCAACTGTTTTTCACTTTCACAAAAAACGATTTCTGGGTTGTCTTCCTAGCATCGAAAAACTTCTGGGTTTTGGATGGTATTTCTAGAAAGTTAATAAATTTTGCAGAAATAGAGCTTGAATAGGGCCTAAGCCATTTTTCTATCAGGGAAATTCAGCAATATTTCTTAAAAGTTGCACAACTTTTGCCTCGGGTGTCAGATTTTTGCAAACAAATACTTGACAGAAAGCTAGAAATGAGAACTCTCCATTATTGTAGGTCTAATTGAAATTTTTTGTCTTTTTCTATCAGATATTAAAGGTTGTATCAGCTGCTTCATTTTCTCTTCAACTGGTCATATCTTTCTCCTCACAACTCTATTTTTCAAAAACTAATAGTTGTTGGAAAGGTATTGAGATAAATTAAGCAGTTATAAGGCTAATTTGTTTAAGATCTTGTCTCAAATTATTTATATTTAAAATCTCTATTGGTTTCTTAAAAGAATTGTAATCTGATAAAAAGCCTTGTAAATGCACTAATTATAAAGTGCCAACCTTGTAATATTTGGGGGGGGGTGATTTCTGAGACTAGTGAAAAGGGGGGTCTCTTGTGCCTTCTTTCTTGCACTTTTCCTGATTCTTTGCAATCTTTTTTTCTACTATCATGGATGCATCTATAGTTCCAATTTTAACACCATCTAATTATTTTGAGTGGAAATCTAAGATGATAATATATCTGAAAAGACATGGATATCATCGTGTTACTATGGGACTTGAAATTGAACCTCAAGATGCTGCAGAAAAGATTAAATGGTTTAATAAATGTGATGAAGCTTTTGGTACTCTATGTATGTCAATCTCTCCAGACCTTCTTTTTCACATTGAATCTGCCACTACACCAAATGCAGTGTGGACCACTTTGAAAAACCTCTTTGGTAAGCAGGATGAGCTAAGAGGTCATCAGTTAGAGAATGAACTCATAGGGTTGAATCCAACCAATTTTGATACTATACAAGACTTCTTCACTAAACTTAAGTCTGTAAGATTGTAGTTGGAACAGTGTGGAACTAAGAAAGATGATAAGCAACTGATCTTGAGTATTCTTTCTAAGCTTGGTCCTAACTATTCAGTGTTTGTTTTTACATTCTATGCTACAAAATGTACCCTAGGTACCACATTCAAAATGCCTTCTCTAGATGAATTTGCTGCAAAACTCACTAGGGAGCAAGACAAATTGGTTCAAATGGGTACAATGTAACCCTCTAAGTCACATGCCTTAGTTGTAAATCAAGGCACAAAAGAACAAAAAGGGTCTAGTAAGCAAGATAAGAAATAGAAGAACCAAGGAGAGAAGAAAAAAGATCAGAAATCTGCTTCTTCAAAAGCAGATAATCAAACCTCTTCATCAAGAGATGAACAACCTAAGAAGGAGAAGGTCAAGTGTTCTTATTGTAAGAGGCCTAGTCATGATGAACATAAGTGTTTAAAGAAACAAATTGATCACCTTTCAAATCTTCTTGAAAAGAATAATACCAAGGTGCCTGATTCAGTCAAATAGAGCTCATCACAAGGATCTTCTAAGGATACAGATAAGAGTAAAGGGAAAGGAAAGGGTAAGGCCCTAGTTGGTATTGCTTCACAACCCAATTCTTGGATAATTGACTCAGGTGCTTCGCACCACATGGCTTCTTCAAAAGATGAGTTCACCTCTTTAGAGCCATGTTCTATGCCTTCCATACTAATGGGTGATGACACTCCTATTGAAGTGCATGGGAGAGGGTATGTTGATGTGGGTGAAGGAACATTTAAGGATTTCCTTTGTGTTCCATCTTTATCAACTAATCTCCTATCTGTTTATCAGATCACTCACACTGGTTCTAGCAAGCGAGTTGAGTTCACACCAGATACAATGGTAATCAGTGAAATGCATAATGGGTCTACTATTGCTATGGGAAAAGTAGATCATCAACCCAGATTATATCAGTTTTCTCACTTTGTTCTTGACTCTCCTTCGACAGTTTTACTCACTCATGCAGATGAGATTAGTTGTTTGTGGCATCAATGATTTGGCCACTTGAACTATCGTTACTTGCAACAACTCAGTAAATAAGACATGGTTTCAGGGTTGCCTTCTATTCACTTTTCTGATGGATTTTGCCAGGGATGTATTCTTGGTAAGAATCCTGAGGAGAAGTATGATAAAGGCAAAGCATGGAGAGCTCCACAGCTATTGGAGTTGGTACATAGTGACTTGGCAGGACTATTTCCACAACCATCTTTCAGCAGGGCTAGATATGTCTTAACATTTATTGATGACTTTTCCAGATTTACATGGGTTTACTTTCTCAAACAAAAGTTTGAGGTATTTGAGAATTTTCTAGATTTCAAAGCTTTTGCAGAGAAACAATTTGGAAAGTTCATCAAGATTCTGTGTATAGATAATGGGGGTGAATATGTTAATAATTAGTTTGAAGAATTTTGTGCTTCAGAAGGTATCAACATGCAGCACACAGTTCCTTATAGTCCTTAGCAGAATGGTGTCACAGAACAGAAGAATAGGTCCTTGAAGGAGATGGCAAATTGTATGATTCACTCCAAGTCTTTGGCACCTCAGTATTGGGCAGAGGCCATCAATTGTGCATGTTTCATCCAGAACCGAGTTCCTCATAAAGTTGTGAAGGGGGTAACTCCTTTTCAATCTTGGACTGGTCAGAAACCTACAGTTAAGCATTTTAGAGTGTTTGGTTCTCTTACATGGGCCCACATTCCAGTAGAGAAATGCAAGGCTATGGATCCGCAGAGCAAGCCTTGCATATTTGTTGGGTATCTAGATGATGTCAAAGGGTATAGACTTCTCCATCCCTCTACACATGAGTTGTTCATTGAGAGGAGTGTTTATTTTGAGGAGAGTTCTTCTATTTCTTCTCATACCACTTCTCCATCCACTATCACATTAGAGACATTGCATGATGATGACAGTTCTTCTGAGGATCTTAATCCTCCTAATCCTATTAAGGAGTCTTCTTCCTCCACTTTAGATGGTGACAGTGATGGTGAGGATTCACATTCTTCTCATAGTCATCCTTCAGAGGTTGATGATTCTCCCCCAAAATCTCCAGCTTCAGTGCCTCTTTGGGCTTGACAAACTTTTGAGTCAGCAGGAGATTGGCTTGGTGATCCATCAGATTCTAGAAGAACTAGGTCACAATTTCAGCAAGCTCCACATCTCTTCATTGCTTCAGCTTCTGATCCACAGTCTTTTTGAGAAGCTATAGGTGTTCCCAAATGGGATGCTGCAATGCAAGAAGAGTTTAATTCCTTAGAAAGGAATCACTCATGGGATTTAGTTCCTCTTCCTAAGGGAAGGAAACTTGTTCGATGCAAGTGGATCTATCGAACAAAATTTGCAGCAGATGGGTCAGTTGATAAGTATAAGGCTCGCTTGGTAGCAAAAGGCTTTTCCCAAGTTCCAGGGGTTGATTACTCTGAGACTTTTTCTCCTGTTGCTAAGATGAATTCCATCCAGCTTGTCCTTGCTATTGCTGCAACCCATCATTGGGAAGTTCATCAGATAGATGTCAAGAGTGCATTTCTTCATGGTGACCTTCAGGAGGAAATCTACATGGAGCAGCCACAAGGGTTTGTTCAAGATCCTTCACTTGTGTGTCGACTTCAAAAGTCTCTCTATGGCCTCAAACAAGCTCCTCGAGCTTGGTATGCCAAGATGGACTCCTTCCTTCTGATAGTTGGTTTTACTCGATGCCATTCTGATCCGAATGTCTACATTTTGCACTAGGATGATACTCTCACATTTCTATCTCTCTATGTTGATGACTTGTTGATCACAGGGAGTCACTCATCCACCATCAAGGTAGTGAAAACTACTCTACATGATAGATTTTTGATGTCTGACTTGGGTCTTCTACATTACTTCTTGGGAATTGAGATTACTCAATCTTCTTCAGGCATCTTCCTTGGATAACCCAAGTATGCACTCGATATGCTCTCTAGATTTCACATGGCTGATTGTAAGCCTACACCTACTCCTTTTTTGTCTGGGGTCAAATTTGAGGCTAAGTGCTCTTCACCCTTGGTTGATAGCACTTTATATCGACAAATTGTTGGGAGCCTCATCTACTTGACTCATATGAGACCTGACATTTCATATGTAGTGGGCATGGTCTCTAGATTCATGCAGAAGCCACATGAGTTACATTGGAAAACAGCTAAGCGGATTCTCCACTACATTTAGGGTACTCACAATTATGGAATTCAGTATGTAGCAAGCATGGATATTGACTTGGTGGGATATACCGATTCAAATTGGGTGGGTGATTCTCAAGATCACAAATCCACTTTAGGGTATTGCTTCTCACTTGGTTCTGGTCCAGTTTGTTGGTCGAGTAAGAAGCAATCTGCAATTTCTCTTTCATCAACAAAGGCTAAGTATCGAGGGACAGTTAATGCCACCACTAAGGCTATTTGGCTTCAGAATATTCTCACTGAGTTTGGTATTCCAGTTAGGAAGCCTACTATCATCTTTTGTGATAATCAAAGTGCTATATAGATCTCAAGAAATCTAGTTCATCACCAGAGGACGAAACACATTGAGATACATATGCACTATATTTAGGAGCTCATTCAAGAAGGCATCATTAATCTTAAGTATTGTTCTACAATGGAGCAAACTGTGAACATCTTCACCAAACACTTCGTCGAAAGCAAGTTCCTTCATTTGCGATCTCTGCTTGGGATATGACAGGTGTCTACTTCAGGAGGGATTTCTTAATCCTTCTTTCTTTCTCTCCTTATTTAAGGGGGGGCTATTCCTCTTATGGGGGGCTTCTTCTTTTGGGGGGGCTATCTATGTACATGGGTACCTAACATGGTTGCATTTGTCGGGACCCATATTTTCACCCACCTAAGCTATGCTTAAGGGGGGGAGTTAGTGTAGGTTTTTTATTTTTCTTATATTAGGGGGTATTTATTTTTCCTACACATATATTATTTAAGCTTGCTTAGGTTAATAGGAGTGGTTTATATGAGGACACGTGGAAAAATACTTCAGCTACATGTGTAACTCTCCACCTCACATGGGTAGTTGAGTTACACACCCTCTTTTGGGTTGTTATGCCACCTCTCATAACCACTATTTTGTCATTTCCTAAGTGGGTTATGGGGTAGTTGGATTTCACACCCTCTTTTGGCCTTATGTGCCAACTTTCTCAACTCCTTTTTTGTCTTCATGTAAGGAGGTTACGCCACATGTTTTGGCATTTACCAAGAAGGTAAAACCTCCCACTTTTTATGGGGAATAGGAGTTAATGCACCCCTTGGATGTATATACTTATATTTTTCTATATAATAAGCACTATACTCTCACCTTCACTAGTCAAGTTAGTGGAGTGATAGCTCAGTGAGAGTCTTCTCCAAATTCTCTTCTTTGTCTCTATTTCTCTCTCATATCAAAATTATCTTCATTCAGCTATTTTGATCTTCGATCATCCATTGCATGAGGAGTTGCATGTGATCTACAACCGACAATAGATCTTGGCTTGGTTCTCGCTTCTTGCAGAATCTCACACCATGAATACCTCTATATTCTATGCTTCATGATTGATGTGTCTTCAACATGTCCACTCCATGAGAACCTTTCTCATATATGCTTGTACTTTATGTGGATTTATGTATTACTTCATGGTTTACATGTATGATTCATGCCTTGCATGTATTCATATATATAGTTTGTGCTTTATATAGCTCCTTCATGCCTTATGAGCATTACTTCGTGCCTTGTAGTCTTCTCAAAATATTGCAAAATCATTCAACAAGAAAAAGAGTAGTAGAGGCTACATACCAAAATAAATTATATCTCCCTCTTTATTTCCTCACTTTCTTCCCTATTTTCTTCCTCCCTTCTATATCACTTCCCTTTTTCTTTATTTTTCCTTGATATAACTAACATTTTCTCCTTAATGTTCTTCATGAATCCAAAAACTCCTTTACACTCCCCACTTTACATCCATGGCAACTACCTCCACAACTTCACTTAGTGTGAAGTAATTATTCTCTTCTACCATGGCCTTCATATATCTTTCATATATTCTTTCATTTATTACCATCCATATATATATCGACCTCATTCTAAGACTTTGAATCTGCCTCTTCTACCTTATTATGTGAAAACAAAATGTGAGGATTTAAGAGAAGCTTCAAATAATAATAGCCCTTAGCATTAGTTCAGAAAGAGTCTCATATTATGCCTCCTAGATTGGATGGATTTGATCCTCATCACACTATTCAGCTTTGTCCTCCTCACTAGATTGTTTGCACTCGTGATGACAAAATTGTGAAGAGTATATTTCTACAATTTTTCATTTTTTTTTTCTCTTCTGATTCAACTCTTTATATTTCCTAAAATTGTATGAGCCTACTAGCTTCTACTCTTGTTGATAGTTTGGTGGCTCTGAACAATGGCTCCTTCGAAGAAGTGTGATCCTTGTAATTTTGGCCTTCCATGATGTGAAAAAGAGGTTATCTTATGAATAATGGTTCAGATGATTTAGTTATTTCTTATTATGTTGAGTATGAGTAATTTGGGCTTCCTTGGCTATGGTCACTATTTTGTACTAACTATTATCATTTAGTGTGATTTGAGCATGGACTTCAAGTAATCAAGAGGGTGGAAATAATCTTCAAGTGTTAGGGGGTACATGACCTTGACCAAGGGATGAAAGTATAGGGAAAGTACAAGTGATTCATGTTTAGATCAATGTATCATTCACCTATTAATTCCTAGCAACCTTCTCAAATAAACAAGCAAAGATGTATGTTGAGGGCATATATACATTTTATGTTGCCATGATATAAGTAAGATATCAAACATGTAACTTAGATTGATTTGCAATTTCATTGATAAATATTAGATCTTCCTTGTGGATTTTTGAATGCATAATGTCTTGTTGATTTCAATATCTTTATTGCAATTACTCTTTTCAACATGAAACTCTAGTCATTGAGGTCTCTTACTAAATGCAAGTCAGTTATCCTATCAATGATGATACATTTTGCATGCATTTTATGGGGAAATCTTATTAATAGCTATGGTTGGGTTGTTCATTGTTTTGTGAAAATATATACAAGTAGATTGGGACATTAGAGTTATAAACACCATAAAGTGTGTTTGAGATCATTGTCCTAATTGTAACAGTCAACCACCATTGGCCCAAGGCCACACCAACACCGTTGTGACACCAAGGTTTGTGCATACTGGTGTAAGGGACACTCTTAGGACATTTCATTACCATTACATATCCACACCTAGTGGGGTTTCCAAACACAACTTGTTTGAGTAGGCAGTATCACTGGTAAAATTGTGATGTCACAATTGGTACCCTTAGGACAATCATTAATATTTGGTCTAGGTAACTTTTTTACGGCTTCTAAATTCTTCTATGGGGTGTGCAGGGGTCCCACACATCTCTTCCAACATTTCATCGAAGGCACTTCACTCTCACCTATCTTATATTCCACTTTCTCTATGCTACTATCCCAAAGGTCCGATACATGAAGAATATCAAACCAATCAATCAAATATAGCATGTGTCTGAGAGGTTTTGGAGACCTGCAAGAAAGAGAAATAAAAATACATATTTACAAGATCCTTTCCAACCAGTGGTGTGAGTTTTTAATGGTGAAAAGGCCAAAAATACATTTTTTTACCACTCATTGGAAACCCTAGTGAATGTTTTGATAGTTTTTGGAAAAATAGTTAATTATCTTCTCTACCATATCCAATCGACTTCTAATGAAAATATGATGAATTTCACAATTAAAAATAATGACAATCAAACTGAAACGTTTTTGTATGAACAAAAATCTCCAACTTCATTTAGTAAAACTTTCAAAATTCAATAAGACAAACTTGGGTGATGTGAAAAAGGCCTATTTATGCCCATCCAAGTGGGTTACAATCTCAAACCGCCAAAAAAAAACCTCCCAACCAAATTTTAAAAAGTTGTCATGACAATAATGACATCTGTTCACAATTTTTACAATTTTTTCCCAATGGACCTCAAACTTTCCCAATTAGGTCCAAATACATCATAATGACCTCAAATGGGCAAGACTAAAAGTCAGAATTCTTAATCACTTGCCAATTGAGTGTTTTCTTAATCAGAAGGAAATTGGATGATGTCAAATGCAGGGTGGGTTTACAATTTGCAAATGTTTTTGAATGTGGTCAATGTGTATATGGGAATATTTTCAATTCATTGATCACATATGTAGATGAGAATTAGACCTTTGATAAGGGTTAATATTGGTGATTCAGTTTTGATGGCCCTGGACCATTAGTCAAAGTTTGATTTTCTCAAACTACAGTATAGGGTGCAAGGAAACGAGGTCAACTTTGCAATCCAATGGAGATGTAGAAGTGTATTCATACTTGTGCTGGTAATATGAAAACAAAATATAGTGGAAGGTTGAAGATTTGATGAAATGAAATGAAGCTAGAAGAGAAGCTGATACCAACATGCTAAATTATAAATGCAGGTTATAAAAACTTGTACATGGAACAACTGTAATGAGTTTTCAGATAAAGGTTTTGATCTTGATATGGAATGCTAGATAGGAAGACAAAGGAAGGCATGGTAATTTTGATGTCATCTGGTTAAGTCCATTTTTTATTCAAAGCAAGTGGGGATAGCATTTTCATTTCATATCTTCTCTAAGGAATGATAGATGTAGTCCTTGAATTGCCTGTTGATGGACAGTTCTTGGAATTTTACTTCTCTTGAAGTATTTATTTTCCATGAGAAGTATATTAAGCCTTGTACATATTAGAGTAGATTTATTTTTCTTCTTTGGGATGCCTTGTCCAAGTAGTTCTCTTTTTGGTATTCTCTATATTTGGTCTACTTAACCATAGATTTTGGATCCTCATATCATCCCTGTGTGATGATCGTCCCCAACCAGAGCCATTGATAGTCCTGAAAATGACTATGCAAAATTTAGTGTCCTTGACAATGTTTTGTCATTTTGAATTAATGTGGCTCTCTGTTTTTACCCTCAAGATTTATGGTTTCTAGGTTAATGTGTTACCGGGTGAGCATTTTTTTTAAAACCTAAATCTTGTTATGTTTCTTCCTTACCTTTTTACTTAAAATTCAGGGTCTTTTCCATTGTCGAAGGGACCGTGTCCCTTTCCCTAGGCGTTATTTCTTCTGCTGACCTTTTAATTTTTCCTAGACCTTACGTCTTTTTCACTATGGTCAGGCCCCTTTTAAATATCTCTGCGGGAATTTATTTTCCCTAAGTCCAGACTTAATGTTTCGACTTATATCTCCATGTTTAAATGTTGAGTGGCTAAAGATTCTAGGATTTTACACATGCATAAAATGGACGATGATGTTTTAACTCAAGCAAGAAGATGCTCGAAGGATAGCGACAAGTTTTGGGTGGACTTTGTAAAGATGCACATAATGAATGAGAAGATTGGACAACCTTTGCAATCACGTGAAGGAAGATGTAGGGAAGTTAAGAACTGCAACATCACGAGATGATGTCACGTGTCCTAGGTAGATCAAGAAAGTGTGAAGTGGGGCCACTAACAGAATTGAGCGGGAAGATGACTGGACGATGTATGGTCAGACCTTTGTGGACCCATCTTGGTACGTTCAAAGGTCAATATCAATGTTGACCGATGGTGATCATGCGATGTGCCATGATGGATAGATCTATGGTGGAAATAGAGAGTTTTTCAAAGGGAGTGATTTGGATTGTTTCGTTGTTATTCACGTGGGAAAATTGAAGGTAGAAGAAGATAAGCTTATTGACATGGAATAAACAGAGACGTATCAAGGCACATGGATGCTGACTGATTCTTAAAAGGCTGATTTAGGAGGTTCTTTGTTGGGCCAAGTCGTATTAGTGGAAAAAGATGGAATTACTAGAGGTGGCAATATCAATAAGTTTTCATTGCTGCCACATAAAGAAATTGAGATCTTTAGAAGGATAAAGGGGATAAGGATGATTTATGAGCTAGAAACAAAGTGATCAAGGACCTGTCAATAAAATCAGAGGATGCATACTGTTAGAGATTCTCATAGTAAGGCTAAAAATCAAGAAAATTGTTGCCGAGAAACTTTCAAAAGATTAGGACTCAGTATCCAAAAAAGGGAGATTTTGAGGCCGAATTTTTGCAGTCAAGAAATCAGAAAATCACGAACAAAATCATTCACGTAAGGTTAATTTGGACAGAAGGGCAGTAAATTGGCAGTTTGAATCTGATGATGTTTTGATTCGATGGATATGATTTTTAAAATCCATTTGCTAGCAGGATGAGTAGAAAAGCATTGGAATGATTATTTTTTCCCATGCATGAACACTGCCAAGAAAGGTATTTTCTTTATAAATATAGCTAGATGGTATCTTCAATTTGTAGAAAGAACAAGAAAATTCATTGTCTTCTTAGAAGGTTTTGAAATGGTTAAAATGATTGAGTAGTATTGTGCTAGAAGTTACACTGAGCTTTGTGATACTGGATGGAATTCCTTTGGGAGTGAGTATGCTTATAGTCAATGGAGTCTTAAAAATGGGGAGGATAGTCGATGGAGGCATGAAATCTGTTTCTTATCAGAACAAGCCTTGCAGGACTCATCCTCCATCTCTCCTTTGTCACTCATTGGCAGAGGGTTAAAGAAGGAGCCTTACAGAGGAAAACAAGTAGAACAAGGTTGGGATTGGGGTGATAGCTGATCATCTCAGCATTTGCATGAAAGTTGCAATGCCTTCCCCTCACTTTATGTTCCTCTATGAGCTCCTCTTTCCATTTACTTTGATCCTAGGCATGAAGGTTGAAGCTCCTCCTCTATTTTAGGGGTGACTTTACTTCTTGTCAGGATCTAATTTCCCTTCCCGAAGGGGAATACTCTACAGAACAAAGATGATGCATATCATGATCTATTTGGAAGCATCTTCAGTGATAATGACATGACTTAAAAGGTTTTCTTGTTTGTTGCATTGAAGTGATGTATGTGTTTTCTATCTTATGCTCTAATCTAAGGGGTTCGATAAATTGCCAGGATAGGATTCGCAGACTGATGGGGCTTATACATGGAACCTGATAAGTATTTTGGGTTGGGACAGATAGATGAGATGCATTGTAGACAATGTTATCTTAAGATCTACAACTATTAAATTAATGTTTTGTTCTGTTATATTTCATCTTATGTTTTACAATTTCATTTGCCCAATGGATAAGACACTAGTCGTGGCTTTAGTCATTTCCAGTAATAGTTCTTTACTCATATTTCAATGACAACTTGCTATTATCTTTTCATTTCTATATATGCCACTTGTCAAAAGTTCTCTCATGCTCCAAAGTTGGTCAAGGATCACTGAGAGCTAGCCACTCTATAGCTTTCTCCCTCTTTATTGATCCCCTTATAGGAGTGATACATTCTTCTTTATTTTAATATCATCTACAAGTGTGGTGCTCAGATTGTAGGAGCAATAAGGGACCACCTTCCCAGGTTTTGCAGATCCCAAAGTGAAGAAGGGTTAGCATAGTCCTTGTCATATGTTGGTCCAAGTCCCCAAGTATCTCAAAAATAGTCTGGAGTTGGCCTCTCCATGCATTATTCGAGGGCCCGACTTGGTTCCTATTCCTATGACACTATAAAAACCCACCATGTGCAATCTAGGGAACCGATGTCCCTCATTCTTTCATTCATCATTCTAGTCTTTGCCAAGTATCCCTGGAGAATTCTATAGCTTTCATCACATGGTAGATTTGCATTCATGCACATCTTGCATTACACATAGGTTAGCACATAATGCATGTTCATACATCACATAATCATGTCACATAGTCATGTCATGCATTTTATTTTGCAACTCAAATCATATAGTGTAAAAGTCATACATCCATGTCATAAAAACAAACATACATCATATAGACCATCACATCAATGCATAAGAATCCTGCATCACAAGTCAATCAACACATGTCATATCATATTATAATCACATCATGTGGTATAATAATTATGCAAAAACATCACATCCTTCATCACAAACATGTTAGGACATCATATCATATCCATACATTCATACATCATTATAAATCATACATGCATCAAAACATAAAATAGTTACATACACAATGAATAAAGAATACGTACATCTTTGAATGTTCATGAATAAAAAATGGTGATCACCTCGCATGCTCAAAAAACCATATGGGGTGCAAAGAATCAATGAATAACATCATATGTATGGTACATTAAAAATAATCATTTGCATCTACATCAAGTTGTATCAAAATGCTCTAGGGTGGCTAGGTTGGTCCCTATCCTGTGGGTCACTATCCTTGATCCTTCTCTTGGGATCTCTATGGAGATATTGATGTTGAACCTACACTGAGCCCATTAACCTATGTGTGAGTCCTATTGCTAGATCAACTGATATTCTAGCTAGATCTCCCTGATCCTCTACTCGATCTCCCCATTGTGGGATGAGCTTGACCCTCTAGCCTTGGGTGCTGATACATATGTCACACGCTACTTTGGTGGGATGATGTTCTCATACTAACACCTATAAAAGCCTACCTAATGCAATACTACCTCTATCTTGGCTTGCTATTGGTCTATTATAGCTTCCAAAACTGCCTTGCCTCCACCCCCACTCCTGACCTGACATCTTGCCTCATCTCTCTATCTTTGATACCTAGTCATGGTCTCCTCTATCTAGCTTTGTGCATGCTTGACTACGTCTCTCGTGGCTATAATTGCATCCCTCTCCTACAAGATCTTATTGTACTCTACCTATATCTATACTTGAGACTAATCAACTGCATCTCTCTCACAATAGAGGTTGTCTATGTTAGCAATAACTAACTGTATCCTCTCCTCCACACTAGCCACTGCCTCCTGAAGGGATTGGATCTATCCAGCTAGATCTAGAGAGAGTTGCTATAGTTTTACCTATCTTAGTGTGCTCCTCTCCTATCCTTGTCCATGTCCCTATGTTGACATTGGTGCAGATGCTAAGACATCCACATCCATAGTCTAGGTCATGTCTCCTCCTATTCTTTCTCCATCTACTTTTGTTCTATCTCCCCCTCGAATCCTCCTCTATCTCCTAACTAGTGTTGCTGGTGCCAGTAATATGCCCCGCCCTTGCCTCAAAATTGTGGCTACTGCTACTTCTGTTCTGCCCCATGCCAAATGATAAGCACCCAAAACTCATGCCCTTAGTATGTGCCTCTCTCCTCCTACTCCCCAATGGATCCAATCCTACTCTACCAATTACAATAGGTTGGTGTTGTGTCCACCATGCAGTATAGGAATCTGTCACCCCTAGGTTTTCTACTCCTACCTTCATATCCCATGTTGTAGGTGCCAATTAGGTCCACTGATCTATGAGACCTTGTCTATCCTCCAAAAGTGGCCCTCATTCTATGGCCCACTCCTTGGTAATCCTCCTAAATATATGAGGAGCCTCTAGTGTATCCTACATAAAACTGGATTGCTACTGGACCCTATCAGATCCATATCTCTCTATCACATGCTCATTTCTATCAATAATATACTTGGAGGCAATAACATATGGTATATGGCATAGATCCTATGGCTAGCCCACTAGGCCCATATATGGATTCTATGTAATGTGGGTTGCATCCAGCTTGCCAAAAATGACCCTCCAATGGTCAACATCTTCTATCTCCTCACAATGTAGTCCATCTTAGTAACTATATAAATTTAGCATATCAGCTACCCAATCTACCCTACCTACTAGTTGAGTATTTCTGATATGCTCCCATGCCCATATTTGTAGCAAGGTCACATATCCAAAACTGTGTCCCCCATGATAACATATCTAATGGAGCTCTTTGTATAAATTTCTCAAAACTAGACTACCTTGGGCCATAGGTTGGCCTCCATCCATCACATTGATGCACACCTGGATCATCCCAACTATAACTGATCGACCACCTCTATCTGGCGAAATCAAGCTGCTAACTAGTGCACATACAAAAAAGGAAATGTGGTGATTAGGTGGTGCCTATCGTAGTGCTTGATCCAATAAAAGCTAACCATGTTGCAGCTATACCCCTGCTCCAACTAGCTTCTGTATCATATCATCCAAAGGTGCCTGCTCTGTATTCACTCTGACCCCCTTGATAGGTAATCTAAGGATGTAATATACATCATCTCTTGTGACAATCATCTCCCCTTTCGACAGGTGAAATGTCACAGTGTCACTCTATCATCTCTCTGCTAGCACCATCAACATGGTCATGTGGAACTTGATATGAGGCATGCGTACTAGATGTCTTAATCCAATCGTGTCAATTCGAGCCCACTTCGTGGCTCCAAATCTATCGATAACCTAGATAATTGAAGATCATCTCTCTCTGCTCACCAACATGTCCATGCTTCACTACATCCAAGAAAACTAGCACATCAGAGTCATTTCTTCTATCTACCCTATTTCTTCTTAGTTCCTAAGCCCTCTTTATTCCTCTATTTCTCCTCAATCCCGCTATTTTTGGTAGATTGCGCTCTCCTTGACCACAAGACTACATTCTCGTTGGTCCTCGGATAGCAGGAATGCACTCCCACTATCCTTCTTTGCAAACCCACTATTTTGGGAATGCAATCTCACATTTGGCTAATACTTGGTTTCTTTCTTCCCCTTGCCCTGATGGCAAGATTGCAATCCTGCTGGCTTGCGAGTCACGACAATGCTTTTCTACCATCCTTGTATGTGAACCCACTTTTGTGAGATCACTTTCTCAAACTCATCTATCCTTAACCTATGCCTACCCAATCCCATTATTGTGTGTGGTCCCATCTCTTTAGCATGCATTCTTGTGGTTTAATGCTAATTTGGCCACAACAAATCCTAAAAAATCAGATAAAAATTAAATCAATGCTCAGGTTTTTTTGGACATACCTCGCGATTGAGTCATCGACTTTGCTTGATGGTCGCCACCACATCCACATGATGTCTTGGGATCTCCCTATCTTCCATCTTTTCCAATGCTCACAAAGCTCTAGAATGCACAGGGTAAAAGCAAAAGGGCTATCAAATGCTCTTATTTCTCTCTCGTGCATAGTAAAAGTGAATAGTAAATTCTCAAATTGGCTGATATAGGGCCTTCTAAAGCCCTATTTTTCACTATCCTAATCCCTTTTGGACCATTTTTCTTCTCATTTCTTCCTATAATATCTGTAATACCCTAAAAATGGCCATCTAAATCATGAGCCCCTAATCTCGACAACATCACCAAGGTCCTAACCAAAGGTAATTAAATCAATCTTGAGCACATTAATTAATTCTTTAATCTCCAATGTCACATGGCAAATTAATCAACCAATATTAATTAAATATTAATTTAATTAATTGGTCATTCCAAGTAAATCATTTTTAAACAATTATCCTATTTATTTTATTGAATATCCTAGCATATTTAATTAAATATATCAATTTACCATTAAATCATCTAAAAATGAATTAATTGACAAAAAAAAATTAAAATTTGAGAAAAAAAATCAATTGGAGATAATCTTGAAAAATAAATTAAAAATTGATAAATAATCTCAAATAAAGCAATTAAAACAATTAAATATTAAAATTGAATGAAATAGAGAATAAATCAGTTTTTTCTAATTTTATCTTAATTTTAGTTCAATTTTCTTTAAAACTGAGAAGTGGAAATGAATGCTCTGCCCAATATGCACTGTATTCTGCATTGTTGGTATTTTGGTATGGTTTTGTCATTGATGTCAACACCTACTAAATACACCTACTTTGAAGATCCAGCAACATTCACTGACAAATAGTAAACTGTGCAACAGTTACTGGTATATGGTTCACCGACAGGATATATTGTTCACCGGTACCTGAAATGACATGGAAGACACTTGGTAATGTCGAAGATATCATGTGGACACTTTGTTTTGAAGTAATAATCATTGATATATTCTTATTTGCATATTTGCTTTTACCGGCAAATAGGTCCAGGTTATCTAGGGTTACACCGACAGGTTTATCTTTTCCAAATTAGCATGGCACGCTATGGAGATGATTTATTATTGTTGTAAATGCATTAAGCCGACATGTTTAATCGGTTATTGCATCGTATATTATATTATTTATAAAATGTTTTTATTGTAAAGCCGACCTACTAAAATTAGTCTTAGGGTATGGTATAAATGTAAGATCTTATTTGTAAGATCAAGTGTGGAATGCGGAAAAGGTTTGAGTAAAGATATATGTGAGATCAAGTAGAGGTATACATGAAGACATCATCTGAAGGTGAAGTTAGGTTTTTGTAGAAGCATATTAGCATTACACCAGTACAAAATTCAGCATATGAAGATGCGATTTTGCACAGTACATTCTTATTGGATCTAACCATCCAACTATAGTCAGTGTGACTCCCATTTGTGATTGAGCAGTGAGCTCTAGGCTGTTGGCCTTTCTACATGTGCAGACCCCTCTTTGTATACTTACTATCTGCAATAGTATCATCTGATTATGGGTAAGGTTTCCCACCATGGTTTTGCCCTTACAGGGTTTCCACGTACAAATATTGGTGCCATGTGTTGTGGATGACTTTGTGCTTATGTTTCATGCATTAATTCTTACCGGTATAGCAATTTACTATTAACACTGTCTACTGACATACTTAACTGATCTACCAGTATTAAGCATTAAGTTGGTTAACAAGTTTTTGGTTTGAATTTATTAAGACAACTGATTCAACCCCCCCTCTCAGTTGTCTCTGGGACCTAAAATTGGTATCAGAGCCTAGTTCTCTTTTTGCAGAAGTTTAACAACTTGAGGAGATCTAATGTCTACTAATTATTTCAGAAAGGATAGTCCTAAACTTGATGGAACCAACTATGGGATATGGAAAATCATAATGGAGACACATCTGAATTGGATTGGTAAAGACATCTGGGAAGTTACTAAGAATGGTTATACTGCTGCTATAGTTGGTCAGACTGCTCCCACTACTTTAGCTAAAGATGAAGAAAATGATTGCAAAGCAAGAGAAGCACTCTTGAGCACATTATCAGATCAACAAATCATGGGATTATCAGGTAGGTCTACCGCTAAAGCTATTTGGGATCATTTGGAAACACTGAATGAAGGGGATTCCATAGTCAAAATTGCAAAACTTGAAAGCTTCCGAGTCAGGTATGAGCATCTAAAAATGGAAGAAGATGAAAGGATTTCTGCTTTTATGGAAAGAGTAAATGAAATTGTTTTGGGTATCAAATGTTGTGGAGGAGCCTTGAGTGAAGATGAGATTGTTTCAAAAATCTTAAGAGGTTTTCCACTGGCATATAAAATGAAGGTTACTACTATAAATGAGTTGAGAACAATGCCTAATACATTAGTAACTAGGGATACATTGATTGGAAAACTTTCATCTTTTGAAATTGAAGAATTTGGTCCTGTTACTACTATAAAAACTGATTTGGCCTTCAAAGCATCAACATCATCTGCTCCATCCTTTGACAAATTAGACTGGAGAGCCTTTTATGCAAGAGAACTTGAAGAAACCAGGAAGGAGAATGAAGAGCTTGAAGAACTTGAAGCACTATTTGTAAGAAAAATGCCAAAAGGCCCAATTGGAAGTAAGTATGAAGGTAAAGCACCCTTTAAATGTTTTAACTGCAATAAGATTGGTCATATGGCTTCAAGATGCCCTGATAGACATGCTAGACTAAGAGAAGAAGCTAGAAGAACATACAAACCTAATCCTGAATATTAGAGATATAGATTTAAGAAAAACAAAGATAAATCTTGTTACATTGCTAATGAAGGTGTGACTGATGATTCTGATGAGGATCCAATAGACAATGGATGGGTCTTTGTTGCTATAACAGAAGATCAACCGACACGTATTGCTCAACCAATAGAACAAGCCCTAGTAGCTAAATTTGAATCAAAGGATGAATGGATTATTGACTCAGGATGCTCACATCACATGACTGGAGACAAAGGTAAATTCTTGAACTTTCAAGAATACAATGGAGGTTTAGTAAGATTCGGAGATGACAAAGCCTGTTCAATCAAAGGTAAGGGTTTGTAGACACCTAAAATTGTCATGTCTAATTAAATAAATATTTTATTTATTTAATTATCTAAGCTTAATTCTTCTATTAATTAAATAAATCTTTAGTTATTTAATTAATTCATTTATCCTCTTCTAGCCTTATTTCTCATTTAAATAAATACATTTATTTATTTAAATTATCCTTTTCCTAAATTAAATAAATATTTTTATTTATTTAATTATCCTACTTCTTCTATTAATTAAATAAATATTTATTTATTTAATTAATTCATTAACCTTTTCTACCCATTAAACATGTCATTCATCTCTTAATTCATACACTACCTACCCTTTTCATTATTTTATTATTTCTTTTACCTACCCTCTAATCATAGTCGACCTCCTTTTACACCTCTCAATCTTATCCCTCCATTTCATATAGTGTCTTCTATATAAGGAGATGCTTCCTTCATTATCAAAACCCTAATAACTTAATGCCCTAATGATCATTTTGACTACACTACGATCCTACTTGCAACCACATTCCATTCTTTGTTGAGCTCTTGTGCACATAAAAATCTGAGAGCAAATATATCAAGCAAGATCAATGGAGATAGGAAGAATGGAGATCAAAACCCTATTGGACATGTGATGGTATAATCTTTGTGATTTCATGT
This sequence comes from Cryptomeria japonica, assembly GCF_030272615.1. Classification (NCBI taxonomy): domain Eukaryota; kingdom Viridiplantae; phylum Streptophyta; class Pinopsida; order Cupressales; family Cupressaceae; genus Cryptomeria; species Cryptomeria japonica. Next base: position 103,127,282 of record NC_081408.1, on the reverse strand, counting down.
GATTTGCATTGTCTTAAGTAATCTTCATATGTTATGGTGGATCTTTCTTGTTGTTAGGCTAGGGTTTTGTGGTTGAATTCATTTAGCCTTTCAATTTTGTTATTGTTGTTATCCATTTTCACCATAAACATTTTGGCACGCCCGGTGGGACTCTTGTCCCTTTGCATTTGACCCCCTTGTTGCAGGTCTTGTGTTTTTGAAGTTGCAGATCGGACATTTTCGGCAGCATTTTTGGTATTTTCGCGTCTGCACACTTTCGGATCGCGTTTTTGATTTTCTGGTGCGTCTGAGACAACTGGATCCGCGTCTGTGTTTTGGTCATATTTCATTTTGCAAGTTCCAGGGAGGCGTGTCTGTGTTACTGAAACGTGTCTGTGATGTTTTCACCCACGTCTGCATACAGAAAGTGCGTCTGTGGTTTTTAATCGCGTTTGTGTCTCACAGAACCGCGTTTCTGTTGCGGAGTCGCGTCTACGTAGGTGGTAATCGCGTCTGTGTATTGCCTGTTTCAAAATTTTGGAAATTTTATTGATTCAGTTTTTAGATTTTGCATTTAGGGTTTCAGATCTAGTTTATTTTGGACTAACATTTTCAGATCTAGCTAACACAATTGGTGCAGCTTGCCTTGGAAGCTAAATCATTTGGTTGAAGGCCCCTATTTTCACAAAGTCTTTTGGGTTTTAAAATTTACCTAACTTGTGTGTTTGCAGGAAGGGGTGATTATTTCAAACAACCCAAACTACTAGCAACTCTTTGTTGCAGGTCCTTGGCAAGAGTTTTTGATTTTTATTGTGTGCCTTGTTTTCATAGACTAGCAAACATTTCCATTGGTGCACTAAAATTGAATCATTGTCTTTTGTGTCTTGAGCAATAGGCTCTTTTTGTTTAATCTTTAGAGGGCCTGTCTTCCCATGTGGTCATTAGGACTACTAGTGAGAAGAGAGCAACCCAAGTGGTAGTGAGGAAAACCCACCTCTTCCAAACCACTATAATCAAATGTATTCATGGTGAAAACTATGAATAACGTGTGTTGATTAGTTCATACCGACACTATGTCTCCCCATAAACCCGTTTGATCAAATTTATTTGATCATTTGTAGGGCGTAACCCCTACCGGCTGGGAGCCTTCTATATTTACAGAGCTGAAAGTGCCGCATGTATAGCCACACGAGCGGATGCCCTTACTAGCACCTTTTTGTTTTAGAAGCCCAAATCCTTCTAGTTGTTGGGGTAGGAGGTCGGACCTCTGGTAGCGGCCCACACACATACAGTTCTTAGTAGAGATACAAAGTTCGCCATGGGGAGTTATCATGGGGACTGATGCTTGGCTGACCCGAGAAGTGAGTGCCGAGGGTGGAGCCAGTGAGGTCAAGCATCTAAGTATCTGCTCTGAATAGCGTAGCCTTGGGGGTAAAACCTCATGTGGGATCAACAACTATTGTCTTGGCCAGCCATAAGAATTGTGCTTGACTTATTTTAAACATTCAAACATTCAAGACCAAACAGCAAAACATTGTGTCTTTTGTGTCTTCAAGTGTATGCAAAACATTTTTACATCAAACAACACACTTTTCTTGGAGTCATTTTGGAGTCTAAACACTTGCAAACATTGAGTCCTCATCAACATTGTGTCCTCTTGTCACGAAAAATAGTCAAACAGTCAGATTTGGTCACAACAAAATGACTTCACAGATTGGAAAAAATTGCACAAATTTTACAGAAACGCGTCTGTGTTTGTTTTAACTGCGTCTGAGTCATATAAACGCGTCTGTAAAGGGCAAAATAGCGTCTGTGTTTATAACAACATCTGTGTTGAATAGAAACACGTCTGCGTCAGATAACCGCGTCTGTGTAGTATACAGGCGCGTCTATGTTCAAAATTGCAAGAAAATTTCACAGTCCAGCAAACAAAAGAAATCAGTTTCGAAATACTTGAGCTTCCTAGGTTGTTTCTTCAGGTTTCATCTAGCATTCAACCTGTCTTTGGGTCTCACATAGTCCATCATTGCTTCACATCTCATTTTACATTCATACTTGTCTAAACTTGGGTCAAAAGGTCACTTGCTTGTCCTCATCATACTTTGTCAACACACTACATACAAAAACACTTTGCTAAGTGGTCCCTCATCAAGGTTTCTTACCTTTGGGTCTCATTTGGTCTTACTTAGGGTCAAGGTCAGCTTACCTCATCAAGAGAAACTATCCTCTCTTTGGAAGTCACACCTACTCTACCACATACATACTTGGTCTTACACTTTGGACATTTGCAAGTACACCTCAAATTCATTTACATTCCATCCAACTCTTGGTCTTCCATACTTTTTCCATTTTCATCTAGTCTTACACATCTTGGTCAATACCTAGTTCATGGTTGAAACCCATCTTCAAAAATCTAGGAGAGAAACTAAAGAGGCTCAAGAGTTCGCAAACATGAGTTCTTATGAGTATGACAATGATTTATTTTTCAATACTGATCACACTACATTGCCGGACATGGATGTCTATAGAAACATTCCAAATGTGGAGAACGCAGACACAACAAACAACAATGCTACACACAATGACAATATGGACAATTTTTCAATACATTCAGCAGATGTGGAAGAATCCATTATGAATCCCCATTTCAATCGATTGGTTGAGGAAATAATGAGGAGGGATAGACAATATTTCTTACAAATGATGGCACAAAGTGGAGCCAAGATACCTCATGATTTTGACATGTCTCAAATAATGGAAAATAGGCCTTTGCAACAAACTCACTCCAACATGGATCAAAGGAGACCTAATAGTGGAGGAAATAGAGGACCACATATGGTACCTGAATCACCATCAGCTTTGCTTCAAAAACTAGAGGTCCCACATACACATGGTCAAGTATATGATACTCACCTTCGCAGACCATTATGGAGGTCTTACGCAGACAGATATGCTCAATCACATACTCAAGCTATGGATAAACCAAAGCAATTGGATATTCAAAGGCATGCTCAAAATTTGGACACAAGGAAACCCCGTGTCAAATTTGGGGGCAACACATTAGAACAAGACATACCTGTAGAGTATGACATACATGCACAAAATAAATATGGTGTTCCTCAACATGAATCTATACCAAGTGCTCCATATATGCCGCATCAATATAGACCTCCTCCATATGAACATGTGTATGATCAATATCATCCATATATGCAACAAGCTCCTCCTCAAATTGGTGTCTCAAACATGGGGTATGGTTCAAGAAGTCGATCTCCACCTAAGAGCAATTTGGAGCAACAAATCAGAGACTTACAAAAGAAAATGGAGGACATAAATGCACCGAAGCCAACATACACAATGAGAGACATATGTCCTTATCCATTTGACAAGAGAATTCCAATGCCTCCATTTCCTACACATTTTGTGACACCTAAATTTGACAAGTATAGAGGAAAAGGGGATCCTAAGGCACACATAAGACAATTTTTCACAGCTTGCATTGAAGTAGCTTCAGAAGAGACATATTTGATGAGATTATTCCCACAAAGCTTAGGCGATCAAGCTATGGAATGGTTCTCCCAACTCCCACCTGGTATTAAGTCATGGGGTGACTTAGCAGAGGCATTTATTCAACATTTCTCCTACAACATAGAGACAGACATATCAGTCACTACTTTGTGCAACACCAAGAAAAAAGAGGGAGAATCTTTTGCATCATTTTTACAAAGATGGAGAAATCTTGCCAGCAGATGCTCTTGCGAAATTCCACAAAAACAAATGGTAGAAATGTTCACCCAGAATGTTAACAAAGACATTGGTTATGATCTAAGAAAAGCTTGTTTGTCCACCTTCAAGGATGTCATTGAAAAGGGCTTAGCAACAGAAAAGGTTCTAATTGAACAAGGAGTCATTAAGATATTCAAGGAAAACAAAGATGACTTTAAAGGAAAAGACAAGCCAAGATTTTGGAATAAAAACAAGAACACAGTCAATGATGGTGTTGTTGATGCCAACACGGTGCAACCCAAATTCATCTTTTCAGGATCAAGTTCTACAAACAATCAAGTGAATACTCAAACAACTTCTAGATCACGAAGGAAGTATACTCCATTGGGAGAACCACTTGAGTCAGTCTTCAAAAAGCTGGTGGCAAACAAGGTAATCACAGTTCCAGATTTTCCTCCATATGAACCAAAGGTTAAACCAAATTGGTGGAATGATGATGAGTATTGTGAATTTCATAAAAGCAAGGGTCATAAAATAGGTAATTGTCATTGACTGAAGAATATTGTGCAAGATCTCATTGATAGAGGTGACATTGAGATTGAGGGACACTCATCCAATCAAGAACATGAGATGTTTAAGGAACCATTCCCAAAGCACAACAAGGGAAAAGCTAAAGTCACAGATGATCAAGCCAACTATACTAGAGCACCTTACAACTATGATTAAACTATCAATCATATCTCGATGGACAATCATATCTCTACTATTACCATCAAGAAAAAAAACCCTGAGAATCCTCCTCAGCGACCCAAGATTGTCCTAAGAGGTGTTGGATCTTCTTCCGAACCTACTTCTGAATGTCATGTTACAACTCGTCGAGGTAAAATTACTTTGCCAGGTGCTTCAACTAAAAACACTGCTTCTTCATCTACCAAACCTGAGTATGACCTTGTAGAACAGTTAGGGAAGACACCTGTGCTCATCTCCATCCTTGAGCTCTTACGCATATCCCCCGCTCATAAAGCTATTCTTGACAAAATCTTGAGAGACACCACCATTCCTACTGATCTGAACGTGGACCAGTTTCAAGCCATGGTGGGATACCTTTCCATTCCACATTCCCTTACATTCACAGAAGCCGATGATGCCTCTGTAAGTCAGCCACATAATGCACCATTACATATTGAAGCCTTCATACACAAACATCGAATAAAGTGAGTCCTGATAGATGGAGGAGCTGGTCTAAACATTTGTACATTGGGCACCATTAAACAATTGGGATATTCTGATAAAGCTATGAATTCAAAAAATCAAATCACCATCAAGGCATATGATGATGAAGAACACTCATCCAAGGGCACGGTCACCTTACCTCTAAGAATTGGGCTAGTTACAAAGGATGTGGTTTGTCAAGTCCGGGATTTAGATCTCACTTATAATTTATTGCTAGGATGTCCTTGGCTTCATGAAATGAGGGCACTCCCATCGACATATCACCAATGCATTAAGTTTCCTCACAACGGAGTCGAGGTAACAGTTAACGGCGATCCTAATCCGTTCATATATTGCAATAACTTGAGATCACATACTGAGATCATCATTCCCAGTAATCGTGAAGCTGTTCCTTCTTCGACATACATTGACCCTGAGTCATTGAAACCTTCGACATCAAAATAGGGTGAACTTAAAGGCAGATTTCAGGACAAAGGCATGGGAGAATACACTTTAAATCAGGCCATGTATTTATGACAAGTCATGAGCTCTCCAAAAGAATATGGAAGGCCACATCCTAACAAGAAAATATCCATCATAGTATTCAAATGGGATCCTACTACCTTTCAAAGATGGGGCGAACTGGAAGAGGAAGGTTTATACAAAATTCTCTACAAAGACATTGAAGATGACACACAAGATCATATCAATATACCCTGTGAGAAATATGGCAAAGGCTTCAAGATTCTACAAAAATTCGGGTATGATGGAAAAAGCCCTCTTGGGTTACGAAAATAAGGCGTTATGGAGCCCTTACAACCTGAATTGACTGTAAAAAGGGAACGCTCGAAGGGACTTGGTTTTCTGACTTCCAAGATCCACACTAAAAGGACAGAAGAGGCATCACGAATCAAAATTGCCAAAATTCAACAAGAGGATCGCTATTCCACAGACTCCAACGAATGGGAATGGGGTTCAGACAAATCCTCCAGTGACTATGAGCTCACTGAGACATTTAGAGAGCCAGATGAACCCACAGAAGAGGAGGAGTTTTATAACAAATTTAGAGTTGGTCAAGAAACAACCCATGAGGATTCCACACAGTCTTCGTCTCAAGGTTCTAGGTTGAAATCACATAGGATGAGAACACCTGTTTCGGAATGCGCTACTAGTGATGATAATTTGGATTCGCTTGCGATCGAGACTGATGAGGAGAGTGCCATCGATGACCTCGATAATTACCTTGACATACCCGAATATAACCACATCTTCACTCTTGACCCCGCAAACTCTGAAAACATTAAAGGCCTTCCCCTTGTTCACCACCAACTCATTGACTGGGATTATGAAGGACCAGCATAGTTTGACACATTCCAAAATGATGAAGCTGTTATTGACTATCTTGGTATACGAGATGATCTTCCCCTTGGGGACCATAAAGCAAGATACACTATAGAACTCAACAACATGGCATATTTTGGTGAGAGTGTCGGACCTTCCAGTTGCAAAAATGTGAAAATAAGAACAAATCAAGGGTCTTATGGCGAAAACCACACTGTGGCGCTATCTGATCCCAAAAAAGTAAAAAGAAAGGACGTATCTAAGGGCAAAAACCTCTCTGAGGCACCCAAAGATGGAAGGCTCGACATTCTCCCAGCCTCGTATGAGGAAAAGTCATCCATGCTGGTAGAGGAGACTATCAAAACAAACATTGGTACGGAAGAGGTTCCACACAACATATTCCTGGCTAAATCATTGACAGAGTCCGAAAGGTCACAGTTCATAAGTTTCTTCAAGGAACGACAAATCAACTTTTCATGGTCATACGCTGATATGCCTGGACTAGATCCGGATTTGGTAATGCATCATCTGATAGTAAAACCGGGGGCAAAGCCAGTGAAATAGAAATTAAGAAAAATGCATCCACAAGTGGCATTACTAGTCAAAGCAGAGCTGGAGAAGTTATTGGATGTCGGATTCATATGCCCAATTGGTTATCCTGAATGGATCTCCAATTTAGTACCTGTCAGTAAACTAGATCGTGGTATCAGAATATGTACAGATTTCAGAGACATCAACAAAGCTTGTCCAAAAGATGACTTCCCATTACCAAATATTGACTTGATCATTGATCTCACAGTAGGTCACGAAATGTTATCATTAATGGATGGATTTTCTGGTTATAATCAAATAAGGATCGCACCTGAAGATCAACACAAAACATCATTCACTTGTCCTTGGGGAACTTTCTGTTGGAATGTCATGCCCTTTGGGCTAAAAAATGTAGGTGCTCCATATCAAAGAGCAATGACCACTATCTTTCATGATCTCATGCACATAATTGTGGAAGATTATGTTGATGATCTCTTGGGTAAATCAGTAGACAGAAATACACATTTGGACATACTTTCAGTCGTCTTTGATGGGTTGGAAAAATACAAAGTAAGATTAAACCCCAAGAAATGTGTCTTTGGAGTAACCTCCAGGAAGCTCCTAGGATTCATTGTGTCCAAAAGAGGAATCGAAGCCGATCCAGCAAAAGTCAAGGCTATCTTGGACATACCGCCACCCAGAAATATCAGTCAACTTTGATCCTTACAAGGGAGACTCTAGTCTATACAAAGATTCATAGCACAACTTGCAGATAAGTGTAATCCTTTTCAAAACCTGCTACATAAAAATATCAAATTCAAATGGGATGATAACTGTCAACAAGCTTTTCAGACGCTCAAAGATTATCTTTTGAATCCGCCAGTTTTGATGCCACCAGTTCCAAATCAGCCTTTGCTACTATACATATCAACTACTCCAATAGCACTGGGGGCACTCTTAGCGCAACAAATTGCTGGGGGCAAGGAAAAAGCCGTATACTATATCAGTCGCACATTGGTGGGATATGAGCTAAACTACACACCAATCGAGCGTGCATGTCTCATCGTGGTCTTTGCTTCACAAAAATTACGACATTACATGCTTACTCATAAGACTAAGTTAGTTGCAAGGATAGATCCATTGAAATACCTCCTCAATAAAGAAACACTTACTGGGCGGCTGGCCAAATAGGTAATGATCCTTAGTGAATTCGACATCGAGTATGTGGATAGAAAAGCAATAAAAGGACAAGCCATCGTGGATCAATTAGCAGATGCCCCCATGATTGATGATGTTCCTCTAAATTCAAAATTTCTAGACGAATCCATTTTAACAATATCACATGCAAAGCCATGGCAACTATACTTTGACAGCTCATGCACACAGCGTGGGGTAGGAGCTGGTATTCTCTTTATAACTCCTCAAGGAGATTCTATACCAAAATCATACCGCTTATCATTTCCTTGCACTAACAATATAGCGGAATATGAGGCATTAACAACTGGATTACGAATTGTAGTTCAGTGGAAGATCCAGGAACTTCATGTTTTTGGGGATTCCCAACTTGTCATCTGTCAAGCAACTGATGATTACCAAACAAAAGATGAAAAATTACTGCCTTACAAGCAAATGGTGGGTGATTTGAAACAACACTTCACAAAGATAGATTTTGAGCAGATACCAAGAGAGCAGAATCATGCTGCAGATGCCATGGCTACAATTGCTTCACTGATTGATCTACCTCAAAATGAGACCTGCTATGAGTTCTTGGTGGACAACCTATTGGTTCCTTCATATGAGATCACTCCTACTGAAATGATATGCGTTGTTGGTCCCGAATCCCAGTTATATGGTTCCATCTTCACATACCTTCGTGACAATACCCTACCTCCTGATCTATCAAATAACCAACCTCGCACCTTCATTCGCCAATCCTCTCGATATGTCATTTTAGCTGATATCCTATATTGGCAAGGTCTAGATGGCACTCTTTTTAGATGTTTAGAAAGCGATGAAGCTCAGATTGCGTTATGTGAAGTGCATGAAGGGATATGTGGTCCACATGCTAGTGGTCCTACCTTGGCCAAGAAACTTATCAGGACTGGATATTACTGGCCCAATATGGAAAAAGACTCATATCAGTTTGTCAAGAAATGTAAGCAATGTCAAATTCATGGAGACCTCATACATGTGCCAGCACAAGAACTACAACCACTTGCGTCTCCTTGGCCCTTTTGTCAGTGGGGACTCGATCTCATAGGCAAGATTCACCCTCCTTCCTCTAATGGTCATAAATTCATTATCACAGCCACAAAGTATTTCACAAAATGGATTGAAGCCGTGCCTCTCACACAAGTCACTGGAAAATAGATTGCTACATTCATCCTTAACTATATCATATGCCGATATGGTATTCTTGTTTCCATTATTACTGATAACGGGTGTCCCTTCAAAAATCAGGATGTTCATGAACTCTGTGACCGCTTCCATATTTCCCATCATTTCTCCACACCGTATTACCCCTAAGGTAATGGCCAAGCTGAGGCATCTAATAAAACAATCCTTAAAATCCTCAACAAGACAGTCGACGACGCTGGCCGTAATTGGCATATCCAACTCAATCCTGCACTTTGGGCCTACCGCACAAGTGTCCGCACACCTACAGGAGCTACAACCTATTCACTTGTTTATGGCACTAAAGCCATCTTACCTATTGAGGTTGAGTTACCCTCTTTACGGGTCTCTTTGCAAAACATCATCACTGATGAAGATTACAAGGTCTCTCGCTTACAAGAACTAGAACTGCTGGATGAACGGAGACAAACTGCTTTTAATCATCTCAAGGCTTACCAACAACGAATGAGTCGCAGCTACAATCACAAGGTCAAGCCTCATACATTTGAGGTAGGTGACTTGGTTCTCCGAGAAAACCCCAAGAATCAGCAAGACAGAGAGAAGAAGGGCAAGTTTGAACCAAATTGGCTTGGTCCTTACATCATTACAGCAGCATATGGATCTGGGGCATATCAGCTCTCAACTACAGAAGGTGAACCTTTGGAGGATCCTATCAATAGCATGCACCTTCGCAGGTTCTACACATAGCTCTTCGGAATATCCTAATTCAAAAATACAAAAAAAATCGTTACTTGGTGAAAACCTGGCAAACAGGCGCCTTGTGACACAAAAAAAATTGAAAAATTAAGAAAAGTAAAGAGAAATAATTTCGTCCAATGGTGAAAACCACTTTGGTGGCGCCCTGGGCAAGTACCATGGTGAAAACTGGGTCACCAGCGCCATGCGTAGAGACATTGCTCCTCCCTCCTTCAGGATTCACTTTCATCCTTTCAATTTGCACACACTCACGACCAATTCATCCATAATAAATCAAATCCTATCTGTGGCTATGGCAAATCCTATGTCTAGTGATGGGTGTGGAACTAAGAACATCACATGTTTCGAGGAGTACAGTTTCTTCCAGCTTCCTTCAGTCTATTCACACAAAATCCACAATAAAGCAACATTTGCATCGCCAGTCCACAATAAAGTTTCATCTTCTCTGCAATAAAGTATCAGCTTCATGGATTCAGTCAGTTTCAGATGAGACAGCAACAACAATGAGCTTCAACAAATCAAATCTTTCAACAGACTCAGACAACATATGGTTCAGTGCTATCTATCCTTTTTGTGAAAGTAAACATTGTGACCACAATCGAATAAGACTTATACAAGTGACAAGAGACACTAAACTTGAGGACTACAGTGGACGTTGGTGTCGAGTCTTGGTTTTCTTTTGATTTTATCTTTTGGTGACATGTCTTTTAGCTTTTCCAGGATGTCTCTGACTAGAGATTCTATCTCCAGGATGTCTTTGACTAGAAAGGCGAGGATGGGGTATCGTCACCTATTTGTATTTGCTGTCTGTGGATTGTCTCTTAGTAATGCTATGACTTGTCCAAGGATATGAGGACACTGTGAGTCTAGTATGAATGGGGGCATTCCTTGTTTGTGACTGTCTTATCTCCATGCAAATAGGTACAATGACTTTCTGGGTTGAACAAATGCCTCGATTGTCATAACCTACTTGCCATAATAAAGCTCAATGATGATAATGCACAAGAAGCTCTTTCACTTTCATATCTTCTATCTTTCATCCCCTTTTCTTGATTGACTTCCATCATCCTTCTTGAGTCCGTGTAGCCTGCTATCACATGATTGAGTATAATGACACACCAAAAACATTTGCATTTCATGTAGTTGCACCTGCATTACCACATATAAGCATTTCATACATACATATAGATATCACAATTGCATCACATCCTGCACACAACACTTGTTAGCACAATTTACATTTGCATTATCATATTCATCTACATTACATACATTCACATTTGCATCATGCATACGCATATAAAACATAAAAGAACAAAAAATATTGCATTACATCATATACATATTTACATCCATATTATAAGCATCACACAAAACATACATCATTAAACATCTCATCACATAGGTACACATGCATATAGCTGCCACAAAAATGAATCATCTCATATATATAATCATAAGTGTCATGATACAATGATGTCAAAATCATATGGCTACAATCACCCGCAGGTGTCTACATCATTATACAAAATGGTACAAAACTGATACAGAGGAACTCACTGATCACTCCTGCCAACACTATTGGTAGTGCTAATCCTATCCATGTCATGGTATCCCATGCCACGTGTCCCACCCTCATCTCCAGTCTTGGATCCTAGAACACTCGTCTAAGGGCATCCCTGTCTCCATCTCAATCGTACGAAATCAGCTCCCCATCAATCGATATCCGCATAATCCTATATACATCCTCCAGTGTGACTGTCATCTCACCCATCGGCAGATGAAACGTGCACGTCTCAGAGTGCCATCTCTTAGCCAGCGTAGTCAGTAAACCCATGTTTGCCCGAAACTCAGGCACATACAACACATGTCTCAAACCCATCTCCTCGATGGCAGCTCTGTCCTCAAGCGACAACTCAGGTTGCAACCTCTGCATCGACGGGAATCTCTCCCGTGACTCTAGCATCGACAAATACTCCTGCAGTCAAACAACTCAATCTTGTCAGTTATAGTGGCATTCACTGTTTATCACAAAATTCTACTCACTATCTAAATGCGTATGGCTATCTACCCTAGTGACACTCACTGTTCATCACAAAGTGTTGCTATTTATCCTAGTGGTACTCACTGTTCATCATAAAGTACTACGTGTGTTACACTCCCTGTTCATCACACAGTGTTACTCACATTTGCACTCCCTATTCATCACAAAGTGTTGCTCATATTTCAGTACTCTTTGTTCATCACAAAGTACTCTATCTTGGTACTCACTGTTCATCACAAAGTGCCTTGATCTATCCTAGTCTTCCTAGAGGACCTGCTTGAGTGTATCCCCTCAGCAGCTTATCCAATCGACAACATATGTTCATCACAGAACTGACGATTTGACCTAGAAGATGCAAATTCATACTTTTCAAACACAAACACGCTTACATGACATAAACGCGCTCAAAGACTGCATAGACGCGCTTGAAAAACACAGACGTGCCTTCTTGACACAGACGTGCCTATGCTCTGCACAGACGTGCCTGGATGTTTTTTGACACTTTTTGGACCCTAGTCTAAGCACATTTATTACCCTATTCGACATGCATTAATGACAAAATTAAATGCGTCAAAGTACAAGGAGGTTTGGTGGTACTTACCGGCTCTCCTGCCTCTGCTGGCCTCTGGAATCAGCGAACGTGATCGAATCTGTGAGCCATTGCCATCGCTGCTGACTGATGTTTCTCTATCTCGCTCTGCACTCTGATCTCTTGGATGTGTGGATGACAATGAGGATGTTTTCCCCTCGTGGTCTATCTTATAGACTACCCTAGCCCTAGTCTCCTGTGTCAGTCTTTGTTATCCCGTGACTCTATCACTTTATCTGGTCAGTCCATTCTATCTTGTCTTTCTTATCGAGAGATTATCTGCAATCTTTTCAGACATTTTCATCCAATCTCTCGAGGGGGCATATCATTCCCATTTTGGGGCAACTCTGTATTAGTTCATCTTATCTTCTTTGAAACAACGCGACAAGCCGCATTGTCTCAAAGAGGGGCAAAATGTAGACACCTAAAATTGTCATGTCTAATTAAATAAATATTTTATTTATTTAATTATCTAAGCTTAATTCTTCTATTAATTAAATAAATCTTTATTTATTTAATTAATTCATTTATCCTCTTCTAGCCTTATTTCTCATTTAAATAAATACATTTATTTATTTAAATTATCCTTTTCCTAAATTAAATAAATATTTTTATTTATTTAATTATCCTACTTCTTCTATTAATTAAATAAATATTTATTTATTTAATTAATTCATTAACCTTTTCTACTCATGACACATGTCATTCATCTCTTAATTCATACACTACCTACCCCTTTCATTATTTTATTATTTCTTTTACCTACCCTCTAATCATAGTCGACCTCCTTTTACACCTCTCAATCTTATCCCTCCATTTCATATAGTGTCTTCTATATAAGGAGATGCTTCCTTCATTATCAAAACCCTAATGACTTAATGCCCTAATGATCATTTTGACTACACTACGATTCTACTTGCAACCACATTCCGTTCTTTGTTGAGCTCTTGTGCACATAAAAATCTGAGAGCAAATATATCAAGCAAGATCAATGGAGATAGGAAGAATGGAGATCAAAACCCTATTGGACATGTGATGGTATAATCTTTGTGATTTCATGTGATTTGCATTGTCTTAGCTAATCTTCATATGTTATGGTGGATCTTTCTTGTTGTTAGGCTAGGGTTTTGTGGTTGAATTTATTTAGCCTTTCAATTTTGTTATTGTTGTTATCCATTTTCACCATAAACAGGGTTCAATATCTCTTGATTGTAAACAAAACACTGACAATGTCTACTATGTTGAAGGATTAAAACATAATCTTTTAAGTGTTGGTCAATTAGTTGAGAAAGGTTTTCGGTTACAATTTAAAAATGACAAATGCAAAATCATGAATAGAACTGGTTTGGAAATTGCAACTGGTAATCAGACTAGAGGTAATATCTTTCATTTGAATAACAGTGAAAAGGCGTGCTTAATTGCACATATAGATGGAAGTTGGCTATGGCATAAAAGACTATGACATGTAAATTTTGATTGCATGGTAAAAATCAGTACTTCTAAGGCAGTTAGAGATATACCTAAAATTGTGAAACCTCAGAATACAATTTGTAAGGAATGTCAATTTGGAAAACAAGTTAGAGCTAGTTTCAAAAGTATTCCAGAAAAATCCAATAATGCCCTTGATTTAATTCACACTGATTTATGTGGTCCAGCTAGAACTAAAAGCTTACAAGGTGATAGATATTTCATGCTAATTATTGATGATTATTCTAGAATGTGTTGGGTTACTTTTCTCAGAGAAAAATCAGAAGCACCTGGGAAGTTCAAACTATTCAAAGCAATGGTTGAAAATGAAACCGGTAAGAAAATTAAATGTTTAAGATCAGATCAAGGAGGAGAATTCACATCTAAAGATTTTAATACATTCTATGAAGTAAATGGAATCAAAAGACAATTATCAGCACCTCGGACACCACAACAAAATGGAGTTGTTGAAAGAAAAAATAGAACTATTTTGGATGCAACAAGAAGTATGTTATCAAAAGCAAATCTACCACATATGTACTGGAGAGAGGTAGTAAGCACTGTTGTCTATACATTCAACAAAGTTCACATCAAAGGTGAAACCGGTAAGACCCCTCATGAACTATGGTTTGGTAATATTCCTACTCTTAAGTACTTCAAAAATTTTGGAAGTAAATGTTATATTAGAAGAGATGAGTATATTGGCAAGTTTGATCCTAGAAGTGATGAAGGAATATTTCTTGGTTATTCATCTAAGAGCAAGGCATATAGATGTTTTAATAAAAGATTACAGAAAATTGTTGAGAGTACAAATGTAAAGATTGATGAACAATTCAGAGGAACTTCAAGGTATATAGACTCTGAACCAGAAACAAAAATTATGACAAATGGACCTATAATAAATCCACCAGTACAGAATGATGATCCAGTTACTCTGGTATCATCAGAAGATTCCACAGTAATTGAAGAACAACAACAGAGTAAGACCCCCTAGTATGTAAGACTAAATCATTCTGAAGATCAAATAATAGGAAGCAAATTTAAAGGAGTCATGACAAGAGGAAGATTGGCAAATGAAGAGGTATGTCTTATTTCTCAAATTGAACCATTATCTATCAATGAGGCATGTGAAGATAAATTTTGGATTAAAGCTATGGAAGAAGAATTAGGACAAATTGAGAAAAATAATACTTGGACATTAGTTCCCCGGCCTAAAAATAAAAATGTAATTGGAACCAAATGGGTATTTAGAAACAAACTTAATGAAGATGGTAAGGTTGTCAGAAATAAAGCAAGACTAGTGTGTAAGGGATATTCTCATAAAGAAGGAGTCGATTACAATGAAACCTTTGCACCGATAGCCAGAATTGAGGCAGTTAGATTATTCTTGGCTTTTGCAGCTCACAAGGATTACAAAGTTTATCAAATGGATATTAAATGTGCATTTTTGAATGGAGATCTTGAAGAGGAAGTCTATATTGAACAACCTGATGGATTTTCCTTGACAGATGACAATGATATGGTTTGCAGATTAAGAAAAGCTCTGTATGGATTAAAACAAGCCCCAAGAGCTTGGTATGCAAGATTGGATAAGTATCTTTTAAAGATTGGTTTTACTAAAGGAAATGCAGATAGCAATTTATATTACAAAGTAACGAATGATGACATCTTGATTATTGAAGTATTTTTTGATGATATAATCTTTGGAGGAGAAGATAAATTATGCAAAGAATTTTCTCTTGAAATGCAACAAGAATTTGAAATGTCTATGATCGGAGAAATAAAATTCTTTTTAGGATTGCATATTTTACAGACTGATAAAGGCATATTTTTGAGTCAATCTAAGTACTTGAAAGAACTATTTAAGAAATTTGGGATGGAGAACTCTAAACCAGTAAGCAAACCTATGACTACAAATGACAAATTATCTCAAAGGGATGAATCTACACCTGTTAATCCAACTAGATACAAATCTATGATAGGGAGTTTACTATATTTGACACAAACCAGACTTGATATTATGAATGCAATATGTATAGTTTCTAGATTTTAGAGTAATCCTAGGGAAAATCATGAATCAATAGTAAAAAGGATTTTTTGGTACTTACAAGGCACAACAAATCTTGGATTATGGTATCCTAAAGATGAAAATTTTGATCTATATGCATACATAGATGCAAATTGGGCAGGAGATGTGGATGATAGAAAAAGCACCACTGGAGGAGCATTCTTTCTTGAAAAGAGATTACTTTCTTTGTTAAGTAAGAAACAGAGTTGTACATCTTTATCAACAACAGAATTAGAATATGTTGCAGCAACAAAAAACTGTACATAGGTACTTTGGCTTAAGCAAATGTTAATAGACATAAAAGTAAAATGCAAGGAACCTATTACTATATACTGTGATAACACTGCAGCAATTGATATATCTAAAAATCTGGTACTACATTCTAAAACAAAACATGTTTCTATCAAACCGAATTCTCTAAGGGAAAAAGTTGAAGAAAAAGAGATAAAACTGGTTTATGTGAATACTAAAGAACAACTTGCAGATATTTTCACAAAACCTTTGCCTAAGGAAACTTTTGAGTATCTTAGAGATCAGCTCGGAGTCATACCACCACCGTTAGAGACTTAGACAATTGATGATTGTCATCAACCAGTAGAATTAAATAGACAAATCTTTTATTCCGGTATTTTGATGAGGAAGCTACTTCTCAGGAGGAGTAGTTGGTATATTGAATTGGTTGGTATTTTGTATGAACTTGACCTTTTTTGACTTTGGCATTTGATGTCAAAGGGGGAGAGAGATCTATGGAAAAACATTATCTTTTTGGTAAGAAAAAGAGATTTTAGGGGAGAAATTTTGAAAGACACATGAAAGATTGGTATTGTCACTCCAAGGGGGAGAAATGAAGATTGTTGTTTTTTTTGGCACTTTGATGTTTTGGCACTTTGATGGTATTTCCATCTTGTGTTGCCATCAATGCCAAAGGGGGAGATTGTTGGTATTTTGGTATGGTTTTGTCATTGATGTCAACACCTACTAAATACACCTACTTTGAAGATCCAGCAACATTCACCGACAAACGGTAAACTATGCAACAGTTACTGGTATATGGTTCACCGGTAGGATATATTGTTCACCGGTACCTGAAATGACATGGAAGACACTTGGTAATGTCGAAGATATCATGTGGACACTTTATTTTGAAGTAATAATCATTGATATATTCTTATTTGCATATTTTCTTTTACCGACAAATAGGTCCAGGTTATCTAGGGTTACATCGGCAGGTTTATCTTTTCCAGATCAGCATGGCATGCTATGGAGATGATTTATTATTGTTGTAAATGCATTAAGCTGACATGTTTAATCGATTATTGCATCAGATATTATATTATTTATAAAATATTTTTATTGTAAAGCCGACCTACTAAAATTGGTCTTAGGGTATGGTATAAATATAAGATCTTATTTGTAAGATCAAGTGTGGAATGCGGAAAAGGTTTGAGTAAAGATATATGCGAGATCAAGCAGAGGTATACATGAAGACATCATCTAAAGGTGAAGTTAGGTTTTTGTAGAAGCATATCAGCATTACACCGGTACTGAATTCAGCATATGAAGATGTGATTTTGCACAATACATTCTTATTGGATCTAACCATCCAATTGCAGTCAGTGTGACTCCCATTTGTGATTGAGCAGTGAGCTCTAGGCTGTTGGCCTTTCTGCATGTGCAGACCCCTCTTTGTACACTTACTATCTGCAGTATTATCATCTGATTGTGGGTAAGGTTTCCCACCATGGTTTTTCCCTTACAAGGTTTCCACGTACAAATATTGGTGTCATGTGTTGTGGATGACTTTGTGCTTATGTTTGATGCATTAATTCTTACTGGTATAGCAATTTACTATTAACACTGTCTACCGGCATACTTAACTAATCTACCGGTATTAAGCATTAAGTTGGTTAATAAGTTTTTGGTTTGAATTTATTAAGACAACTGATTCACCCCCCCCCCCCCCGCTCTCAGTTGTCTCAAGGACCTACATGCATCCTCCACATCTACCCAAATATCCCAAGGCATGGGAGCTATCTCCAGCATCTGTGTTACTGCCTAATCATACGATAGTAACAGACCTAAATGCACATGATCCCTCACTATTCATGCATACATCCCTGAACCCCTTGGTATCCGCTTTATCCTGTGGAACTTCCTACACACTCTGTCTATCAACTACTTCTCAATGACATATGGTGTCCACTCGACCAAATACCTACTCGTGAACACATATGGAAACTCCACTGTGTCATCCTCCCACTCCTTACAATCTTGATAAGGCCTCCATACTATACTGTCTACCTCATCAATCGCTTGATGCCAATACTCTAGCCTCCCAATCCGTGGCTGGGAAGTAATCATATCATCCAAATATACATAACTGCGCCCATGTCCTCTACCTCTAAAGTGTATCGGTCGTGTAACCGGAAGATTCTCATTTGCCCATACTTGCAGTAATGTCACTCCGCAACCTAATCCTGCTGATCCATGATACACAAATTAATGCAGATCATAATACAAGTGTGCCAGTAGACATGACCCCCATGCAAACCTAGTGTGCTCAGTCACCAATGTCTCCAGAGTCCTCCCCATCCTACAGCCAACCCTTGTGTCACCCTGTCTGGATAAAGGAACCCACTAATAACTCTTTCCAACACCGCTAGTAGCACCGATCTTGTCACTATCATAGTGTCCCAAGCCACATGTCCTTCCCTAATGTCCAGTCCTAGATCCTAAAACACTCGTCTAAGTGCATCCCTATCTCCCTCTCGATCATAAGGAACCAACTCCTCGACGATCGGTATGCTCAGTATCTTGTACACATCTTCTAAGGTAACTCTCATCTCGCCCATCGACAAATGAAACATGCATGTCTCTGAGTGTCATCTCTCAGCTAATGCAGTCAGCAATCCCATGTTCACCCAACACTCAGGCATATACATAATGTATCGCAAGCCCATGGCCTCAACTGCTACTCTATCCTCAAATGTTAGCTCTACTCATAATCCTTGAGTCGAAGGGAATATCTCCTGTGACTCTAGCATCAATAGGTCCTCCTGTAGTCAAGCAAATCAACTATGTCAATCCTAGTACTATTCCCTATTCATCACAAAGTGTTGCTTTTTTATCCTAGTGCTTATATATATCATATGGCACTCTATCCTAGTAGTACTCTCTATTCATCACAAAGTGTTGCTTTTATCCTATCTTTTCGGGCACCTACTTGAGTGTATCCTCTTGAGTAGCTTATCCAATTGAAAATGTATGTTCTATCACAAAATTGTCAATTTCAGCCTAATCCAACTGACAACGTATGTTCTATCACAGAATTGTCAATTTCTATGGTGCTCCATGTTTATCAAAAAGTGCCTCGCTCTATCCTATCCTAGGTCCTCTGCTTGAGTGTATCCTCTTGAGTAGTTTCTTGATTGGCAACGTATGATATCACATAATTGTCAATCCTAGCCCTATCTATTATCCTAGTCTTCCTTAGAGGACCTGTTTGAGTATATCCTCTCAGTAGCTTATCCAATCGACAATGTATGTTTATCACAGAATCGTCGATTCAACCTTGAAGACATAAACGCACATTCATGAAACAAACACACTTTCATACTTCACAAGCATTTCTACATTTCATAGATGTGCCTGGATTACACAGACGTACCTCTGTCATGCATATATGTGCCTACTCTGCACAAACATTTCTGCATTTCCCAAACGCACTCACATTTGCCATAGACACCTTTGAAATCATGGACACGGTTACACTTGACGAAGAGGCACCTAACCTACCTAGATGCTCCTTCACGTTTTTTCCCCTCCGCTTGGCATTTTATAGCCCTACCTAACATGCATTTATGAAAACAATTAATACAACAAGGTACAAGGAGGTTTTGTGGTACTCACCGACTCTCTTGCATCTGTTGGCCTCTGATATTGGTGAACATGATCGAATCTGTGCACCAATGCCATTGTTGTTGACTGCTGACTACTCTTTTCTTTCTCTGCACTTTGATCTCTTAGGTGTGTGGGTGACAATGAGGATGTTTTCCCTCATAGTCTATCTTATAGACTACCCTAGCCTTAGTCTTCCAAGTCAGTCTTCTTTATCCCATGACTTTGTCACTCTATCTTATCTTGTCAATCCTTTCTAGCCTTTCTTTCTTATCGAGAGATTGTCTATGATCTTTTCAAACATTTTTATTTAATCTCTTGAGGGGGCATATCATTCCCATCTTGGGGAAACTTTGTATCAGTTCATCTTATCTTCTTTGAAACAACGCGACAAGCTGCATTGTCTCAAAGAGGGGCAAAATGTAGACACCTAAAATTGTCCTATCTAATTAAATAAATATTTTTATTTATTTAACTATTTTATCCTAATTCTTCTATTAATTAAATAAATCTTTATTTATTTAATTAATTCATTTATCCTCTTCTAACCTTTTTCCTCATTTAAATAAATAAATTTATTTATTTAAATTGTCTTTTTCCTAAATTAAATAAATATTTTTATTTATTTAATTGATCCCACTTCCTCTATTAATTAAATAAATCTTTATTTATTTAATTAATTCATTAGCCTTTTCTACCTATGACACATGTCATTCATCTCTTAATTCCTACACTACCTACCCTCTCATTATTTTGTTATTTTCTCTACCTATCCTTTAATCTTAGCCGACCATTTATCTCTTACATCTCTTAATATTATCCCTCCATTTCTTATAGTGTCTTCTATATAAGGAGATTCTTCCTTCATTATCGATCCTCTCTCTCAACTACACTTTCAAACTTTCAAATGCCATCAAGCCTACTTGCAGGCACATTTCCATTTTTTGTTGAGCTCTTGTACACATATAAAATCTGAGACCAAATATATCAAGCAAGATCAATGGAGATAGGAAGAATGGAGATTCAAACCATAGTGGACATGTGATGTTATAATCTTTGTGATTTTGTTGATTTGCATTTGTCTTAGGTAATATTCATATGTTATGGTGGATCTTTGTTGTTGTTAGGCTTCAATTTTGTGGTTGAATCTATTTTGGTCTTTCAATATTGTTGTTTCCACTTTTCACCATAAACAGCTGGCACCACTGCACTATAAGATTCCACATAATACGCTTCCCTACTTGTCTGGTGTACAAACTCACACTGGAGGTTGTCACACTTTGCTCTCATACTCTGCAGTTGTTGATCTCTCTCTGTGATCTGTCGATCTCGTTCTGCTATTTGAGTCTATACAATTGCCAGCTATGTCTGGAGAGTCCTTACTCTCCTTCTTAGTGTGTGGATCATATCTTTTGGCATCTATGAATTGCAGGAATGGATTTCTCAAAGAATCATCTCTCTGGGGTTGCCCCACATCAACAATATCCTCTAGGTAATCCCAGCACTGTGGCTGGAAGCCTATCATCTCCTGTACCACTAAAGCGTAAGATAACTTCAGACCCCATCCCTTCCTCTCCTCATCTCCGAATTGAGCATAAGCCATAAACTCCTTAGATATAGTGTGCACTCACCCAGACTGCCTCATCACCTGGCTAATAACAAACCGCTTGATCACCATCTGTGATCTCCCGATGAGTGAGTGTGTCATGAGTGTCAATTGCCAACAGGCCCTTTATACATAGTTGCAAAGGTTAAGGATATCCCTTTTCGTGGTACCCTGATTGATCCCTCTTGCATGGTTAATGTCATAACTGAAGTATCTTTTCACTTCACAATTTTATAAACCACTTTATGATGCTTCTAATGTGACCTTGTGATGTTATTTGATGGCTTCTCTTCTCCTACCATTGGTTCAATCACTCTTCCTATTGAAGTTCATGCTAAGTCCATAGATGTTGACTTTTTTATCATACCTTCTTCTGATAAATTATGTTTGAATTTTGGCTATCCTTGGCTGTGTTCCACAAAGGCTGTTGCTTCTCCAATACATAAGTGTCTTAAATTTCCTCACATGGATAAATCATAACTGTGAACCATAACTTATTTCGTCCATTTGAAAGAAGCCCTGGTGTTCCTATTGATCTCTTTTGGCCTAAACAATTTCAATCTCTTCCATCAAGGAGCAATTCTCTTTTTCAATCTTATCAAAAATAGAAGAATGATATGATCTTATCCTTAAGTCAACCTAGATCTCCAACACTTGGCATTCCTATTATTCTTCAAGATGAGGTTCTTCCCCTCTTGGATAGAACTAATCTCCCTCCTAAGGAAAATTTTCCACCTACTCCTATGGATGTGACTTTTACCTTCTCTTAAGGAGAACACTAATATTCTTCCTAAGGTGAGACCTATACCTCCTCCTCATAATGGACCTAGTCTCCTTCCTACACCTGATATTCCTCCTTTCTATGGTGTAGTTCCACCTCCTTCCTCTTATCGAGAGAAGAGGTCTACTTCTCCTATTGTTCAACCAAAAAGACCTCAACCTAAACCTTCAACTATCAAGGAGAGAAACATTCCTACTTTTTCAAGCGTTCCTCCTTGTTCTCAACCTTCCACTAAGACTTTATGGAATCATTGTGCGAGAGAACACTGATGAAGACACCATGTTCGCGCTTGTGAAGCTATCCCTTAAAATACTCAATCTCCTCAGACTCCAATAGTTTACATTATTCCCTTTTCTCCTAAGCAAGATGTTCAACAAACATCTCCAAATCATAAGTTGCATAAAACATGTGATGGTTTTACTCCTATTCCTGTTCTTGCTCCTCTTTCTCTAAAATTTCATGAAGAAATGGGTGAAAATATTATTCATAATGGTAGTACAACTCCTAATGCTTCTGATAGTGAGTATGAATATGTTGATGTGGACAAACATTTATCAGATGAATTTTTATAAACCCTAATCATAGCTCCTAGAATCAAACAAACTGACTCACAACATGAGCATAGTCCTTGTTTGGATCTTGTGATAGCTCCATCTATTGCGCTTAACGTCACTTCTCTGGGATGTTGCTCGCCTTCCCGAAATAGTGATCAACAAGATCGGGAGGCGGATGTCATGCTCAATTAGTGATATTAGCACTGTAGATATCTCTCTCTCCTTCCTTGCTGTTTTGTGACCATTCTTTTATGTGTATCCCTATTATTCTATTGTTCCCTTAATGTCTACTTGGGGATGATGCAAAGCATTGAGATATTTTCTTGGTCTCTTTCCTGTTGACTCAAATGACATTGTCTCTTCTCTTTCTTCTAAGGTAGTGTCCTTCTTTGGGAAATGAAGATTATTATATGCATATACATAGATGATATACATGAGTTATTATACAACATACTGATTCTGAAGAAAGCGACACTACCTCATGCTTTGTGTTCATTATCCTTGGGTTTATACCTCTATTGGGGGCTAAATCCTTGCAACAATGTTCTCCCTCTCTTCTATCTCTCTTGGGTGTATCCTACCTTAAACCAATCACTCTCGATAAGGCGCATGCGATTTCTTTAACATGGGGGTATACACTTTGCTCATATTTTCCTTCTTTGATACTTAGAATTACTTAGTGAGCTTTGTTTTGCTTTGTAATCTTTGGTATTCTTGCTTTCATGACTCATAGTGAAGGGAAATTTTCTACGTGTAGTCATGGTTCTCCCCTTCTTGATCTTCCCTTTTACTTTTTCAATCAAAGTCATAAGATCCTAAGTCCACTAGGGGCTTTGCGCATCTTGCCTCCTTGATGTGGTAAAAGTCTTTCGATCTTGTTTCCTTGTACTTTACCGACAATATTGATGCACGCTTATGTTGGCATTTGATTGAAGATTGCATTGATGAACTATTGTATTGTCATTGATGTAATTGTAACCGGTAATGGTGTTGTTATGATGTTGTTTTACAACTGGTAGGTGAGCAAGTGAAGGAAACTAGTATTACTTTAGAAGCAGTGAGATCAACTGGTAACCCTACCTGTTGATGTGCCAAACCCTAATTGATGGAGTTTGGTGAATTGGTTGTATTGATTTCTTATCAAATGATGACTGGTAATGATCATGCCACGTATGCATTTTGTATGTGATGAGTTTCAAAGTAATTTTGGCATGTAGAGATAATTGTTTTATCTTGGGAATGAGCAAGTACATTGCATGAAGTGGAAACCGCGTGATGAGTTACTGGTGTATATGGTGAAAATGGATAACAACAATGTTGAAAGACTAAATGAATTCAACCACAAAACCCTAGCCTAACAACAACAAAGATCCACCATAACATATGAAGATTACCTAAGACAATGAAAATCAAATGAAATCACAAAGATTATACCATCACATGTCCAATAGGGTTTGGATCTCCATTCTTCCTATCTCCATTAATCTTGCTTGATATATTTGCTCTCAGATTTTGTGTGTGCACAAGAGCTCAACAAAGAACAGAAATGTGGTTGCAAGTAGGCTTGATTGCATATGGAAGTTCAAAAGTGTAGTTGGGAAGTCAACTGATCGGGCAGGATGCATAGGGTTGATAATGAAGGAAGCATCTCCTTATATAGAAGACACTATAAGAAATGGAGGGATAAGATTAAGAGGTGTAAAAGATAAATGGTCGGCTATGATTAGAGGGTAGGTAGAGAAAATAAGAAAATAATGAGAGGGTAGGTAGTGTATGAATTAAGAGATGAATGACATGTGTCATAGGTGGAAAAAGTTAATGAATTAATTAAATAAATAAATATTTATTTAATTAATAGAGGAAGTGGGATCAATTAAATAAATAAGATATTTATTTAAATTAGGAAAGGGGATAATTTAAATAAATAAAAGTATTTATTTAAATGAGAAATAAGGCTAGAAGAGGATAAATGAATTAATTAAATAAATAAAGATTTATTTAATTAATAGAAGAATTAGGCTAAAATAATTAAATAAATAAAGATATTTATTTAATTAGACAAGACAATTTTAGGTGTCTACAACAGGAATCGATGAGCGGTGATCAAGGAGCAATCAAGGTTGTCTTGAATAATGTGCAATTATTTCTATGTAACCTAACTGTCATACAGAACCGATTTGTTTGTAATCTCTATGAGATCTTAGGTTTGTGATGTGTTACCAACTTGTTATTTTGCTTATAAGGCCGATGAGTTGTTTTGTTGTAGTGTTGGAAATTTTGGTTAAGTGTCAGTATGATTGATTGCTGAACTAGAAGGAGTGTCTTCAGTATGTGTGAAGGAATATAGGAGCATGAAAAGGATCTGATCAGGCAGAGTAGTGCTATTGACTAGATCAACAAATCCCTGTTGTTCTCTAACAATTACAATAGTTAAATCCCTTAATCGAGTAATCTTTAACAGGCTTAGTGCTTTCTAAATCCTCTAAGCAGGTGATCCATTAGCTTGGATTTAAAATCCTCTATTGGGGTTACTCCTAATAGGGTATTGCTTCTAACAAGGCATTATAGTCAATCCCTTAACCGGGTGGTTCCTAACAAGATATGTTCTTAACAGAATATTTTGTAAATCTGTAACACACTTGGCTCCTAACAGGGTGAACTTCAGAAGAGTTCAGAATACTTGTGGGTATTCATCCCCACCGTGGTTTTTCCCATTTGGGTTTCCACGTCAAAAATAATTGTGTCAAGTGGTGAATGGTTTTTGTGGTTATGTTTGATATGGTTAATTTGCTTAACTGTTAAATCCACTTAGTTATGTTAAGATGACTGAAAATAATTTGAAATGTGCTTTTACTATTGTTAGTAAAGTATTTTGATGTTTTGGTTAAATGGTTTGGGATTTTTAGAGCTTTTATACTATTATTTTGATATGCCAGTCAACTGGTATTCTTGTCAGTGCTATTGCAGTTTATTACTCAGTGTTTGAACTAGTCAGTTCAGTGATTGGATTGTGAGATTGTTTTTTAGTTTGGTGAAAGTTAAGTCATTTTTCTATCTACTGATTCACCCCCCCCTCTTAGTAGTTGTCTAGATCCTTATTGATTCATCATATCATCAATTGGTATCAGAGCATTTCAGGTCCTCTAGTGTCTAAGCTTAACAGCTTGAGGTAAAGATCTAGAAGAACATGATGAAGAAACAAGGTCCGAAGTTTAATAGGGAAAACTACAAAATATGGAGTGATGGGATGAAAATCTATATCAAGAGTCTAGGAAGTCAATATGGGGAACATGTTGTTACAAAAAATACTGTACCTAGTGGGATTCTGTCTGATGATAAAAAGAAAGAGCAACAAGAGAATAATCAAGCATTGGAGGCCATTATCAGTTCTTTGTCTGATTCACAGTATGTTGATGTCCACGGTCTGGAGAGTGGTTATGATGTGTGGAAGAAACTTGAGGATATCTATAGTGGTGATGAGATTGTGAAGATTTCCAAAGAAGAGAGTCTAAGAGGTAAATTTGATGACATGTGGATAACTGAAGGTGAGAATATTCAACAGTATGGTTAGAGGATCAAGGAGATAGTCAGTGAGATCAAGAGTGCTGGTGGTAAAGTGGAGGATACCATAGTGGTTAGTAAGGTGTTGAGAACCCTTCTATCAGTCTACACTATCCAAGTTGCAGCCATTCAGGAGATAAAGTCTATTGATTAAACTAAGGTAACTCTTGAATCCATCATTGGTAAACTTACTACTTTTGAATTTAATGGTTTTGATAGTAGTGCTCAGAAATCTGAATCCGTATTTAGGGCTTTAGTTTCTAATCCACTTGTGAGGAAAAGAAGAGATGTTAGTCAC
The DNA here is from genome assembly GCF_030272615.1 of Cryptomeria japonica. Classification (NCBI taxonomy): domain Eukaryota; kingdom Viridiplantae; phylum Streptophyta; class Pinopsida; order Cupressales; family Cupressaceae; genus Cryptomeria; species Cryptomeria japonica. The sequence continues at coordinate 103,100,517 of NC_081408.1, read as the reverse complement.
AATTATGAGTCTAGATCTAGTAGAGAAGTTAACGATGAAGACAGCCTTATCGAGCTTGAAGCATTGTTGGCTAAGCGGTTACCTAGAGGTACGGGTAAGTACAGAGGTAAATTACCTTTGAAGTGTTTTGCATGTAACGGGATTGGAAATATTGCAGCTAACTATCCTAATGGTGACAATAAGCATAAGTGTGAGAAGTACAAGAAGTACAAAGGAAAAGGAAAAAGAGATTGCCTCATTACAGTTGATGGTGGAATCACTGATGAGGAATCTGAGGGAGATGCTAATGAAGACATTGTCTTTGTTGCCATTAAAGAGGATTCATTTGATCAGAAGGCATTAGTTTCTCGCATGGATAGTTCTGATGATTGGATCATAGATAGTGGTTGTTCACACCATATGACCAGTGATCGGGGTAAATTTCTTACTTTGAAGGAATTTGATGGAGGAGTTGTGAGATTTGGAAATGACTCACCCTACATGGTAAAAGGAAAGGGATCCATTTCTCTTAATGGAAAGAGCAGTGCAGATAATGTCTACTGGGTTGAAGGATTAAAGCACAATCTGTTGAGTGTATCTCAACTCAATGATAGAGGTAATCCAATGGAATTTAAAAATGGAATGTGCAAAATCTATGGGAGCAAAGGTGAACTGATTGCAATTGGTAAGCAGACAAAAGGTAACTTGTTTCACCAAAATCTTAAAGTCAACAACTATTTAATTGCTAAAGTAGATGATAGTTGGCTTTGGCATTGGAGATTTTGTCATATAAATTTTGATAACATTGTCAAAGTTAGTAAGTCCAAGTCAGTAAGAGGTTTTCCTCAGTTGGACAAACTGGTGAATGCTCTGTGTAAGGAATTTCAGTTAGGGAAGATGACATCCTCAGCTTTTAAAAGAAAATCTTTCTCAGCAGAACATTTGTTAGATTTGGTTCATACAGACCTCTGTGACCAATAAGGACTAAAAGTATTCAAGGTGATAGATATTTTATTATCTTCATTGATGATTGCTGAAGAATGATGTGGGTCACATTCTTGAAGGACAAAAATGAAGCCTTTAGTAAGTTTAATGCATTCAAGGCCTTAGTTGAAAAGCAAAGTGGTAAGAAGATAATGTGTCTAAGAATTGATCAAGGAGGTGAATTTACTTCAAAGGAATTTACTATATATTGTGAAGATAATGGAATTAAGAGGAAAATTTATGCACCTAGGACACCATAGAAAAATGGTATTGTAGAAAGGAACAACCAGTTAGTTGTTGAAGTTGCTAGGATGATGCTAATACAAGGAGGTGTAGCAAAAATTTTCTAGAGAGAAGCTATCAGCACAGTTGTATACACTATCAACCAGATATTGGTAAAGAGAGGTAAGGATAAAACTTCTTATGAATACGTGTATGATAGATCACCTAATGTCAGTTATTTTAAGATTTTTGATAGTAAATGTTCTATCAAGAGAGGTGACTATGTTGGTAAGTTTGATGCTAAGAGTGATGAAGGCATATTTATTGGTTACTCCACCAAGAGTAAGGCCTACAAATGTTATAACAATCAGACAAAGAGAATCATTGAAAGTGTTGATGTCCAAGTGGATGAGTGTCTTGAAGTTTTAGGAGAAACCGGTAAGGAGAAGAAGGAAGATGATCCTTACATTCTAATTTTGGAACCAGAACTGGTGAAGCCAGAAGTTAGTGAAGTGAATGTTGTAGTACCAGTTCAACCAGAACATGTAGATTCTATAGAAGAAGATGATGATAGTGAGGAAGAAGAACCTGAAGATAATGATCATGTTATTCCAAGGTATGTGAGACTCAATCATAATCTTGACTAGATTATTGGAGATAAAGATGCTGGAGTGTTAACCAGAAGAAGAATTAGAGAGATTTCTTGCTTGATCTCCACTATTGAGCCTAGAACTGCTAAGGAAGACTTTGGAGATGATCACTAGATCAAGGCTATGGAAGAGGAGCTTGAATAGATTGAGAAGAACAATACATGGACCCTAGTACCCAGATCGATGAATAAAAATGTGATAGGTACTAAATGGGTATTTAGAAATAAACTAAATGAAGATGGAGTAGTAGTCAGAAACAAAGCAAGATTGGTATGCAAAGGTTATGCACAAGAAGAAGGAGAAGACTATGGCGAGACATTTGCACCAGTTGCTATATTGGAAGGTGTTAGGACTCTACTTGCATTTGCAACATATAGAGGACCCAAAGTATATCAGATGGATGTGAAGTTGACATTTCTAAATGGAATACTGGAAGAGAAAGTATACATTGAACAACCAGATGGTTATGCTTTGACTGATGCAAAGGATGTGGTGTGTAAACTACACAAGGCACTATATGGTTTGAAGCAAGCACCAAGAGCATGGTACAAAATACTACATCCACACCTGATGAAGATAGGTTTTCAGAGAACCAGTGAAGACAACAATATATATCTCAAGACTGAAGGAGATAAGATACTGGTTAGTGAAGTATTTGTGGATGATATCATTTTTGGAGGCAATGATTACATGAGCAATGACTTTGCAAATGAGATAAAAAGTGAATTTGAAATGCCTCTGGTAGGAGAGATAAAATTCTTCATAGGTTTGCAAATCTAGCAGATGAAGAGTGGTATTTTTATCACACAGTCCAAATATTTGAAAGAGGTATTGAAGACATTTGGAATGGGAGACTTTAAACCAGTTGGGGCACCAATGGTTAAAGGTTGTAAATTGTCTAAGGAGGATGATTCCACATCCGTTAATGAAAAGGACTATAGATAAATGATAGGGAAACTACATTATGTTATTCACAGCAGACTGAATATTTCCCATGCAGTTGGATTAGTTGCCAAATTTCAGAAGAACCCTAAGGAGACACACATGATTGCAACTAAAAGGATATTTAGATATTTGAAAGGTACTATTGATTATACACTATGGTATCCATATGTAGGTAACTTTGATTAGAAGGTTTATACAGATGCAGACTGGGTAGGAAATGTTGATGTCAGGAAAAGCACAATCGGCGGTATTCTTTCTTGTAGGACCAACATAGCCATTCTTTGTAACATCCCATATGTCTCTTCCAATGCAATTCAGATGTGTCTATTCCAGATTTTGAGAAAATGGATATCTTTGTTAACAACTTAATCCCTGAATTGAAATACACTGTCCATATGCAAGTACATCCTTCATTCAACAAAATGGTAGATAATGCCCTCAGAATGGAAGATGTGCTTATAAAAAGGGGGGATATATCACTTTGGAAAGAAACATCACAAAGTTCTAGCTCTAAAGAAAAGAACAAATACTGGAAGTACGGTAAAGATAACAACAAAAATGTTGTTAATGATGGAGTGGTAGACAATGTTAAGGCAAAAATAAAATCCACCATATTTAACTTGGCTAGTGGCACACAAGCACTCAAGGCAGCTGAAACTGTAGCAAAAAATCTTGCGAAGAAAGCAAGAGAATGATTTAAAGAGAAACCTTGGCTTTCAAAGCCTAAGCGTGAGTTTACTCCTCTAGATGAATCATATGAATCAGCTTTTAAAACTTTATTGGTAAATGATCTGATATCATTGCCAGACAATTCTAGACCATATGATCTTGAAATTAAACCCAAATGGTGGAAAGAAAACGAATACTATGACTACCATTGGATTAAGGGACATAACACAAACAACTGCATGAAACTCCGACATGAAATTCAAGATCTCATTGATGCTGGAAAGATTGTTGTTGGAAATCACATGACTAATGCTGATCATAAGGCCTTTATAGATCCCTTACCGACTTATGAATAAGGATATTCCTCAAAATCCAAGGGAGGTGCTAGAGTCAATTATACCTACACTAACAATGATAACGTGATCAACATGATTGAATCTTCCCAACCTAAATATTTCAGTGTGATCATAATCAAAGATAAACAAAATCAAGAACAAAATGCTAATGCTGTGACCCGCACTCAAAAAAAGGTTACTCTCCAAGGAGCTAGTTCCTCAACTTTCGATCAAACAACATCAAACCTACCAACTCCTCCAAATAGACAAACAGAAACAATCACAACCAAATCAAAATAGCTAGCTTCATCATCCTCTCCTAGTTATAGTATTGTTGAACAATTGAAAAGAACTAGCACTCAAATCTCCATTTTGGAATTACTTAAGATCTCTTCTGCTCATAGAGAGATCCTAGACAAGGCTTTGCTCACCACTAGTGTCCCTAAATATTTAGACGTAGATTGGTTTCAATCTATGGTGGGTCACCTGACTTCACCTCATTACCTCACTTTCTCTGAAGAAGATGATAACTCACTAAGTCATGCGCATAGCCAACCATTACACATCAAAGCTATGACCCATAAACACCGAGTTAAACATGTTTTGATAGATGGAGGTGTTGGGTTGAATATATGTACTTACAATCTACTGACACAGCTGGGATTTTTCGAAAACGTTATTGATCCAACAAAGAAAATAAAAATCAAAGCTTATGATGAAGAAGAAAGAACCTCTAAAGGTTTGGTACTATTACCAATTAGGGTAGGACCTGTAGAAAGAGATGTTATTTTTCAAGTTCTTTACCTTCCTCTTTCATACAACATCTTACTAGGTAGACCATGGATTCATGAAATGAAATCAGTACCATCTATGTATCATTAGTGCTTGAAGTCTCCTTATAATGGAGTTGAAGTCAGTATTCTTGCTGATACAAGCTATACCTACAATGCATTAACGCAGAGTATTGATGCTTTTGTTCCTCATAACAGAGCAACCTCTACAGCTGAAAGTTTAGAATCTTTGCTAAAAGATTTAGAGAAGAAATTGAAAATCACAAACACCGGCATGGATGGCTACAAGATAGAGTCTATACTCTCACTAAGGTCTCTTCTTCCATCACCAAGATAGTCGGGAAAACCATCAGAGGTTATGAAGCCAAAAATATCAACTCCAAAAGTCATTTATGATGGTCTCTTTATATAGTCCTCTACTTCCCTTGCACATGAAATAGAAGAGGATGCTTCTCTCAAATGGCTTTACAAAGAAGATAACACAAACAAAGAAATACGACATTGTGAGGTTTCCTTGACACAATATGGTCCAGGCTATAAGATGCTTCAATGCATGGGATATTTAGGTATTGGTCCTCTAGGAAAGTGTCAAGAAGGTATTGTTGAACCTATTCAGTTACAAACTAAGTTTGCAAATGATAAAGCTGGACTAGGATACAATTCAAGAAAGTCATCAGATCAGAAACGTACTCCTCACCATCAACCTAAGTGGAGGAAAAAGGTACTACCTTCAACACCACAGGAAATTAATACTCAACAAGAAGAATTTCCAACCCAGAGAGAGGAAGAAGATGGAAATCAAGTTCTAATCGTATCAACTATAACACTACAAGAAGTAGAAATTCTAGAGGATACAAGAGAAGAAGTATATAGAATCAGAGAACTGTTTGCACCACTGAACATTCTGGTCACATATATTGGCAGACAACAAGTAGAGGATTCAGAAACTGATTCAAATGAGTATGAATGGGGTCCAGACCATCTCTCAGATACATCTACTATAGTAACCCTCGAAGAATCTAGTGATATCGCAGATGATGCACAAGAGTTGATACGCTTAAAAATGCAAAAGGAAATAGAAGAAATCGGACTAAAAAGAAAAGAAGACTATGAAAAATAGTTGGAGGAGGAAAGGACATGAGAAATTTCTTCATCTACTAACTCTCCTACTAATGAGATAGGACAAATCAGGTATGGAACTACAAAAGAAGAACTAGAAGCTATAGAAGCAGGACCAGTCATCAGTCCAAAGGAAGCTGAATGGAATAGACGATAGGGATTAATAGAACCATCAAGGTTATGTCCACAAGTGTGTCAAATACAAGTGATCAATGAACCAAATCACGAAGGAACTTGCAACATCAAAGATGTAGGTATTGATACTATATACTTTTACTAAACCACTTGAAGATGAGTCAAAAACTTCATCTTATAACTTTGATAACTCAGACAGAAGCTCTATTATAACAACAACTATTCAAAAACACATTATGACTACTCTGTCATGAATATTGAGATGCTATCTACTGAGCCTGTTACTATCACACCATGTTATGTAGTCCAGTCTGAAGTAGGGAACGACGCTAGGAGTAGGTCAGTTTGATTAGGTCCAATAAATACTAACATGAATTTCGATAATTGTGTTGTAACTCTTCCTGTTCTCGATACACCTACGCAAGGTAGTCTTCTAGAACTTGACTGGTTGGTCTGAAGTTATGATGATGGTACCATGAACTCCCTTGAATCTGTTCAAACTTCTTTATCTTTGATACATCCTGAACTGATTGACTGTACACTTTATAACCAACCTTTGAATATACCCACCTTCACCAATGACTACACACTATCCTGCTATCTTAATGCAATGGAACCAATGAACTCTTCCACCAGTGAGAAAAGAGAGAAAATGACTGAAACAAACATCAAGTATCTCAGTCATAAAAATAAAAAAAATAAACAAAAGAGATCTGATGGCGAAAACCACATTGTGTCGGTGTCAAAATCAAAAATAGTAAAAATAAAGGACGTACCTAAAGGTGAAAACTTCTTTGAGGCACCTGAAGGTGAGATACTTGATATGCTTCCAAGTCACTTCCAAGAAAGGTCTTCGATATTGATTGAACCAACTCAACCAGTCAATATTGGAAGCCAAGAAACACCACATATTATTCATCTAGCTCAATCACTATCAGTAGAAGAGTTAAAAGATTTCAGCAACCTCTTTTCAGAAAAGAAGATCAACTTTGCATGGACATACTCCGATATGCCAGGACTAGATCCTGATCTCATCATGCATCATCTCTCTATTACACCTGGAGTTAAAACAATCAAGCAAAAACTCCATAAGATGCATCCTCATGTGGCACTGCTAGTCAAGGATGAGCTAGAAAAATTGCTAAAAGCTAGATTTATCAGAGATATAGACTATGCATAGTGGATATCAAACATAGTACATGTATCAAAGGAAGACAAATCTATTAGAGTTTGCAAAGACTTCAGGGATCTCAATGAAGTATGTCTGAAAGATGATTTTCTATTGCCTAACATTGATATGATAGTAGACATGACTATTGGATATGAGATGTATTCATTAATGGATGGATTCTCTGGTTACAATCAGATCATGATAGCTCCTGAGGATCAAGAAAAGACAACCTTCACATGTGCATGGGGCAACTTTTGCTAGAATTTTATGCCTTTTGAACTAAAAAATGTAGGAGCAACTTACCAAAGAACAGTAACCACTATCTTCCATGATATGATGCATAAAAACATGGAAAATTATGTTGATGACACCCTACTAAAAACCATGAAGAGATCTATGCATATTCAAGAACTAGGCCTCATACTGGATAGAATGAAAAGATTCAAGCTTCGGTTAAATCCTAATAAGTGTGCATTTGGAGAAACATCAAGAAAATTGCTTGGTTACATAATTTAAAAGAAAGGAATTGAGGTTGACCTTGAAAAGGTCCAAGCTATAATGGAAATGCCTCTACCCAAGAATATTAGCTAGATGAGAAGTTTATAGGGTCGTCTTCAATCAATAAGGCACTTTATATCTCAGCTAGCAGACAAAGCTCAACCCTTCACAAAGGTATTAAGGAAAGGAGTTCAATACAACTGGGATAAATATTGTGAACAACATCTAAAACAAATCAAAGATTATCTTTCTAATCCACCCATATTGATGCCACCAATTCAAGGTAAGCCATTGATTCTATACATATCAGCTGTAGATACTTCACTGGGGGGCACTTTTGGCACAACAAGATGAAAATAAAAAAGAGAGAGCCATATATTATACCAGTAGAACAATGGTGTCTTATGAAATGAACTACACTATAATAGAAAAAGCATGCTTGACATTAGTCTTTGCATCACAAAATTTAGACACTATATGTTAGCACACTCTATTAAGCTGGTAGCTAAGATTGATCCACTCAAATATCTTAGCAGTAAAGAAATGCTCATAGGAAGACTGGGTAAATGGGTCATGGTTCTTACAAAATTTGATATTGAATATGTGGAACGTAAAGCCAACAGGTTATTGCAGACCAACTTGGTGATGCTCCACTTGAAGACAATCAACCTCTGCATATAGAATTTCTGGATTAATCAATCATGAACCTTACTTGGCAATCATGGAAGATGTTCTTTGATGGATCTTTCACTCAACATGGTTCTGGTGTCGGAATACTTTTTATTACTCCTCAAAAATATTCAATTCTGAAAGCTTACAAGATTCTCTTCCCTTTCACAAACAACATTGCAGAATATGAAGCTTTGGTAAATGAGATCAAGCTGGTCATCGAATGGAAGATTGTTGAATTACACATCTATGGATATTCTCAACTCACTATCAACCAAATCAATGATCTATATCAAACAAGAGATGAGAAAGTGATACCTTATAAGAGAATGGTGGATGATCTCAAGAAATACTTTACTGTTGTATCATTTCAACAGATCCCCAGGTCAGCAAATAGAGCAGCAGATGCAATGACCACCTTGGCATCTATACCATAGCTACAAGAATCCATTTTTTTGCTTTGAATTCTTGGTGGAAGAGTTACATTATCCTGCCTATGATTCTCCTGAGTCCCAGATGGTCTGTTCTATTATTGGACATGACTCATCTTGCTATAGCCATATTTACTCTTACCTGCATGACCAAGTTGTCCTTACTAATCTTTCCTGAAATGAAAAAAGGAATCTAATTCGAAATGCATCACAGTACTTCATCATTTATAATGACCTATTTAGGCGAGGTTTAGATAGTACTTTTCTTAGGTGCCTAGAAACCAAGGAATCTCAACGCACATTATCCGAGGTTCATGAAAGTGTTTGTGGATCCCATTTGAATGATCTAACTTTAGCACACAAACTACTAAGGGCTTGCTACTACTAGCCAGACATGGAGAAAGAAGCTATAAAATTTGCTAAAACCTGTGAAAATGTTTGCTACATGGGAACCTTATACACGGTCCAGTAAGGGATCTCATACCCTTTGTTACACACTGGCCCTTTCAATAGTTGGCATTTGATATAACTGGCCAAATATGTCCTTCATCATCTAACGGCCACAAGTTTATTATAACTGCCACTAAATACTTTAATAAGTGGGTAGAAGAGGTTCCGCTCATCAAAGCAACCCGTAAAAAAGTATCTTTGTTCATCCTTAATTATATTGTCTATAGGTATGGTATACCTTCATCCATTATAATTGACAATGGAGGACAGTTCAAGAACAAAGATCTAAATGAACTCTGTGAAAAATTCAAAATAAAACAACACTGGTCATCTGTCTACTACCCTCAAGGTAATGGACAAGATGAAGTATCTAACAAGAATTTGTTGACTATCTTACACATAACAGTAAATAAATCTAGAAAAGATTGGCATTTGTAGCTCAATCCTGCCCTATGGGCTTATAGAACAAATATCAGAACACTTATTGGGGCTACACCTTTTTCTTTGGTGTATGGGTTCGAAGCAGTATTACCTATTGAAGTGGAAATACCATCTCTAAGAGTTTCTTTGCAAGGTCTTGTTACTGATGAAGACTACATAATAGCTAGATTGCAAGAACTCAAATTGTTGGATGAACAACGGCAAGTGGCGTTTGATCATCTAAGAGCATATCAAAAGAGAATGACTAGAGGTTATTAAAAAAAGGTTCAACAACGAGAATTTCAGGTTGGTGACCTTGTTCTGAGAGAAAATCCTAAGAATCAATAGTTTCGAGACAAAGGGAAATTTCAACCCAACTGGCTGGGTCTCTACATCGTTACTGCAACCTTTGGCTCTGATGCCTATCAACTCTCAACATCGGAAGGAGAACAGCTCCGTGAACTGATCAACACCATCCACTTGAAAAAATTCTTCACCTAAATATTCTCTACTTTAGCAGCCTATGTAGCTAAACAGTCCTGAAGAAATCTTAAAAATCAGAAAAAGTCCTGAAGAAATCCTAAAAATCAGAAAAAGTCCTGAAGAAATCCTAAAAATTGGAAAAAGTCCTAAAGAAATCCAAAAAAAAAAAGAAAAGAAAAAAGAAAAAAGAAGGAAAAAGAGAGAAAATGCCTTGGTGAATACTTGGTAAATAGGCACCTTGGTAAAAAAAAAAGAATATCTGCCAACCAGGTGAAAACCAGGGAAACAAGTGCCTCTTATATTCAAACGCTCCATCTATCAACATAACGTTGACATTCGCGCTTTCATGCATCTTTTCTTTTGCTTGTACATATTTCAGTCACTTTTGTGACATCCTGGTTCGTTGGAACCCTCATGGCTTGAAACGGATTAATGTCCTAGTCTTAGATTAATCGTCAGAGCACATTACATGTCCTAAGAAACATCACCCAAGTCAACTTTACATCAGTGAAACTCAGTCATCCACTCCGAGTCAGTCACTTGTCTCTTGACTACTGAAGAGTTTTATCACTGAGTACACAAGAAAAACAACATTACTGAAAACAATCACTAAACAGTTTGAGCTATGCATAAAATTTTCTTTGTGTGTTGTCTTTTATATTGGTTTTTGATTATTATCCCTCTGAGTAACTCGAGGAAGTCTATCTTGACTAAGAGGAGAAAGGATTGGGGGCATAATATTTTTTTTGTTTTCTACTTGTAGGAATGATTCCAATGATCTAGAAACATCTAATCAGTTGGGTGTTTGTGATAAGAGCCTTCACATCAAGGTGAAATCACCACACATACCTCGACTCCGCTTATTTGAATGCTATAGGGAGGTTCCCATCATTTCTTTGCCTATTTTGAGGGAATTTCTTTATCATGCAATCCAGGTCCCTGCGAAATCTATCCAAGGATATGAACGAAAAAGGGTCATTGTGGACGATAAAATTAATATTGCACATGAAAAGCAAGGAGCTCTAATTTGCCTATTGTGGTTGTAAAACACTCGGTGATAAAACTTAAGCATTTTAAATCCAGTGAATTGGTTTAGGTTGCATCTCATTTTGCATTTCATGCTAAATTTTGTGAATTTGGAGTGATTTCAGTATGGTAACAATAACCTCTTTATCTTCTAAATGAGAGTTTGACGCAGTCATCATTTTCTCCGCTAAGTGGTCTCTTTTTCATCATCGTTTCTCCAAACAAGTACTTGTGTATTGAGGTGTTTAGCTGCATACATAAACATTATAGAGATTCATACATTCATTTACATTCATCTTATTGCATTGAAAAAATGAAACAAATTTTCATTACTAGTTACTCATTCTCCTCATTACTCATTTTCATTCATTTTATTTGCATATGAAAACAAACAAAAACAAACATCCATACTAAACAGATATGCATACATATAGAATAAATCATAGAGACAAGCATCTCATAAATCGACTGACACAAGTATAATGAAGTCAAATCAAGATATCTTATATATAATGATCAAGTCTCAGGGTACAAAATAATGTCAACTAACATATACAAACTCCCATTGAAGCAAGAATCGTAAGGGCTACAAAAAATGGGTGTGTCTACAAAAAAATCTCAGAGCTACAAAATGATCTAGTTCTATGCCTCTCCCTCATTGCCAGGTGGTGGAGGAGGTGGACCCTACTGACTTAGATCCTGCCTAGGTGCCTAACCTCCCTCTGATCGAGCCATATACTGCGAATATGATACAACCTATTGCGCTACTAGAGCTGCTACGCTATAAGCCGGAACATAATAGGTTGCCCAACTCGTCTGATGAAGAGTCTCTTGCCGCAAACCATCTCGCTCTACCCTCATCTCTGCTAGTTGTCGGTCTCACTCCGCCAGCTGGGTCTGTGCGACTATTAGCTGTGACTGTAAACCTGCTAGGCATGCTCTCATCGACCATACTGTGTCGACCCCCTGATTTTTGCCTTCATCACCTCCTCCATCTCCGCCTCTAGCTCCCCCCTGCTCCTCTCTCCTCTGCCTAACCTGTCTTGAAGCTACTCTCTCCTCCTCTCCTCCACCCTCTGACACCCTCGCTCCGCTTAGTATCACTCCAACCATCCCTAGGGATCCACCCTCTCCTCTCTGCTGCCTCCCACTAGCTGGTACCCTGTTGCTGCTAGCACCAGGATCATAACCTACCTGCCTTAGAGCCTCATCTCTCTGTCCATGCCTCTGTCCATGTCCCTGTCCCTATGTGGGGGCATCATCCTCTACCTCCTCTATGCGAGGTGGCTACTTAGGCAGATCCGTGAATCTCGGGAATAGATGCTGCTGGAACCACTCCCTGTACTAGGGAAATACCCCCGCACCTGCAATATCATCTAGGTAATCCCATCTGAGCCACTGTAATCTAGTCAACTCCTACTTGCTTAGGGCGTATGATAGCCTAGGTCCCCATCCCTGCCTCTCCTCATCTACATAACACGTGTATGCAGTAAACTCCTGTGAAATCCCCTGAGGTCTACCATACTGCCTCATCACTTGAGTAACAATAAATCGCTCAACCACTGTCTGTGATTTGCCTATGAGAGGCCATGTCATGAAGAGGTCTCTATGAACAACTCTCCAGTCATCCCAAGGCTCCAGACCCCTGTAAGGTCTCCATGTGACAACTATCAGCTAAGCTTCATCAAATCAATCGCTAGAGGCATATCAATTTCATCTCTTCAAATCAAGTTGATATTGTCTTGATCTGAATCAGTCTCTTAACGTTAATCAGTTTCATCGCTTTTCATCAAGTTGATTATTTGTTTAAACTCAATCAAGGGTTTAAAGAGTATCTTTGATCACACACTCAATCTATTTAGGTGTTCAGTTTCATCACATCGAATCAAGTTGAACAGTTTATCTTCGCTCATCGTATCTTTATCAATAAAATTCAAGATCAATTTTCTCTTTGCTCATTGAGTCTAGTTCAATCAAGTTCTAGATCTGTGTCAAGTTCAAGTTTGGTATCTTTGCTCTCTATCGTTCCTAGTTCAATCAAGTTTGGGATCGATATCGCTTTAATTAACTTTGTTCAGGTTCATCGCTTCAAATCAAGCTAAACACCTCACTCTTCATCTGGTTCATGATCAATCAAGTTCAGAACTGGTATCTCCTAGACATCAACTATTCTTTGAACCAATGTGCTGCTCGCACATTAATTCAAAGAGGGGCAAATGTAATACCCTAAAAATGGTCATCTAAACCATGAGCCCCTAATCTCGACAACATCACCAAGGTCCTAACCAAAGGCAATTAAATCAATCTTGAGCACATTAATTAATTATTTAATCACCAATGTCACATGGCAAATTAATCAACCAATATTAATTAAATATTTATTTAATTAATTGGTCATTCCAAGTAAACCATTTATAAACAATTATCCTATTTATTTTATTGAATATCCTAGCATATTTAATTAAATAAATCAATTTGCCATTAAATCATCAAAAAAGGAATTAATTGACAAGAAAGAATTAAAATTTGAGAAAAGAAATCAATTGGAGATAATCTTGAAAAACAAATTAAAAATTGATAAATAATCTCAAATAAAGCAATTAAAACAATTAAATATTAAAATTGAATGAAATAGAGAATAAATCAATTTTTTCTGATTTTATCTTAATTTTAGTTCAATTTCCTTTAAAATTGAGAAAAACATCCAATCACATCAATTCACCTGCATTGTGCTTCCTCTTGGAAAATCTTGACCGCTCATCATCATTTGATCTCAGCCGTTGGTTTCTTTATGAATTTTCTATAAATTTAGGCTCTCATCTCTCATTCAAGGGTCCTGGAGAATATATTGTTATTATGTTGTTTTTTGCATTAGGTTCATTGAGAATTTGCATTGAGATATTGCATATTAGTTATTTCATATTGCTTAAATCATTTACCTTAAACATTCATATATTACTTAAATCATGTTAGATTAATCTTGCATATCTAGCTTAAAACTTGTATCCATTTAGCTCATATTCATGCTCATATAGATTTAAAAATCCTTTGTTTAGGTGTTGTCTAGTCACTGGATAGCTTAGCAATCTAAGAGCAATCTAAAATCACATCTACTAGAAGGAAATGGGTTGCTTTGTAATGGTTTATTATTCATTGATTATTGATTTACTAACCATGCATCTAATGACTTAATTGAAGTGTTGTGTATTTCAAATACAAATACAAATCCACTTTTCACACACACAATATCTATTTGGAGTTTTGTCTTCATCTCCTAATTCTCGTTTTGATCTTATTCCTTCATCCGCTAGGGGCATTTTCTCGTTCCCCTAATCTTTAAGTCATCAGTGTCTTTGGTCTTCGTGCTGATGCTATCTTAGCACGATCGTGAAGAGGGGAAAAATGTAAACACCTAAATTTGATTAATTTAAGTAATTGAATTTAGTTATCCGGAGTGCCTTTAATTAAATAATTACATATTATTTAATTAAATAGTGTTCCTTCCCTCTAGTTAATTAATTTTATTGATTATGTTATAGTCCTCCCTTAATTAATTAATTCGTAGTTATAAATCAATTAATTAATTGAATTTGCCCCTTTCTTCTATTTAATATGTCAAATGCGTAATTTAATTATTTAATTCATGTTGAACTTTTCCTTCTAAATGCTTTCATAGAACTAATTAATTTCTATTTTTCTCCACATGCCTCTTAACCCTTCCTCTAACCTAGCGAGCCTAGTTAACCAAGGGTTTTAGTCAGCCTTATCCCTTAATGTTCATCATATGTGTGTACATTCTCAAAATATCCTAAATTTCTTAAAATTTGGAGAAATGTCTTTGAATTTGAGGAAATTTCCTAAAATTTAGAAAATTCTCTCAAATATCCTAAAACATGGAAATGTCTCTATTTTTGGAATAGAACTTTCCTATTTGGGTGTCTCATTCCCAAATAGACATGTGTCCTTAGAGACACAAGTCATTCCTTTCAATGACACTTGTCCTTCTCAAGGACACATTCCATTCCCATCCATAACACTTGCCCTTCTCAGGCACACATGTCTCATTCTCATACCTTTCCATCTTTCATTCTAGCCTATTTAATCCCCTCATTTTCTTTCACAATCTATCCACTTTCATTTTCATACCCTCATAATTTAGAATTGTTTACTCACCATTTTGCACATCCATTAAGCATCCTACATCCATCTTGCATCCCATTTTAGTTTAATCTTCATTTTGCATTCACTATTATGGAGCAAAATCGAGCATCTATAATATAGCAAACACATATCAAATTTCAAATCAAAGAATAAGCTAGAGTTTGTATTTTAACAGTTTTTATTTTATTTATCTAGTTTACTTCCTTCTTAACGTCCCAATCTTGAGTGTGGTCAAAATATGTGTTTGTCTTAATTGTTAATTTCATCTTTTCAATCTCCTTAGTTTTGGATTCACAATTTTTTGCATACATTTCTAGTACATCTGGTGGGACCTAGTTTGCGAGTCCAATCTAACATTTTATGTTGTTTAGTGTGTTTTTTTACAGATTTTTCACACTTGCAGGCAAAAACGCGACAACTTAATTGGATTTCTGCTTTGACAAAGGTTTGTTTTAACAAAATTTTGATTTATGGAAATGACAGATTGGTTGCAGAAATGACATGATTTACTAGAGAAACAACAAAAACGCATTCCCGCCATCCTAGGCAGGTATAACTTTTTGGGGTTTTAAGTTTTGCATTTTTTAAATTAATTTTACCAGTGAATTAGCAGGATTGAAGGTAGAAATGGTGGGAATGAAGAAATAATGGGTTTGTTGTAATCTATGTTTTTTTTTGCTTTCGACCAAATTATTTTCACTAGTTAAATAGTGGGATTGCTCTGTGTTTTATTTTCTGTCGTTTTCTAGAATGAATATTTTTTCAATTTGTTGCCAACCTACTAATGTGCGTTGTTTGATAGTGTTTTGCTAATGTTTGTGCAGCTACATCGCTTGTTGAAGACCCCATAACTTGAAATGTTAACTTGTTTGTTGTAGGACCACCAAAGAGGGGTGCATTGCCAAATACCTTTTTGTGTTAAAAATGAATCATTTGTCTTCTCTTAGTTAGAAAACACTTCAATTTCATAAGGGAATGAACCTTTGTATTCCATGTTTGGCATACTTGTGTGTGTTTGAGTAGACCTACTGCTAACACACACCATCCTCTCCCCTGACTTTCGTGGAACTAGATGCAAGAGAAAAGTGTTAGCGATGCTCAAAGATTCTTGATGTCTCTGTTTCTCTAATGTTACATGCGTGATTAATCTGTTTCTCTAATGTTAAATGCCAAACTGTGTTGGAGTGACTTGGTAATGATATCTCTATGATAAACCTAAAATTCCCATCATTATTTTGTCATCGTTTGCCATTAGCTTTCTTGTCCTCTGTTTTGCCAGTAAGGCTGCCATCACTAGAGAACACCCAACTTTGTTACAAATCGAAATTTAGCAATTTTGGCAACTTTCACCAAGCTTACCAAATACTCGAGTTCTTTTATACAGCTCTCCAAAAATAATAAAATCGAATAATAAACTGAACAAAATAAAATGTTTACGTTACTAGTTGAGAGGATTATAAGAAAGCAAGACTCTAGGCCATCCAATTTTTGTAGCAAAGCAAGTGTCTAGGTCATGCAAATTTTGTAACAAACAACCCAAAAATTACTTCGTTATATAACCGATAAAATCGCAGTTATTCACAGAGATTCAATATACAATGGAACTAAGTCGTAGATGTATCAAATCTTTAAAATAATTGATTCAATATACGAAGATTAACGCCGTCTTCAGCTGCATTATTTAAAAAACCCTTATAATGTTACACAAAATACAACTGTTGCAGATGCCCTAAATTTAAATAACCAATTTTTAAAGAGAAAAATTTTATATATATATATATAAAATTAATTATAAAAGAAAAATCTAGAAAAATCTTGACTCTAAAACCATTACCATATATAATATTGTATTAGTTACTTCTTGCTTGTTTAATCAATTAAAGTAAAGAATAATTTTAAAAATCAAATATTATTCAGTCTCCCATGGGTCTAACAGAAACGGAACCACCATATAGAAATGCTGATCTGAAAGCACACTGTCATTCCCTTCAGATTTGTCATCGAACAAAATAAACTTAAAAACAGTAGATATAAAATAGAATAATTTAAAAGGGGATCGATTCAGGGATCCAATCTCCTTCAGTAAGCAGCATGCTGGAAAAATACATTAGATCAGAGATATTCTTAGATATTGGAGAAGCTCAAAACAAACCTTCCTAAAGCTTGGAACCAGGCCAAGTAATAAATTTCTTTTCATTTTCTCCAGCAATAATAAAATGATAGGCTTCACCAATATCAACTTTATAGACATTAATATCACTGCCCCAAAACATGTTGATGGCATCCTCAAGCCCAAATAGATGCATGTTGTTTATAATGCCCTTATCAACAGTTTGAATCAAACCAATATCACCCTCCTTTAAGAACTTCCAGCAGCCTATATAAGTCTGAAAGTTATGCACGCTCATTGTATACCTCACCTTCACAAGATTAAACAGAATATCCAGCTGACTTAGCTCAAACTCTACAAAATCATTTCTGCGCTGCAATATGCTTAAGTGAACCCTGAAAGCACTTGCCTCTAACTCAAAATGATCACTGCTTATATCAACCTCATCAAATCTTACCTTACTTATCCACTTAATTGGACAATTTAATACAGTGTTGTCAGTGGTATAGAATGATCCAGTCTTCTTGATCTTCACCTTAAAATCACCAATAGAGCAGGGCAAATATTTGTTGTCAAAGTTGCTCAGCAAGTAAAACAACATAAACCTGAGATTTGGACCAAGGGTAGACGATAACAACTGTACAGATCTAAGAGTGATGAGATATGCCTTCTCTAGTATTGGCACCCAAATGTTGTAAGTGAAGTCCAAAATGATTAATAATAATGTCAATATTGATGACAGTTCCTTATCACCATTAGCATTCAAATACAAGGGGATACCACTTAATATTTTTGATAGCCATTAAGTGTCCACAATAAGTGGTATGTGTTCTATCAAACAAAACCTAAATATTTTCCTGAAAGACAATCTAAACCTTTTACTTGGCAAACACATTCTAATGGCTTCATCAGTAGAGCACAAATTCCACACACCCATGAAACCATTTACAACTTTATACTCTTTAACAATAGGCACACCATTAAGCTCAGCAGCAATCAACAGTCTTACCTGGCTAGCCTTTTCACTGTCACATATGTAGTGAGATTTGTTATAATGGAAGAAAATAACTGATGAGTCACCCAAGGGATACTCAGTAATATTAGCTTTGCTTTCAGCCAAGAACTGGTTGGCATCAGCTGTGTCATTGTAATCTGTTGATAACAACTCAAAATAATCATTTCGAAATTTTTTCTTTGAGAATATCTTATAGATACCTGTGCTTAGCAAAGCCCAGGGTAATCTCATTGTGGCAGTGGGTCTTATGGCTTGCCATATAAAAATTCCCTGCTGCACCCACAGAAAGCCCCTTGAACTCAGAAGCCCAAAGAAGGTGGCCATGATTTTGTGCTGCAATATCTAAGGATATTGAGAGTTCTATATATAAAAAAAGAAACAAGAAATTACTTTATTGTTTATGCTCCTATACATTAATATTAGGGTTTGATATGGTTTAAATTTAATGTCAAAGTCAAAGTTAAAGTCAGAGTCAATTAGTCAATTTGCAAATTTGCAATTGATTTTCTTCTAACTTTTTCCAGTATAATGCATTAAGAGTGCCATTCACGTTTTTTATCATACATTTATAACAAAAGAAATTTGTTGAAGATCATTGGCTCAATAGAAATTTCAAAAAAATATCTCTAGTTTTAAAGACAAGCTGATTTGACAATTGATCTAACAAAACTACCTCTTTATTTGATTCTAAGTCAAGCAGTCAATTAGTCAATTGACAAATTTCACACTTCATGTGTTGGCATATGCACACTCCAGTGAGACATTGTATGTGATTGAAGGTTTTGTCATTGATGGCAACCTTACAATCCTATGGCACCGGCAAGGCATTATACCGGCAAGGCATTACACCGATAAGTTAGTGCACCGACATTAGCAAATCACACTCTACACTGGCACTCAGGACATTGGTACCGACACAGAAGAAAGGAAGTATACTGGCACAAAGGCCGAGAGGATTTTGTTATATTATATTTTGCTTATTATTGTATAACTTTGTAAGCCGACTTGCCATATTGTAAAATGACTCTTATATATAAAAGAGATCATTGTAGACATTTTGAAATGAAGTAAGGAAGTGAAGAAAGTGATGTATGTGAAATATTAAGGCAGACCTATTATGCGAAATATAGGGCAAAGGGTTTATGTAAGAAGTAGAGCAGCAACCGGTACTGGATCAGGCATTATAGATGGTATTGTAAAGCAGTACAAGATATTGGATTTGTATAATCCACATTGTAAGTCAGTGAGACTTCCTATTTGAGTAGTGAGCTCTAGGCAGTTGGCCTTCCTGCATGTGCAGGCCCCTGTTGTAAGTAATATTCTCTTATTGACCAATAAGTGGATATTGTAGGTCACCAATCCCACCGAGGTTTTTCCCACACCGGGTTTCTTCGTTAAATCCTTGTGTTATGGTGTGCTTTTCATGTGGATGTTCTTAATTCTGTTTATTGCATTATTTCTTGCATACCGGTACACTGTTATAATATGTTCTGCATGTTTTAAATTAAGAAATTCTGTACACCAGTTAGATACTGATTCACCCCCCCCCCCTCTCAGTATCTGTGCGAATCCTAACAATTGGTATCAGAGCTTGGTCCTCTATTTTCAGAAGCCTAACAGCTTGAGGAAGATCTTGACACCGGTAAAGATGGAAAATCTGATGAAGCAACTGGAAGGAGCTCTTTCAGACTATGATGTAGAGAAATTGAAAAATATCAAACTAGAAGATGATTTAAGGGCAGCTCAGGATATCATTCAGGCACTTCAAGAGAATCTTACTGTTGCAAGAAATAAGAGAAGAGAACTTGTGAAAAGTTGCAAAATGAGAATGATGAAAAGGAATCACTTAATGATTAGATAAGCAAACTGAAACAAGAGAACATGACAACAAAGAATGAGATGCAAGATATGACTATGAGATTTTGCAAAGAGATTGAGGATAGGAAGAAGAATGAAGAAGAATTGACTAGAAGACTAAGTGATGCAACAAATGAGAACAAAAGACTTAGCTATGAAAATGACATGTTGAAGACAGATCTGATGCACACTCAGAATGACTCAAATGAACTGATGAGACAGAAAGAGGTCTTAGAAAGAGAACTAGAAACTACAAATCAACATAAAGAAAAATTCAAGAAAAGCTCAGAGGAACTTGGCACCTTGCTGAAGAATCAAAAACCTAAAGGTGACACTTCTGGAATTGGCTTTGAAGTTGGTGAAAGCTCTGGTACTGCAAATACTCAGGATCACAGCAAACCGGTAAGACAACCTAATGCTTATAAATTCAATGGAAAATGCTTTAACTGTAATAAGTATGGTCATAGAGCAAATGAATGTAGATCTAGAAATTATCAGCATATCAACACACCCATTGGTCAATGTTCAAAATGCAACAAAGTTGGTCACAACTCAGAAAATTGCAGAATGAATGTGAGATGTTATGTTTGTGGAAGATTTGGACATCTATATAATCAATGCAGAACACAAACCAGAATAGGTTATGGGAAAGCTATTCAGAAGAATAATGTAACTTGTTATGCATGTAACAAGATTGGGCATATTGCTAAATTCTATAGAAGCAAAGGATCACCGGTAGACAACAAAAGTTCTAGCTTGAAAGGTAAAGAAAAAGTTGAAGAGGTTAAGCAAGAATTCTCAAAACAATGGATTAAAAAAGTTGATCTAAATATTGGGAATACCCCTCCACCGGTAGAACCAGTCAATACTTCACCAGCAGGACAGAGCAATGCTCTACCAGTAGGAAGTTCTTCATCTAATTGACGAAAGTTTCCTTGAGGGTTTGGCAATCTAATGAAACATGAGCTATTATTCCCTCAATTAGAGATAAGAAGTTGGAAATTACTTATTACCACCAGACAATGTTAAGTGAACACTTAACCAGCATGCATTTAATGTGGTAGATGGCGAAAAGACACTATAAAATTGAGGTTTTGGCTCTATTTCATTTCACCAAGATTTCAAACCTACGAAGAGCGCGAAGATTCCGAGCTAAGGCATTTTGAGAAAGAGGCAAGAACACTTCAAGCATTCATCCATCCTAAAGGCAAAAAAATGTATTTTATCATGGCATCCACCTCTGCAATTGAATATATAGCAAACCCTACTATTGTCGAAGTTATAAAAAGACCTAGGCTCATATTTCAATTAGTTCCCGAGGTAGCAAAGAAAGATGATACCTTAGGTGCTTTTTCCCAAATTCCTAAGGGAGTTGTTTATGCGGAAGACCCCACTATTTACATCCACTGCAACATTGAGGAACTAGGAGATGAAGAGATTAAAACCATGTTTAAAAATGTGATATGTGATAAATCCGACAATATAAAAGATGAAAGCAAGATTATTGAAACCCTAGGATTTACAGAGATCCTTAGCATTCCTGAATTCCCCAAGGATGTGATTAGGATAGTCTTAAGCAGGGTACATGATGAATTTTTCTAGCTAGATGCAATCCACAAAATCACTAAAGAAGTTGTGAAAGTTGTCACAGGGTTACCGACCACCGGTAAAAGGCCAGACAAAACTAAGAAGGTATCCAATGACCTAGTTACAAACCTAACTGGTGCAACATTCGACAAAAGGTCCTTAAGAGTAAATGATGTAATAGACATTAATGTGAGATTTATCAGCATGATATTAGGGTATAAGGCTACTCATGCAAATAGACTTAATTCAGTTTCAAGTTTATGCATTAAGAGTGCTTATGATATGATCACTAATAATGCAAAGATTGATATATGTGAGCGGTTGAAGGATGAATTAATCGACAACTTAGGCAAGATTAAGAAGCACAAGAAAGGAACTTTCAGGTTCGGAAATCTACTAGTATGTCTGATGCTACATATAACCAAACAGGTTCCCGATATAGGCTACAAAGAACTTGGATATTATATATTGGTAGGTAAACAATTAACAGAACTATTCAATAACATGGGAGAAAACAAGGAAAACAATATCCAATAGCTGATATAAGTCTGAAAGTTATGCACACTCATTGTATACATGACCTTCACAAGATTAAATAGAATATCTAGTAGCCTTAGCTCAAACCCTACAAAATCATTTCTGCACTACAATATGCTTAAGTGAACCCTGAAAGCACTTGCCTCTAACTAAAAATGATCAGTGCTTATATCAACCTCATCATATCTTACCTTACTTATCCACTTAAGTGGACAATGTAATACAGTGTTGTCAATGGTATAGAATGATCCAGTCTTCTTGATCTTCACCTTAAAACCACAAATTGAGCAGGGCAAATATTTGTTGTCAAAGTTGCTCAGCAAGTAAAACAACATAAACCTGAGATTTGGACCAAGGGTAGACAATAACAATTGTACAGATCTAAGAGTGATGAGATATGCCTTCTCTAGTATTGGCACCCTAATTTTGTAAGTGAAGTCCAAAATGATTAATACTAATGTCAATATTGATGACAGTTCTTTATCATCATTAGCATTCAAATACAAAGGGATACCACTTAATATTTTTGATAGCCAGTAAGTGTCCACAATAAGTGGCATGTGTTCTATCAAACAAAACCTAAATATTTTCTTGAAAGACAATCTAAAGCTTTTACATGGCAAACACATTCTAATGGCTTCATCAGCTGAGCACAAATTCCACACACCCATGAAACCATTTACAACTTTATACTCTTTAACAATAGGCACACCATTAAGCTCAACAACAATCAACAGTCTTACCTGGCTAGCCTTTTCACAGTCACATATGTAGTGAGATTTGTTATAATGGAAGACAATAACTGATGAGTCACCCAAGGGATACTCAGTAATATTAGCTTTGCTTTCAGCCAAGAACTGGTTGGCATCAGTTGTGTCATTGTAATCTGTTGATAACAACACAAAATAATCATTTCAAAATTTTTTCTTTGAGAATTTCTTATAGATACTTGTGCTTAGCAAAGCCCAGGGTAATCTCATTGTGGCAATGGGTCTTATGGCTTGCCATATAAAAATTCCCAGCTGCACCCACAGAAAGCCCCTTGAACTCAGAAGCCCAAAGAAGGTGGCCATGATTTTGTGCTGCAATATATAAGGATATTGAGAGTTCTATATATATAAGGAGAAACAAGAAATTGCTTATTGTTTATGCTCCTATACAATAATATTAGGGTTTGATATGGTTTAAACTTAATGTCAAAGTCAAAGTTAAAGTCAGAGTCAATTAGTCAATTGATAAATTTGCAATTCATTTTCTTTGAACTTTTTCTAGTATCACACATTAAGAGTGCCATTCACATTTTTTATCATACATTTATAACAAAAGAAATTTGTTGAAGATCATTGGTTCAATAGAAATTTGAACAAAATATCTATAGTTTTAAAGACAAGCTGATTTGACCATTGATCTAACAAAACTACCTCTTTATTTGATTCTAAGTCAAGTAGTCAATTAGTCAATTGACAAATTTCACACTTCATGTATACATTCCTTTTCATCATTATTGAGGTTACACGGGTAAGCATTGTGACTTATACTTTTGTAACAGATATACCAACTTGAAAGAAAACAATTAATTCAATAGAAATTTTATTGATTCCTATTTTCTTTCAACAATAAGACAATTTCAATTAATTGAATGTCAAACAGCCAATAACAATTTTACATATGTTCATTAAATTTCCTTAAAATCAGCAAAGAAGCTAGATTCACACATATGAATCTAACAGTGATACGGTTCAGCGGGTGTAAAAACTCCTTGTGTAAAAACTCAACACTTGTGGTAGCCCATGTAAACATCAATTTAGTCTTGACTACTTGTAACAATTTATGTCAATTTCTAGAATGTTGTCCTACCCTTGGGTTATGGTACACATGTACTCAAAAAGTTCATGTGTTTTTGTATCACTCTTATTTTTAAAAAAATAATGTTTTCCATATGAAGTTTTGAGTTGTCTAAAAGACTTTCAATCATCACTACAACATAACCCAAAACATGTAACACTGTAGGACAACATCAACACATGGGAATTGATGTGAATCTTATATTGAAACATTTGAAACATGCTATAATTTACCACATTACATTTTTGTATGCAAACTCATCCTATACGAACACTTTTTAGGTGAATACCAAACAAGTGTAAAGAATATATCACTTAATATTTACTATAGGAAAATTTATTCTATATGAACCAAAAAAATAACATCATGTTTATGAATATAAGAAGACTATCTTATTGCTACACCATATGAATTTAACAATACTTAATGACTATAGTCAAAGAAACAAATAAATTTACTGCAATGTATAATTTATATATTTAATCTTTCCTACTCTCAACTATCTCTCTAAAAAAATAATATTGGACATCAATGTGTTTGGTTCAAGCATCGTAAACAATGTTTATTTCTAATTAAGTTAAACTTTAAGAATCATATTTCACCATTATATTAATCTTGAAATAATTAATGCCACTCAACCTCTCTAACAACACTGCATATTTACAATCATGTATTGCGGCAATACATTTTTCTTCAATTATGTATAGCACAACAATTGCTTCTCCAAATAGAAATAAAGGTACCACTAGTTGACCTCGAGTTATCAAATCTCTATATTAGTTAGAATCTACAAATATATGTATACAATTAACACTTGTCTCACATTATTAGCACCATGGTGAATAAAACAATAATTCAAAGTTCCATTCAAGTACATAAATACTTTTTTCACTCGTGTCCAATAGTTGTTCCTTGGCTTTTGCATAAACATACTTAGAAATCCCACTAATTGGGAAATGTATGTGTTGGAGAGATGCTCCCACTCCAAGATCACGACTGGAATAATTTCCATAGAAATAGAGGGATAAATATTTCACTACGAAAGATAAATTATATTGTTGAGATAACTCACAATGTACAATAGGCTTT
Source organism: Cryptomeria japonica (assembly GCF_030272615.1). Taxonomy (NCBI): domain Eukaryota; kingdom Viridiplantae; phylum Streptophyta; class Pinopsida; order Cupressales; family Cupressaceae; genus Cryptomeria; species Cryptomeria japonica. The sequence continues at coordinate 103,075,339 of NC_081408.1, read as the reverse complement.
CTTAAATAGGCGAGAGCATGAGAGAAGAGAACACAAGATGTGAACAAGTATCTCAATAGCATGCAGGGGTAGGTAAGAACCAAATGCCATAAACTAGTTGGACACGAACAATAAATGCAACTAAAATTATTAAATGATAAATAATATTTACTCGTCCACCTCCCCTTTAGTACAACTTGCGGAGAAGAATTATTATGAAAAAAGCAACATGCCATGATGATGCAATATATGGGTCCTGATAACTAGGCCATGTTAGGTACTCATTCACGATTAATCATGCAACTAATCTCTTACAAATAGAGAAAAGGAGAAAACCATGTGGGACAAAATCCTCTCCAAAAAAGAGATAATGCAAATCATATACAAGTGAGGAATAAAGTATTAGTTTCAATTGCAATACCCCTAAGAACTAAATCCATCATGAGAATACAACCAATAACTCCCCATAGGAGGAAAATTGAGAGACTATGTAGCCCCCCACATTGAATAATCTCCTACAAGAATGGTAAGTGTTTGAAGACAAAACAAGATCTAATGCTTACAAACCACTTGTCTCTCCTTGGAAAGAAACAAAACTATGTATAGATCTAAGAATATGGTTTATAAACTCATTATGAACAACCTAATCCAATACACCAAAATTGGATGTACTGGAAATGAATCTTGATCACCAATATTCTTCAAGAAAATTGAAGTCGAGCAAGAAATAAAATGGACATAACAATAAAGAAAGATAGGTTGCCACCAAATGATGATTTGACATACATACAATAATATAAAGTTTGCCCACCACTGTTTTGTAAAAACATGTGACCTAGGTACAATGGTCAATCAAAGAAATAGAGGCTCTCAATTGGGTTTGATCATAGGCTAACTCATTGAAATGAAGCCTAATCTACATAAAGAGCTAGATCTACACTTTGAAAAAGAAAGGGCCACCAATATGATATTCACTATGTGCCAATATTTAGCCAAAACAAAGAAATGAAATCAGTCTGATAAATAAAGTCACCTCACAAAATACAAACGACCACCAAATAATTGATGCAACCAATAAAATAAGGTGAAATATAAAATTTATTAAAAAAATCAATCACCAACAATGAATCTCCTATGAATAAATGTAGAAATAATTACATAGTCAAGCCTAGATAGGATCTCAACAGGGTTTTGTGAATGTCTCATATAAAAAAGAAAAGCATGCCAAATTTATCTGATACCATGTTGGAGTGATGCTCCCAACCAAGGATCACGACTAGAATATGTTCCACACACACATGTGGATTTCACTAGGAAAGATAAATGTTATTGCTGGGATGAATTACAATATAAAATAGCCTTTCTTAAATAGGAAAGAGCATGAGAGAATAGAACACTAGATGTGAGCAAGTGTCTTAATAGCATGCAAGAGTAGGTACAAACCTACTCCTGACAACTATGCAACTAAAACCATTAAATGCAACTAAAAGTATTATATGATAAATGCCTAAGTTGGACTTAAGCATGAGTAAATAATATTTAATCCAACAATATGGTCTCATACAAATTGTTAGATGATTGTGACTTCCAACCACACTTGCAGATGTGTAAGGTGGTGAAATTAAGACTTCACCAACTAGGTTAATAAAGCCACTAATTTCATAAAACCATCAAACATTAAAGGAGGAAATCAAATTTGATTGTTCCAATCCTAAAGGGGCTAAATACATATTAGATTAATTCCTCATTTGTTTGAGTTGAAATTGAGTTTGAATTAAAATGCTAGATCTAGGATAAACTGTGAGAATTTGACACAAAATAATAGTAATAATAAGTTCTAGATATCATCTAGAACTACAAACTTGGATATGAGGATGCGAAGAAAATAAAAACCTCAGATGGAAAGTTTAGGTGGAATTATCAAGACTAGGAGGTGCAGATCAACCTAATCCTACAAATATTGGGAGTAAACTAAATGAATATTTTTCAAATCATGATGACACACAAAATCTACTATGAAAAACTTGTCAAAAATTCCTGGGATTAGGAGGTTTTGATTGACTTGGTCCTCCACTTTTGAATACTTCAAAATCTAAAAAGTTTGATTGTCTCCATCTACTCTATCGACTTCTTCAATCACAACTCCTGAATCAATTTATTGCACACACAAAGGAGGAAATAGTGTTTTTTGATGTGGATTTGCCTTAAGTCAAACCTTGATTTAGGAATTAACCTTGAATCTTATTGAAATAGGAAATGTAAATTTTAAAATAAATGTTAGATAATATACCTCAAATCTGAAACGATTCATATGGGTTGATGATGCAATACTCTTTATATGTGATCATAAATGTTGATGCAATAGCATGACAACACATAGAAGAAACAAACATGAAAATATGATTTCATTAAAGTTTATGTGATTTTCTCCATGATGCTTGAAGAATATGGTTGGATAAAATGTTGCCTTGAATGATTGAGAATGTTTGATTCTTGATGTGATAAGATAACTTTAATAGTGTAATTTAGGAATTAGGGTTTTATTTAAGATAATAAAAGTACAAAAAATTACCAAATTAACCAAAACATATGCAAAGAGGTGTGATCCTAATAGATCTAGCCATTATCTAAATAAGGAAAGGGCTAAAAGTCTGATTAGTTTCACTTGGGGGTTAGGTTTTAGGGTTTTCCTCTTTCCAAGGTTGAAGTGGATTGATAATTGTAAATTAGGACAAAATAAGGAACAATTGAAGTAATTTAAGGAATGGTAAGTGTTAGAGATTTCCCATAGAGCCATAGACTTGTATTTGGGAAAAAAAAGAGATTTAGAACCTATTCCCAGAAGTTTGGCCTCATTTTTTAGGACTAGGTAGTACAAATCTATCTTAGTCCTCCAAATTTTCCTCCATCAAAAGTTAAACCCATTTGCCATTGTCGACTCTATCGAAATTCTAGAGTACACCTCCTGTATCTGTTCCTTGTACATAAAAAGAGAGGAAGAATGTTGTGGATAGGGGTTTGCCTTAGGTCAAACCATGAAATAGGAATTAATCTTGAATAAAACAATGCAAATACGAAAGTGCTAAGGAGATATACCTCTTGTTTGCAATGGTTGATAGAAGGATTGATGATGCAATGCTCTTTCAATGTAATCACATATCTTAAACGTAATGGCAGGACATACATATGAACATGAAAACATAATCACACACACATGCTTGCATGAATATTGATGTAACTTTTCCCTACAGTGCTTAAAGGATGAAATGCAACCTTGAATCTTTGAAAGTGCTTGATGGTGAATAATTCACAGATGCATGAATATTATGGATAGGTTGTTTATATCAAGGTTAAAATTAATTGATAGGATGTATTCATATAGGATTCCCTAGGTAAATTACCGATTAGGTTGACCTCCAATGATCAAATTAAGGCATGGGAACCAAAATCTATCGGGGAGATAAAGGGCCTACCCTATTTCAAATTGAGGCATGTTTAATGGGGAACAAAGCATTTTGGTGTGCCCTAGTCCAATCCAAGGTGATCCATGCCCTATTCCTCTAGAAAACAAGACCAACACAAAGGGAAATGGGGAAGGGACCTTCAATATGGGGTCCACCAAATGGTGTTCATAACATCAGAGTTGGAGAAGGAAGTGAAAAAAAACCTAGAGAGTGTATGGAGATAGGACATGCTAAAGTAGGAACATAAACATAAGGTGTAAATTATATGGGTTATAATTTATGATGCTACATTCAACCCCCACTTTAATAGGAGTATGAGCCTATGTAAATACTTGTGATAAATTAGAAAGATGAAAGCGAGGACCAATTAGGAATGAGATCACAAGGAGATAAGACATCGCTATTTTCGAGGAACCATGCCCCCAATCTTAGGATCTTAATGTTGGCAAAATGGCGGATTTGGTTAAGTGTTGTCATTGATGTCAACACTGTATCCCCGTTGGAGGCTATCCCAGTTAGTCTTGGTGATCATCTATGTTTTGGCTATGCTTCTGATCCAGTATGATCAAATATCTGGAATTAGTTTTGGATGCTTACTCTAGATGGTTATCTATTTTCCATATTCTGTTGGTCCATGTTTTGGTGCTATAGTAACTATCGATTATGTTCCTGGTTGGTATTTCTGAGTGCCAGTTAGCTTTACCGATAAGACATATTTGGTGTTTTGGTCAGTCGATTTTGGTTCGGCTTATGGAATCAGTTTATATCATGCTGAAGGTGTTTCTTGATCATATTCCGAGTGTTTGGTGACTTTTCTTTGGCTGGCGTGCTGTTATGGTGGTCCTATTTGGATCCGGTTAGACTTTTTGTGTTACTTTCCTAAGGGTTTCTATCGGTTGGTGAAGCGTGTTGGATTTTGGTTTTAGCAGAATTTTCGGCGGATGGAATTGTTTGGTCACTTGATTTAGGTCCATGCTATGTAATGTAAATCATAATATTGGTCTTGTGATACCGTGTAATGTAATTTTTATTATTATGGGTTTATGGGTTTAGTCGACCTTGTCAATAAGGTTGATGATCTATATTTATAGGTGACTTATTCATGTAATTTGTATATTGATACATGGATGGGATCGATGGCTATGTCTGCATTAGCATAGGAAGGTTTGTGTGTGAATAAGTGATATATCATTTGGTGAAGGTTTTTGTATTCTAGGGTAGACATCTCTGCTTAACCGAAACTATATCAAGCATTAGGAGATGCTACTTTCATAGTATGAAGGAAAAGTCCCATTTAAATGTTTTTCATGCAATAAGATTGGTCATTTTGCTTCTAGATACTCTGAAAGAGCTGCTAGGAATCATACAATATTTCTGAAGAGTTATAAGCCTAATCCAAAATATCAGAACATACCTAGATTAAGAAGGAATAAGGGTAAATCATGCTATTATGTTGGTGATGATGATTTTTGTATTACTGATGATGATGATGATGAACTTGTGAGTAGAACCGGTAACGGAGCTACCTCTGGTAAGGACTGGGTTTTCATTGCTATCAAGGATGATCCTTTGAAACTTGTTATTTAAACAACTCATACTAAGGAAAAGGATTTAGCTGCTAACATTGAAGAAAAGGATGAATGGGTTATAGATAGTGGATGCTCACATCACATGACTAGTGACAAGAGAAAATTTCTATCACTATAAGAATTTTGATGGTGGATTAAAGTAAAATTTGGAGACAACAAGGCATGTAGAATCAAAGGCAAGGAAAAAATATCAATGGATGATAAGACTAACACTAATAATGTTTATCATGTTTCAGGCTTAAGGCATAATCTTTTAGGTGTAGGTTAGATGGTGGATAGAGAATTTCATTTACAATTCAAGGATGAGAAATGTAAGATCACCAATAGATCTTGATTGGAAATTGCTTCCGGAACCCAGACCAATGAATATCTTTCATTTGAACTCTGGTGAGAAAGCTTGCTTGATTTCTCAAATTGATGAAAGTTGGATATGGCATAAGAAGATGTGTCATGTAAATTTTGATTGCATAGTGAAGATCAGTTCAACACAGGTTGTCAGAGACTTGCCCAAAATTGTCAAACCTCATAATCTAGTATGTAGAGAATGTCAAATGGGTAAGTAGGTCATAACTTCTTTTAGAAGCATACATGATAAATATAATGAAATTCTTGATCTTATTTATACTGATATGTGTGGACCGACAACAAATAAAACTTTTCAAGGTGATATATACTTTATGTTACTTATTGATGATTATTCTAGAATGATGTGGGTAGCATTTTTGAAAGCAAAATCTGAAGCTTTTGAGAAATTCAAAATATTTAAAACTATGGTTGAGACTGAGACATGACTGAAGATAAAGTGTTTGAGATCAGATCAATCTGGTGAGTTTAGATCCGATGAATTCAACAACTTTTGTCAGAAGAATGGAATCAGAAGACAACTTTCTGCATCTAGGACTCCATAGCGGAATGGATTGATGGAAAGGAAGAACATAACAATATTGGATGCGGCAAGGACTATGATGATAGAAGCTAAATTGTCTGATATTTATTGGAGGGAAGCTATCAATACAGTTGTATACACTTTCAATAGAGTACACATAAAAGATGATACCGGTAAGACTCCTTATGAATTATGGATTGGTCACTCCTACTGTCAGATATTTCAGAATTTTTTGAAGTAAATGTTACATTAGAAGAGAAGATGCATTGGGAAAATTTGATCCTAGAAGTGATGAAGGAATATTTTTGGGTTATTCTACCAAGAGAAAAGCATATAGATGTTATAACAAAAGATTGAATAGGATAACATAGAGTATAAATGTCAACGTGGATGAACATGGCAGTAATCAGATCAGATCATATGATTGTGGATTGGAAGATGAATTTATCAGACCTAAATCGGTAATGCATGAAGCTGCTCAAAACAGTGAACCCAACACTCTGGTAACATCAGAAAACTCAATTGTGATAGTGGAAAAATAGAAAGAGTCAGTAAATGAAGAAAATTAAAACACTCCCAAGTATGTGAAACTAATTCATTCTGAAGATCAAATAATTGGAGATAAAAGCAAAGGTGTGACAACTAGGAGAAGGCTAGCTCCTGAAGAGGTATGTTTGATTTCTCAAATTTAACCAGAATCATTTATTGAAGAAAGTAAAGATGAAAATTGGATAAAAGAAATTAAAGAAGAATTATATCAGATTGAAAAGAATAAGACATGGGAACTAGTTCCTAGACCTAAATACAAGAACATTATTGGAACTAAATGGGTTTACATGAATAAATTGAATGAGGAGGGTAAAATTGTGAGGAAAAAGGCTATATTGGCTTGAAAAGGTTATTCACAGGAAGAAGAAGTTGATTATGGTGAGACTTATGCCCCAGTTGCAAGAATTGAAGCGGTGAGACTTTTTCTTGCTTATGATGCACACAAGAACTACAAAGTATATCAGATGGATGTTAAATGTGCATTTCTGAATGGATATCTTGAAGAGGAAGTCTATATTGAGCAACCTGATGGATTTTCTTTATCAGAAGACAAGGATATGGATTGCAGATTGAAGAAAGCTTTACATGGACTAGAACAAGCACCTAGGTCATGGCATTCTAGATTGGACAAATATCTTTCTAAGCTTGGTTTTACCAAAGGTAATGCTGATAGTAACCTATATTACAAAATTGAGCATGATGACATACTGATCATTGAAGTCTTTGTGGATATGATTTTTTGAGGAGAAGATAGTCTATGTATGAAATTTGCTGATGATATGAAGAATGAGTTTGAAATGTCTATGATTGGTGAGATTGATGAAATTTTTCTTAGGTTTGCAGTTTACTCAAAATGATCTCCTCTGAAGGCAAAGAGATCTCCTCAAAATGTTGTGACAAAATATCTACGCTCATATCAAACTATGAGGAATGATCACATAGAGAATGCAGAAGAGGATTAGAATGTTCTCTCACAACAACTGAAGAAGAATCATCCTCATCAAGAGAAGCTGCATGCAACCAATAGTTTCATCTAGATTCGAAATGAGGGAGAATATAATTAGGCAAAAGATGTTCACTAGAAATTGGTCCTAAAGAATCGAATCTAAAATACATAAATGATGCTACTACAAAGAATCATTGGAAGCTTTCTATGAATCAACTTTGAACTTTAAAGAAGCAACAAGTATAGATGGGTTCAATAAATTTATCATCCCAAAAGGATGTGTAAACAAGATGTTTCTTGGTCATCCAAGGAAACATCACTTTCAGATAAGGATCCAGTGTCTCCATACAATTGTTGGATGATGGTCCAAGCAATGAAAGGAAACTCAGTGTTCTCTAAGTGATGTAGAATATCCTCATAGACAGTGATACATATTAGTCCATAGGCCATGCCATTACTATTAAACTATGTATTCTTTTGTTCATAGTCACTTGGCTCAGGAACGAGTCCAAGGAGATAGGGTAGTAGATCCTGTTCAAGGCAATGATTATTAATTCTTTGTTTCTAGGACAAATTGTTCTCTACAACTAACTTGACAATAGAAGATGAAAATAATTATCAAGAGACATGATTAACCCCCTTATAGACTCAGTTCATGATTAGACAAAAGATATTAAGAGTCACCCCCAAAGAAAATGGAAATTTCGTTCTTTCTAATAATTGTAATATTCAATACCTGCAAATGAAAGTTTGTTTATGATTTTTCTTCCTAGCTCTCGCGTGCTCTGATACCATGCAAAAATATAGCTAAACTTGCATAGTATGGATCTTGCATATAGAAAAAAAAACTTGTAGAAGACATGGGAACAATTATAGCATAAAAGAAGAAAATAAAATTGTATCGTTACCATCTGCAAAAGATTGATTTATACAAAGGTAACCACCACATGGACAAAGAAATTACAAAAGAAATGATGTGTACAAAGATTAACTTGCACTTCTCTTTAATTATCTTATTCTTTAAAATAGAGCATACAGTAGTTATCTGTAAATCATGGAGAGCAAATGTAGTACTACTAACACGCTTTAGGGGTCTCTTAATGTCTTGTCACTATCTTTAGAGTCCACCATAGAGAGGGGTCTTTTATGCTATCACCAATGTGAATATAGAATAAGTACAATTCAGATATTAGAGAAATTATTAATAGCTGAGAATATTTTAATTGTTGTCATAACAACTTTTTGTTATAATGTGTAGAAACAACAATGACTTCAAAGTTATTAGTGTTGATGATGAGGTACCCAAATTTGATTGAAATGTATTGTTTAGATCTAAAATGAAATGAATCGTGTGATATTGCATCAATCCACTTTTAAAACACGAGTTAGTGTACAACTACCAGTCTAACTTTTTTAGGGTGGCCTTTCTGGATACCTCAATTGAAAACATGTTCTATGGTGATCAACTACTAGGTTGTATCCCCTAAGAATATTTCTTGTCAATATCACAAATATGAATACAAAATAATAATGTCATGTGGTAGAAACTCAATCATGAGAGAAATTTTTGTTAAGACAAAATGAATATGTGTATCTATGATATAAATTTCTGAGTCTATGAGGATGTGACACTTATATAAACAATCATCTAGATTTACTTTTTGGATACTTTTTTGAAACATCCAAAAAAATTATAGAGCCACATGAAATTAAATTTTAAAATTAATTAAAGAATCGAGTTTTTAACTTCTGTTTGTAAATGTTACATATATGCATTTGAAAAAAATATTTTATTTCAATTTAGAATTCTTTATTTTATTTATATATTAATTAATAGTTTAAATTTTTATAGATATACCTAATTTTCCAACCTAAAGAATATCAAGAATTATACAACTATAATTTGACAATATTATGCTATTAACAAACCACACATATCATCATGTATAATGTGTCCATGCATGGATAGTCGCCTTACTTACTTCTACACACTATAATCAAATATTGATTCATACAATATAATTCATATGCTCATGTTTTATTTGCATAGACACCATTGTTAAATCAACACTTGTGGTAGCCATGTAAACATCACATTCAACTTGATTAGTAACATTTTTTGTCAATTTCTAGAATTTTATACTACTCTTGGATTGTAGTACACATGAACTGAAAATCACAAGTGTTCCTACATCACTATTAGTACTTAAAAAAAATAATGTTTTCTCTATGAGTTTTTGAGTTGTCCAAATGATTTGCAATCATTGCAACAATATCACCAAATTTAAAAAATGTAACACTATAGCACAAAATCACCACATGGTAACTAACATGTATCCTACAACATCTAATACTCGCTATATATCACCACATTACATTTTGTATGCAAACTAATCCTATATGAACTCTTTTTAGGTGAACACTAGACAAGTCTAATTATTATTTACTAAAGCAAATTTTGTTGTGTACAAATAAAAAAACTAACTTCATGTTTATGAATATGAAAAGCGTATCTTATCCTTAAACCATGCGAACTTAGCAATACTTAGTGAGAATAATCAAATAATCAACTATGTTTATTGAAATGTAAAATTTATATATTTAAAATTTTCTAGTCTCCCATATTTCTCAAAAAATAATATTGTACATGAATGTACTTGGGTCAAGCATGCTAAACAATATTTATTTCTTAATAATTACACTTCGTGAATCACATTTCACCATTATAAGGATCTTAAAATAACAGTGTCACTCAACCTCTCTAACAACATTATTTATTTACAATCTTGTATTGTGGACATACTTTATTCTTCAATTATGGATAGCACAACTATCTTCCACTACTTTCTCATCAAATTAATCTATCCTCCAAATAGAATAAAAGTTACCATTGGTTGACCCTTGGTTATCAAATCTCTATGTTAGTTAGAATCTACAAATAAATGTATGCAATTGTCACTTGCCCTACATTATTGGTACCATGATGAATCAACACAAAAATTCAAAGTTCCATTCAAGTACCTAAATACATTTTTCACTTGTGTCCAATGGTTGGTGCTTGGCTTTGCCATAAACATACTTAGAACTCCCTCTACTTGGGAAATGTATGGTCTTGTACAAATTATTATATACTCGAGAATTCCAACAACACCTGCATATGAAACATTCCTCACATCCTTTAAGTCCTTTGCAGACTTAATATATTGTTCCAAATAGAGTTTTGTGCCAAGTAGTGTGGTTGTACTTACCTTTTTATTTTTTTCTTTCCATAGCTCCACAAAATAGTTAAAGAAACTTCCTATAATTTAACCATAAATTTATGTTGGTTTTATCCCTTTATCTCATCACACCTACAACACATGAATATTATAATAGCAAAAGAGATGTGGAGATAGAAATAAGGTTCACAAGTTGCCACATAAGTGGAAGTATGAGGCTTTGGATGAGCTATAAATTAGATGTTGCCTTGGAAAAAAAATTATGTTATATTTCCACCACCAAGATGTAAAGATAGATGGAGGTAGGTTGGTGATGGTCATGTAAACACAACTTGAATATTCTATAGTAAACGAAAAGGGAGGGCCCTTGGTCTACTGGTGAAGCTAAATCGCTGCAAATGATCCTACCAGGGATGAAGTCTTTTTGAGTGCAAGGCTTCAATATCATAAGGGATGAGATAGAGATCATGCTTTATGCAAATTTGGTGGAATGGATACCTTGTAGTCCTTGGCTCTTAGAAGAAGAGTTTTCAGCATACAGGAACATTCCCCCATATTGAGTGGAAAAAATTTCTTTGTGAAGGCCCTCACTGGGCTAGTATGCTTGCAGACTTTGTGCCCTTGCTAGGCTATCACACTTGGAGGTTTGGACCTCCACAAAAAAGAAATGGAATAGGCTATTCATAGGTTAAGGAACTTTTTATATGGCTTGTAGTAGTCATCCAAAATATGAAATACAAATCTAAAACTTAATTTGAAGTTAGATTTAATTAGGGAAAATTTGATTACTATGTCTATTTTAGGAAATAAGATAGTCATTTTAACACTTTTCTCTTTTTTGGTACCATTTTGTTGATAATTAAGATTAAGGTGCATGAATATCATTGAACTTCATCATACTTTAAAATGAAATATTCAAATTTATCATGGGCATGGAGATCAAAGGAGATGGGTTTAATATAAAAATTTTGTTGAACCAAAAGAAGTATGTTAACTCTATGTTGCATTATTTAGGGATGCAAGATTGTTATTTAGGGAGCGTTCCTATTCATATCTATGATGCCAATTAATTTATCAAACAATATCCTAAGATAGAGTTCAAAAGACATGTTTTATATGCTAGTATTTCTGTATTTCTTATGTATGTGATAGATTTTATAACACTAGATATTATACAATTAGTGGGAATTTTGAGTATGTTTAGGCACAATTTGGAGAGAAAATATTAATCTACAATAATATTGTTTATTTTGTAGCTTCATAGAACCTTAGAATAGTTGCTACTATGTATAGCTTAATTTGAATGAGCTATTGAACACACATGGTCTTATTGAAATGGATTGGAATTATGACATTTATAGTAAGAGATTGAGTAACAATTACGTGTTTAATTTATTTGGTGATGTTGCTAGTTGGATGAGAAAGAGTAAAAGTAATCTTTCTCTTTCACCTACCAAAGTTTAGTACATGAAAGATACCCATAATTAGATAGTGTTGGCATGGATTTAGGTATATTAGTTAGAGTTTAGGTTGATACATACTATAGAGACAACTAATTGTGAGAGTGGTTGTAATCAGTTTGGTTGAAAACCCTACATTTCAAAGAGACAAAGTGCATTTATATGTAGTGACATTTTATTTGAAAAATGGTGGAGGACAAAAAGATTTTGGTTGAGAAGTTAAACAATTCAACAAGTATATTCTTAATTATTAATTATCTTATTACTTATCATGGAGAGTTAAAAATGGTCTAGTAGATCTAGATTATACACATTTTGCACTTGGCTATTAAATATAGCTTGTTAAATTCTTGCTTATATATAATATGCAACAACTAGGAGATTGTTAGGAATGTGTTGCAAATTTTTCATGTTCTACACATTTAAAAGAATATAAAATACTATAAAATATTGTAGCACAAGTAATCAACTTGTTAGGGGGATTCAAAGGTAATAGGCCTAAAGAATTGTTTTCCCTTTTAAATGTATTTAGTCAATCCCCAATTTTATGGTCATTATTTTGTAACACCACTTGATAATTTTTGAGAAATCTTAGTTTTTTGTATTGACTCAAAAAATTAGAGTTGAAGATCATCTATATGTCCTCTTGAGAGCATTGGAACTATAAAATTTATTGTAATACTTTATTGATATCCGTACATTTCATGTGCTTTAGAGGTTAATTTTTTTTTCAAAAGAAAATTGTCCCAATGTATTTGATGTGCTACAATAAATCACCACTCTACTAAAATTTGTATAGACTTATTTATAATTGCATTAATTCTTTCATAAGATTAAAATGGATTTATTTTGGTTCCCTTTAAGATATTGTAGTTATGTTTTAAAATTGGAAAACCCCCATACAAAACTGGATTTTTTTAATCATCTCAAATTTCTTGTTATTAAATAAATGGTTCTAACATTTTATATTCAAAAGGTTTTTTTTTTCAATTCTCAAGAACAATATTATTGTTATCAAATCTATCAAAGTTTAAATGCACACGAGACACAATTTTTTACTAATAATCATTTTATTAAATATCATTCATTAGGTGTCATGTGTCATGTTACATTTATTGTGTCCCAAACATACTTTTAGTGAAGTGAGAAGTAACTTAGACTCTTGATCAAATGATAAGTGTGTTTGGTGATAATATGCATATTGTTTTGTTTTAATTTTCCCTTTTATCTTTGCTAAAATTAGTGTTTCTTTTCTTCCTTGTGGAGGAAGCGATATGATGACCTTGATGGATGTTCATGTAACAAAGTTCTTTTTTGGTTAATTTATAAAATATAAATATTAGTTAAACAATTTTAAGGGTGCAAGGTCCAAGGATAACTAAAATATGTGAATGGTCTAACTGGGAAAGGTGGAGGACATAAGTCCTTGGTAAAAGGAACATGATTTTCTTAAAAAGATAAATTGATGATAAGCGTGAAAAAATTAAAATCTTTATATTAAGAAGTTGTTGGATAGTAGGGATTTAAAGAGAAAATGCATGAATTTGTTAAGGAATTGTCATATCTACACACATACTAAAAAAATGAAAGAAAAATATATTCCTTAATGCTTAAAAAATCTCCTACCTCAAATTAATAGAAGGTATTGTAGAGCATCTCATTTATGTGGGGTGGGAACACATAGTTTTTGATACCAAGGTGATGTTGAGGGCTATTTCCTTAAGAAGGATAATTATTTGGCTCTTTTTGTTCGTACTACATGTTGTTCACTAATGCTTTGGCCAAGGTGGAGGATTCCCTTAGTTTTTCTATGGTTGAAGTGATTTTCATTGTCTCTTCTGAGGTCTTTCCTAATGCTATTTTATTTCCTTCCTTCGTTATGGGAAAGGGGCCAGTCTACTAAATTGTCACAACAAAATCTTTCATTAAAATCTCTAGTTCTTTGCTCAAGAGCTCACTTGTTGGGATATTATATTGTTATCACTCCATTGTAATTGTCAAAAGATGGATGTTTTAGAATTAAAAACTTCGGGGCAAGTGGAAGTGATTTTTCTACTAAAAAAATATGCATTTTTGAATCAAGATTATTGCTCCAAGATCCTCTTTGAAGGACTCTAGTTTCTTGTGCAAAATAGTTTCTATCTTAAAAATTGATCCCTAGGTTTTAATACAATAATAAGTAGCATTAATAAGTTTTTGATTTGGGTTAATTCTGAAGTCTACCATTGGAATAGTGGGATGAAGGGATATTTATTGAGATTGCTGAAGATGGGAAAACATATTAGAAGGTCAAATGATCAAAATGATAATGAAATAAGCATGAAATCCATAAAACATCAAAAGATCATCTTATACCTTTGCTATTTTACCTTCTCCTTCGGACTGACCTTGATGAAGTGAAGGCACCCCTTGATGATGCTCCACTTGATGTGCTCCTTTGATTTATTTAGATGTGGAATGCTCTCCAAGAGGTGAACAAGATAGATTGGATTTGATAGGATTATTGGATGGATTGGAATTGAAAGATTTGAGAAAGAAGAGGAGAAAAGAGTAGCATGATAATGCATGAGAAGTGGATGATTTTTGAGGAGAATAGGCTCCAATTTATAGATTGGATGAGGTCAATGGAGGGCCAAGATTGATTTGATTATGAAAGGTTGAGATTGATTTTAGATAGAAGGCATGGATCAAGGGTGCCTTGGGAATATAAACAGGAATATAAAATTCCTTTGAAAAACGGGGGGAGAAATTTGAATTTCAAAAATGAGAAATTAAAAATTCCAAAATAAGAATGCATTGAGGGATTCAAAGAAATTTGAATTTCTTTGAGAGAATCAATGTTGATGTGATAGGAGTGGGAATTAAAAATTGAGGGATAATGATAAGCATGATTGTGAGAGATTCTAGAAAGGATTAATTAGGCTAAGTGGGATTAGGAAAAGTGATTTGTAGGAATCACATGACTAGGTTAATTAATTAGAATTAATTAATTGAGTTGGTTTAGAAGAAATTATTATTGGAGGGGACTTTAGAAGAATAGGGGAATAATTAATTTATTTGATAAATTAATTATTAGAAAATAGTGATAGGATTAATTAAATTATATTTAATTGATTCCGAGAGGAATAAGGATAACACAATTAAGTCAATTAATTATGTTGATAGGCTTAAATTAACTAAATATTTAATTTTAGGTGTCTACATTTTGCCCCTCTTTGATATAGCATTGTGAAATGATGTTATATCAAGAAGAATAAAACATAGTGGAAGAAAAGGATAAAGACTAGTAGCATGATGCCCCGGTTATGATATGAAGAAAAGGACAAGGACTAGTAGCACGATGCCCCAATTATGAGATGAGGAAGAATGATTAGGAGTAAGGATGACGAGAAAGTAGTGGTATGCCCCCTTAAGAAGACATGCGGATTCGAAGAACACGGGTGTGCTCTCAAAAAGTAATTAGAAGAATAAGTGATGAAGATAATGAAATAGGGAAGTAGGATGAGTTGGAGTGTTGTGAATGAAATGAGACAAAGAAAGGATAAATAGATTTGATTTCTTGTTGAGCAAGTATAGAGAACAAACCTAGATTTGATATTGCCCTGGATAGTCTACACCACTGATTATAAGAACCAGGATGATATGAAGATCCGAGGCATGGACTGACGCTCAGTTAAACAAGACTGCCTTGCACACAATCATGCAAGTGTTGATAAACACTAATTCAGGGTTGTTGGTTCATACAAGGAAGACCTTCAAACACACCATGGTTTGAAAACCATGCCCCATTATACACCAGCCAAGACATACCAAGATATAGGATGATCAAGGTAGTCCTGAACAAGTATAGTCCTAGGACACAAGATGAAAAACAAAGCGAAAAGCTTAAGCATGCAAACAACATGCACATGACCAATTGATATCTCTTGCCAAGAGTAGGATATTGATTTGGATAAGCTTCCGGACTAAGGAAGGAGACATCCTGATGGGCAGGTGATGGATTGATTGATGGATGACAAAAGACAAGTTGGATGTGCAAGATCTATAGATGAGAGGATTGCCACTTGGATTTGATTAGCGAATTATGGATGGGTGCTTGGATTAGGCACAGGTCAATGGGAGCTCGGGTAGATGGGTAAAGCTCAGTTTGATGGATTGGATGGGATTGGAAGAAGGATAAATGATTAGATAGGATGAAAAATGGGGATGGATGATTGAATAGGATTGGATTGGGGATGGGATTAATGATTCAATTGGAACAAATGGAGAATATGATTGGATAAGATAGGATTGGATTATAAATTGGATTGGATGGGGTGGATTGGTTGATAGGATTTGATTGAATGGAACCAATGACAAGGGAGAACCAAGGATTGGTAAGAGGATAGATGGATGAGGGATTTGTTTGGATAGGAGATGGGGGGAATAAGTGTGTGGATATGGATAAGAAATGGAGGAATAAAGGATGGATGGTAGGGTGATGGAGACCCAAAGACTATGCTGCAAAGGAGTGCAATACCCCACAGTAGAGGTAGTGTAATTAAGGATGCAAGGATGGTGGGTAAATATGTATGAGGTGGAAGGATAATTTGTAATGGATATGGATGGTAGAGGATTAAGGCTTGAATGCTCCAAAGCATGCATGCATATACATTATTTTGCATCTTATATGATCAAGATGATAGATATTAATGGAGGATTTTTTTGATAGGATGAGGGATATGAGATGTAGGATATGGGTATTATAGTCAAGATCAAAGATATGAAAGGAGAATGGACTTAGATATGATGTAGGTGGATGGGAGGATTGTGTGGATGAAGCTTGCCCCCAAGTGTAGAGTGCAAGGGGATGAGGGGATTACACATGACGCTTGTTTGCCAAGTTTTCATCATGATACTTACCCAAGGCGCCACAAGAAGTGGTTTTCATCATTGGATGAAATGATTTTTCTTTACTTTTTTCTGTTTTTTTTTTTTTTTAATTTTGTATTTTTCTTGATTTTTTTTATTTTTTTAAAAAATTTCTCTATTTTTTTAATTTTGTTTTAATTTTTGGAATAGTTTGGATGGATAAGGATGAGGATGAGTGGATATGGAAGATAGTGGATGTGTGAAAGAGGAAGGGAGGACTCAAGCATCTAGTTCCATAGATGGTATCCCTTAGTATTTCTTTGAAGTGGAGGTATTCTCATAGATGGTGGTAACAATAATTGGGGAGATGAAATTGATAGGGGATGGAAGATAAGGATTTGGAAAGGATTGGACTAAAGAAATGGGATTGTGAAAAATGGATGGTGGATAATGTTTGGGGTTTTGAAGAATTTGTGGAAGATCAACATTGGCACACACCTTGAAGGGTGGTGGAGTAGCGGAGGAGAGTGTTTTGAATTAGATGGGGGATAGAGTGTGGATTTTGGTAAATGAGCACCCAAAATAGAAGAAGGGGATGATGGAGTTGGGATGGTGGATTTTGGGACATAACGACCCAAAATGGATTTTGAAGATGGAGGAGTGTTAGATTGAGGATTTGAGGACTTATGAATGGATGGAGATTTTGGATTAACAAGTTTGGATGCCAATTTTGATTTTTCTTTGGGATGCATTGCTTCTTTGGGAATCCACATAGTTTTTGATTTTTTCTTTTGGGGCCTTTGTGGCCTTTTTTATTTTTCTTTCTTTCGGATCACATTTTTCTTTTGAGCATGTCGTTTTGAGGGGACATGTTGATCCTTTGATTTTTGTGGATTTTGAGCTTTATTCTTTTTAGATTGGGCATCCAAATTGCTTCCAATAGCAATGGGATGGGTGCATGAGGATGAAGGATTGATGGATTTTATGGATGGGTTGGTGGAAAGAGAGTGTTGGGAGGCATCCAAAGATGTGTGCCTTTGTTGATCTCCCTTAGAGATTATTTGAGGTGATGGAGTGATGGATGGAGGGATGCAAGGACCCAATATGGATGGAAGGGATGGAGGATTGAGCATCGGAACATAGGGGCCCAAAATGGATGGAAAGAATGAAGGGTTTAACTTTGGAACATAGAGTCCCAAAATGGATGCGAAAGATGAGGGATAACGGGACTTTGATTTTTATGAGGCAAATTTGGATTTAGGAGGAATAAAGGATGTATAAACACCTTGAGCATTATCTTTAGGACCCTTATTATTTCGGAAACAAGATGTGAGTCCATTTTGAGGGGGATGAGATGTGGAAGGAAGATTAGGATCTTTAGATGGATTGGGATCATGCCATGGAGATGGAGGGATACTTTGATCTTGACTAGAGAGGTTATCATGAGGTGGAGTGGGAGGGGTGATTGGATCATGAGATGGAAGAGGATCATGCGATGATAGAGTAATCATATGACCGTGAGAGGAAGTGGAGGGGATGGGATCGCTAGATGGAGTGGAGGGAGATGTATCATGAGATAGAGAGATTTCTATGCTAGCATGCTTTGGAACAAGCTTTTGGCATGTTGGGAGTGGTGAGGATTGTGTGATGGAGGAAGGTATGGAATGTTTGATGTGAGTAGATGGGGAAATGGGGGTATCATGAAGTGTGGGGGATTGGGATTTGTTTTGAGGTGGAGGTGATTGTGGTGGATGGAGGACTTGAGGAGACTTGGCCACTTTGTTTTGAGGTGAGGATTTTGTCTGCTTTGCTAGCATGTCTTGGATAAGATTATGGATGATGGATTTGGAGGACGTGGATAATATGGATTTTGGAGGATTGGGATTAGATGGAGAGTTGGGATAAGATGGAGAATTGGGATTGGATGGGGGATAAGGATTAGATGGAGGATTGGGATTGGATGGAGGATTAGGATTAGATGGAGGATTAGGATTGGGATTGGATGGAGGATTAGGATAATGGATTAGGGAATTAGGATTAATGATTGGAGGACTATGGAGTAAAGGATTTGGATGGGGAGTAGAGGTAATGAATGTGTTGTGAAAGGATGGGGTTTGAGATATGGATGGGATGGGAGATGGAGGTATACTTATTGAATTAGAGGAGTAGGTGGAAGAGGGATAATATGGAGATATGGATGTGGAATAAAATGGATTTCCCTTGTCGAAGGTAGAGGAAGGATAAGAGATATGGTATAGATTGGGATTGAGTATAATGTGTTTGGATTGGATGGATGAAGGTATGATAGCTAAGTAGGAGATTATGGGATTAACTTGGTAGGCAGATTCGTAAATTTCCATGAGCATCTTCTCATACTAAGCTTTGAAATTTTGGGTAGTCATGTTGAGAGTGAAGGATTAGATTGGAATTGGATGAATATGTTTTAGAGGGAAACAATTATGAAGATGATGTTAAATGAAGATGAGGATTAGGACTTGGCTTGGAATGATGATGGATTAGGAATTGGCTTGGAATGATGATGGATTAGATCTGATTAGGTTTGGATTGGATTTGATTTGCATTGGAATTGGTTCGATTGGATTGGTTGATTGATTGAATGGATTGTATTGAATTGGATTAGATTAGATTAGATTTGATTTGATTGGTCCTTGGATTAGGACTTGGTTTGATTGGATTGGATTGGATTGGATTAGTCCTTGGATTAAGACTTTATTTAATTGGATGATTGATTGATTGATTGAATGGATTAAATTTAATTGGATTAGATTGGATTGAATTGGATTGGAATTGGATTGGATTGGATTGAATTGGATTAAATTGGATTGGAATTGGATTGGATTGAATTGGATTAAATTGGATTGGATTAGGTTGGATTGGATTGGATTAAATTGGATTCGATTAGGTTGGATTGGATTGGATTGAATTGGATTGGATTAGGTTGGATTGGATTGAATTGGATTTGATTTGATTGGATTAGTCCTTGGATTAGGACTTGGTTTGATTGGATTTGGATTAGATTAGATTGGTTGGATTGGATAACCAGATTAGGAAGATGAATGGATTTGATTGGTTGGAATTTTGGAGATTTGATTGGATTAGAGGAAGAATGAATATTAGTTGAGGAAGGATGATTGTTTGAATGGATGAAAGTGGATTGGGGAATTTCTTGGATAGATAGAAATGGATTAAAGATTTGATGATGACAACATGGAATTTGGAAAGAGGAAGGATTGATTGGTTGTGGGGGATGGACTTGGCAAGAGATGTCAAGTAAAGAAAACACAATGGTCAAAAGAAGTTAGACTCAAAAGACACTCATGCTCCTTCACAACATATCCTATGGTGAGAAAATAAAATAGTCAATGGATCCCAATTGGTTTCCCAGCTATGCTTACCTAGAGCGGACACTTACATGCTTGACCCCACTGGCTACCCTCCACGACACTCACTTCTCTAGGGTAGCCAAGCATCAACTCCCATGAAAAATCCTCATGGAGAACTTTGTGTCTCTACTAAGGGCCTTAAAAATATGGGCAGCTTCAGAGGTTCGACCTCCTGCACCAATGACTAGAAGGTTTTTGGCCACTATGCACAAGGTGTTTAGTATTGCTTTCCGTTAGGAGCTACCCTTCACAGTTGCACAAGCACAATTGAATCCTATATCCCAATGAAACACCAAGAACTTAGTAGTCATGCAAGCATTATTGAGATCTCTAGGATCCTACTAAGCACCCAATGTGAGAGTGAACTCTCATATAGCCCCAACCATTGACCCTTTCATAGTCAATGACCTATTTATTATAGTGAGTTGGGAACCCCAGGTCCGGGTGTACTCACTTGGGTCATTTCCCTCTTACCTTCTCAAAGAGAAAGTTGTGAGGGCAGACCCACAAAGGGTAAGCATGCAATCAAACAAGAAAAGGTTCGAGGGTCGAGATTTCTGATTGTCTATTTAGATAAGAGCATACTCTCCTACCTCTACACTTTCCTCAAACATAAAAAGAAAGAGTTATTTTACCCCTAATTAAAATATAGGTGTCTAGAATAAAAAGATTAAGAAAAACACAATGTTTGGTTGGATTTCCTTAGCCAACCTGCAAAAAAGTGGATTAGTAGTTTGAAAATGAAGTCTTCAACAAGCGTTCTGCAAAAACAAAAGAATGACCAAAATATTTTTTTTTAATTTTTTTTGGGGAATGAGTAGAAAAACAAGAATAAAAACTTTTCTACTAATAACAAATGTGGTTTTGGAGGAAACTTTGATGGGTAAATGGGGTTTGACTAGGTTTTTTGACACTTTCTAAGGGATAGGCAAGCATAAAATGGGGATTTTAGAGGAGAGGTGAAGGAATGGAAAAAAATTGTCCAAAAGGGACAAAGAAGCAAAAATTGGAGATAGACAATATGGCAAAATTTGGAGGTGATTGGACAAAATTAGAAGAAGTTATGGCAAACCCTAAAAATAGAAAAATGTGGGATTTTGGGCTTCAAAAAGTGGAATTTGGGATAAGGTCCTCAAGGAAGGAAATGTGCAAAATGAAATTGTGGGGGATCTAGTGAAGTTTGGAGGAAAACAGAGTGAAGATAAAGAAGATATGGCAAAAAAATAGAATAAATTTTATCCTTGCAGTCGCGCTAATGCGCGAGCATTAATATTTAAATAGACAGATAACAGAAAAAGAAAAATTGCAGTCACGTTGATTATCAAGCGCCCGCGCTGATGCGCGGGCACTCGCGTCAAAACAACTAGAGTTAGCGCCCCCAAAAAAATTCAAATTTAAATTTTTCACAAAAACGCTCGCGCTGAAGTGACAATTGAAAAGAAATAGAAGTGAGAACATAGAACAATGCAAAAGAGAAAGAATGAGGAGGAGATAGATTAATTTTCACGGCGGTCACACTTAAGCACAGTGAGGTACCAATTTTTTTTTTTAAATTTCTTGCGGTTGTGTTGATCCAGAAATGGTCGCACCAATGTGCGTGCACTCACACTAATCCAAAAACGGTCATGCTGAAGTGTGAACCTACGAGTAACCTTAACAAAAAATTTAATTTTTTGTTAAATTCGGGACGTGGGTCCCACTGGGTGTGCCAGAATGAAGAGAGGAAAATGGATTTGAAGGGTTAAATGATCAAAAAGACAATGAAATAAGCATGAAAACATTAAAATATCAAGAGATCATTTTTACCTTCCTATTTTACCTTCTCCTTCGGATTGAGCTTGATGAAGTGGATGAGGAGGATGCACCCTTGATGCTCCAATTGATGTGCTGCTTGCTTGATTTCGATGTAGATTGATCTCCTTTGTGCTCAACAAGATAGATTGATGGATTGGATTTGGATTGAAAGATTAAGGATGGATGGATTTGATAGAGGATTATGAAGAGAGAGGAGAAAAGAGCAGCATGACAATGCATGAGAAGTGGATGATTTGTGAGGAGAATAGGCTCTAATTTATAGATTGGATGAGGCCAATGGAGGGCCAAGATTGATTTGATTATGAAGGGTTGAGATTGATTTTAGATAGAAGGCATGGATCAAGGGTGCCTTGGGAAAATAAACAGGAATATAAAATTCCTTGGAAAAGGGGGGGAGAAATTTGAATTTCAAATATGAGGAATTAAATATTCCAAAATAAGGATGCATTGAGGGATTCAAAGAAATTTGAATTTCTTTGAGAGACTCAAAGTTGATGTGACATGAGTGAGAATTAAAAATTGAGGGATAATGATAATCATGATTATGAGAGATTCTAAAAGGATTAATTAGGTTGAGTGGGATTAGGAAAAGTGATTTGTTGGAATCACATGACTAGGTTAATTAATTAGAATTAATTAACTGAGTGGGTTTAGAGGAAATGATTATTGGAGGGGACTTTAGAGGAATAAGGGAATAATTAATTTATTTGACAAATTAATTACTGGACAATAGTGGCAGGATTAATTAAATTAGATTTAATTGATTCTGAGAGGAATACGGATAATGCAATGAAGTCAATTAATTATGTTGATAGTCTAAAATTAATTTAATATTAATTTTAGGTGTCTACAATTTCTAATACTTTAATGTAGTACATTATATTGGATATGGTCATGAAATTAATTTTTTGTGTTATCAGTTGCAAGATACTATATTATTTTGGAGGATGATGAGGTTCTTACTTCATGGATTACTTTATCATCGAAGTTGGGTACTTGGGTGTGGGAGTTTGGACTCAAATATTTTTTGGTTATTTTCATTGTTGCTCAAAATTAGGCCATGCCAATGTTGGTTGTCCAAGAAAAAAGAAACTCTATCCCATTTTGTCTAAAAGGGATGAAGTACCATTTCTTGATGATGATACTAGCACTAGCATTGAGTTTGCATAGGTGGGATGTAGGGGGAGTTATTCTCAATTTCATAGAGCTATGATGAAGACCCCTTTGACAAATGTTCATGGGGGGATTCGACCTTAGGAGTTGTGATAACATGTAGCTCTCTAAATATTTGCTATTATTCTAAAAAGGGAGACTTGTCCAAAAATATTTTAGCATTAAGGAATAAATGGTTGTGGTTAATCAAAGATCTTTTGAATAATTTGGCTTCAAACCTGCTTGAGTTGGGGCTTGTTGCTTGCCATGTATTATTTTTTCACATTTTCATTAATTGTAGTTATTGAGTTTTTAATTGTTGATATTATCTGACGCTTTCCATTTTTTGTTTTGTTGATCTTTATTATTTATTTTTTTAAGGCAAAGCACAAGCACATACCTATATATTACTTGAAAATATAAATATTACAACATAGGAAAAGTGACAAAATAAAACTAGGACAGAGGGTAGAACTCAATCTATGTGAAGCAAAACATAGCTACTATGGAGAGTCGAGCCGAGTCTCTAGACCTAAACCTTTCTATCGAAATGGAAACAAAACCATATAACATGTAGCTAAAATAATGACAGAGAGAAGAGCTCAATCTGTCATGGTTTGCATACCCTAGAGCATAGAGTTTTTAGAGGAAAAGCATGAAGCCATAAAGACATTTAAATACAAACCATTAATAGATAGCCCTTTTGGAAGAAGAGAATGGGCGCATATATGATAATCTTTCTAGGCATTCACATTGTGTATGATTAATGAGGAAGAGACTAAACAGTAACATCCCGAAATTTATAAACATACCGAAATGAGAAAGGGTACCGTGGTGTGAGCATAGAATCATTTAGTTTTTTTGACTTCTTGTTTACTGCCAATTTTGTGTTCTTTGATTTTACTGTATAGTAGAATCATTCTTGTATACAATCTTCCATCACGAAACAAAACAAGAATACAAATTAGAGTATTGATAAATTTCAATAACTGTGATGTAACAATCCCAATTTACAGAAACATCAAGTCAATCTCAAGAATATAACAAACAAAACATAAAACGGTTGTACTAATGATACATATAAATGCCAATAGGAAAAGGTTGATGGGGCTCATGTTACAACAAATATATATTAGTAGTGATGAAATAAAATAATTTAAATGCAAATTTTTTGTAGACAAAGGGAAGGATTGAATATTAACAAATTCAAGGCTGCAGATTTTATCAACTGTTTTTGTATTCTGCTGAGGGGTGGGTGCAAGAAGCTAGGTCCCAATTCCGCAGAAGTCTGTGAGCAAAAAAATTTGTGGCTAAAAATAAGTGCTCGTTTTTTAAGAAACAGACACCCATTTAAGTTTGAGGCCCTGGCCCATAAAAATAAAATGGGTGAACGTTTTGAAAAATGGGTGTTCATTTAGGATCAGACCACCGTAGAGAAATGGGTGCACGATTTTTAGAAACGGGCACCCATTTCTAAAAATGGGTACGCATTTCTAAAAACAGGCACACATTTCTTAAAATGTTACAAATTTCAAAACGGGTGCCCAATTTTTGAATTTTAAATAACAGGTGCCCATTTCATAAAACATGGAGCAGGAAACACATCTATTCCTCAGTTTTGGTTTCGGGTTAGGCTTGGTGGGACCAAGCCTATGCTTGGACATCCAAAAAATGGCTAAAGCATTGGAATACTAGATTTATGCCTTGCCGTGTTTTTTTAATGGTCATCCTGATTGTATTTTTTTATGAAACAAAAACCCATTAGAGTTCTCACTGTCTTGATTTTAAAAATCTAAATTTTATAGTCATGTGATTATTTTTACTTTTTTTTCATTATTTAATAATTAAAAGTGGTACCTAAATGTAAAATAGTGAAGTTCAGTAAAGCTTTAATAACTTTTTTGTTTTTAGGTTTTTTGGAAAATAAATTATATGACATCAATTTACATACAATTCTTTTGAAGACTAAAATATTAAATTTTCATCAAATTATGGTGGTCATACACCAGATGTTTTGAAAATGTACTTTATAGTCAATTAAAAATTAATAATATATATATATATATATTCAATAAAAATAATAAGAAAAATAATTTTCATTAATATTTGGTGTCTAAGGTATCTTTTCCTAGAAGGATTTGCAAAAATTCATTTATGTACGTCAAAATATGGTGGTCGTACACATATGTGGTATGGTCTTGAAACAGGCATTTTGAAAAAGTGGTTTTTAAACATGCTTGGTAAAGAGGAATTTCTACCAGTACAGATCTAAGAGTGATGAGATATGCCTTCTCTAGTATTGGCACCCAAATGTTGTAAGTGAAGTCCAAAATGATTAATACTAATGTCATTATTGATGACAGTTGTTCATCACCATTAGCATTCAAATACAAGGGGATACCACTTAATATTTTTGATAGCCAGTAAGTGTCCACAATAAGTGGCATGTGTTCTATCAAACAAAACCTAAATATTTTACTGAAAGACAATCTAAACCTTTTACTTGGCAAACACATTCTAATGTCTTCATTAGTAGAGCACGAATTCCACACACCGATGAAACCATTTACAACTTTATACTCTTTAACAATAGGCACACCACTAAGCTCAGCAACAATCAACAGTCTTACCTGGCTAGCCTTTTCACTGTCACATATGTAGTGAGATTTGTTATAATGGAAGACAATAACTGATGAGTCACCCAAGGGATACTCAGTAATATTAGCTTTGCTTTCTGCCAAGAACTAGTTGGCATTAGCTATGTCATTGTAATCTGTTGATAAGAACACAAAATAATCATTTCAAAATTTTTTCTTTGAGAATATCTTATAGATACCTGTGCTTAGCAAAGCCCAGGGTAATCTCATTGTGGCAATGGGTCTTATGGCTTGCCATATAAAAATTCCCAGCTACACCCACAAAAAGCCCCTTGAACTCAGAAGCCCAAAGAAGGTGGCCATGATTTTGTGCTGCAATATCTAAGGATATTGAGAGTTCTATATATATAAAGAGAAACAAGAAATTACTTATTGTTTATGCTCCTATACAATAATATTAGGGTTTGATATGGTTTAAACTTAATGTCAAAGTCAAACTTAGAGTCAATTAGTCAATTGACAAATTTGCAATTAATTTTCTTTTAACTTTTTCCTGTATCACGCATTAAGAGTGCCATTCACATTTTTTATCATACATTTATAACAAAAGAAACTTGTTGAAGATCATTGGTTCAATAGAAATTTCAACAAAATATCTATAGTTTTAAAGACAAGCTGATTTTACCATTGATCTAACAAAACTACCTCTTTATTTGATTCTAAGTCAAGCAATCAATTAGTCAATTGACAAATTTCACACTTCATGTATACATTCTTTTTCATCATTATTGAGGTTACACGAGTAAGCATTGTGACTTACACTTTTGTAACAGATATACCAACTTGAAAGAAAACTATTAATTCAATAGAAATTTTATTGATTCCTATTTTCTTTCAACAATAAGACAATTTCAGTTAATTGAATGTCAAACAGCCAATAACAATTTTACATATGTTCATTAAATTTCCTTAAAATCAGCAAAGAAGCTAGATTCACACATATGAATCTAACATCGATACGGTTTCGCGGGTGTAAAAACTCCTTGTGTAAAAACTCAACACTTGTGGTAGCCCATGTAAACATCAATTTAGTCTTGACTACTTGTACAATTTATTTCAATTTCTAGAATGTTGTCCTACCCTTGGGTTATGGTACACATGTACTCAAAAAGTTCATGTGTTTTTGTATCACTCTTTTTTTTTTTTAAATAATGTTTTCCATATGAAGTTTTGAGTTGTCTAAAAGACTTTCAATCATCACTACAACATAACCCAAAACATGTAACACTGTAGGACAACATCAACACATGGGATTTGATGTGAATCTTATATTGAAACATTTGAAACATGCTATAATTTACCACGTTACATTTTTGTATGCAAACTCATCCTATACGAACACTTTTTAGGTGAATACCAGACAAGTGTAAAGAATATATCACTTAATATTTACTATAGGAAAATTTATTCTATATGAACCAAAAAAATAACATCATGTTTATGAATATAAGAAGACTATCTTATTGCTACACCATATGAATTTAACAATACTTAATGAGTATAGTCAAAGAAACAAATAAATTTACTTGAATGTATAATTTATATATTTAATCTTTCCTACTCTCAACTATCTCTCTAAAAAAACAATATTGGACATCAATGTGTTTGGTTCAAGCATCATAAACAATGTTTATTTCTAATTAAGTTAAACTTTATGAATCATATTTCACCATTATATGAATCTTAAAATAGATAATGCCACTCAACCTCTCTAACAACACTACATATTTACAATCATGTATTGTGGCAGTACATTTTTCTTCAATTATGTATAGCACAACAATTGCTTCTCCAAATAGAAATAAAGGTACCACTGGTTGACCTTGAGTTATCAAATCTCTATATTATTTAGAATCTACAAATATATGTATACAATTAACACTTGTCTCACATTATTAGTACCATGGTGAATAAAACAATAATTCAAAGTTCCATTCAAGTACCTAAATACTTTTTTCACTTGTGTCCAATAGTTGTTCCTTGGCTTTTGCATAAACATACTTAGAAATCCCACTAATTGGGAAATGCACTTGTTGGAGAGATGCTCCCACTCCAAGATCACGACTACAATAATTTCCATAGAAATAGAGGGATAAATATTTCACTACGAAAGATAAATTATATTGTTGAGATAACTTACAATTTACAATATGCAAGAGCGTGAGAGAAGAGAACACAATATGTGAAATAGTATCTCAAGAGGATACAAGGGTAGGTAAGAACCAACTACCATCAACTAGTTGGACACAAACATTAAATGCAACTAAAATTATTAAATGATAAATAATATTTACTCGTCCACCTCCCCTTTAGTACAACTTCCGGAGAAGAATTGTTATGATAAATGCAACATGCCATGATGATGCAATATATGGGTCCTAATAACTAGGTCATGTTAGGTACTCATTCACAATTAATCATGCAACTAATCTCTTACAAATAGAGAAAAGGAGAAAACCATGTGGGACAAAATCCTCTCCAAAAAAGAGATAACGCAAATCATATACAAGTGAGGAATAAAGTATTAGATTCAATAGCAATACCCCTAAGAACTAAATCCATCATCAGAATCCAACCAATAACTCCCCATAGGAGGAAAACCGAGAGACTATGTAGCCCCCCACATTGAATAATCTCCTACAAGGATGGTAAGTGTTTGAAGACAAAACAAGATCTAATGCTTACAAATCACTTGTCTCTCCTTGGGAAGAAACAAAACTATGTATAGCTCTCAGAATATAGTTAATAAACCCATTATGAACAACCTAATCCAATACACCAAAATTGGATGTACTGGAAATGAATCTTGATCATCAATATTCTTCAAGAAAATTGATGTCGAGTAAGAAATAAAATGGACATAAACAATAAAGAAAGATAGGTTGCCACCAAATGATGATTTGACATACATACAATAATATAAAGTTTGCCCATCACTGTTTTGTAGAAACATGTGACCTAGGTACAATGGTCAATCAAAGAAATAGAGGCTCTCAATTGGGTTTGATCATAGGTTGACTCATTGAAATGAAGCTTAATCTACATAAAGATCTAGATCTACACTTTGAAAAGGAAAGGGCCACCAATATGATATTCACTATGTGCCAATATTTAGCCAAACCAAAGAAATGAAATCGGTTTGATGAATGAAGTCACCTCACAAAATACAAATGACCACCAAATAATTGATGCAACCAATAAAATAAGGCGACATATTAAATTTCTTAAAAAAAATCAATCACCAACAATGAATCTCCTATGAATAAATGTAGAAATAGTTACATAGTCAAGCCTAGATAGGATCTCAACAAGGTTTTGTGAATGTCTCATATAAAAAAGAAAAGCATGCGAAATTTCTCTGATACCATGTTGGAGTGATGCTCCTAACCAAGGATCACGACTAGAATAGCTTCCACACACACACATGGATTTCACCAGGAAAGATAAATGTTATTACTGGGATGAATTACAATATAAAATAGCCTTGCTTAAATAGGAAAGAGCATGAGAGAATAGAACACTAGATGTGAGCAAGTGTCTTAATAGCATGCAAGGGTAGGTACAAACCTACTACTAACAACTATGCAACTAAAACCATTAAATGCAACTAAAAGTATTATATGATAAATGCCTAAGTTGGACTTAAGCATGAGTAAATAATATTTAATCCAACAATATGGTCTCATACAAATTGTTAGATGATTGTGACTTCCAACCACACTTGCAGATGTGTAAGGTGGTGAAATTAAGACTTCACCAACTAGGTTAATAAAGCCACTAATTTCATAAAACCATCAAACATTAAAGGAGGAAATCAAATTTGATTGTTCCGATCCTAAAGGGGCTAAATACATATTAGATTATTTCCTCATTTGTTTGAGTTGAAATTGAGTTTGAATTAGGTTTGAATTGTAATGCTAGATCTAGGATAAACTGTGAGAATTTGACACAAAATAACAGTAATAATAAGTTCTAGACATCATGTAGAACTACAAACTTGGATATGAGGATACAAAGCAAATAAAAACCTCAGATGGAAAGTTTAGGTGGAATTATCAAGACCAGGAGGTGTAGATCAACCTGATCCTGCAAATATTGGGAGTAAACTAAATGAATATTTTTCAAATCATGATGACACACAAAATCTATTGTCAAAAACTTGTCAAAAATTCTTGGGATTAGGAGGTTTTGACTGACTTGGTCCTCCACTTTTGAATACTTCAAAATCTAAAAAGTTTGATTGTCTCCATCTACTCTATCAACTTCTTCAATCGCAACTCTTGAATCAATTTATTGCACACACAAAGGAGGAAATAGTGTTTTTTGATGTGGATTTGCCTTAAGTCAAACCGTAGTTTAGGAATTAACCTTGAATCTTATTGAAATAGGAAATGCAAATTCTAAAATAAATGTTAGATGATATACCTCAAATCTGAAACGATTGATATGCGTTGATGATGCAATTCTCTTTATATGTGATCATAAATGTTGATGTAATAGCATGACAACACATAGAAGAACTAAACATGAAAATATGATTTCATGAAAGTTTATGTGATTTTCTCCATGATGCTTGAAGAATATGGTTGGATAAAATGTTGCCTTGAATGATTGAGAATGTTTGATTCTTGATGTGATAAGATAACTTTAATAGTGTAATTTAGGAATAAGGATTTTAATTAAGATAATAAAAGTACAAAAAAATACCAAATTAACCAAAACATATGCAAAGAGGTGTGACCCTAATAGATCTAGCCATAATCTAAATAAGGAAAGGGCTAAAAGTCCGATTAGTTTCACTTGGGGGTTAGGTTTTAGGGTTTTCCTCTTTCCAAGGTTGAAGTGGATTGATAATTGTAAATTAGGGAAAAATAAGGAACAATTGA
The DNA here is from genome assembly GCF_030272615.1 of Cryptomeria japonica. Lineage (NCBI taxonomy): Eukaryota > Viridiplantae > Streptophyta > Pinopsida > Cupressales > Cupressaceae > Cryptomeria > Cryptomeria japonica. The sequence continues at coordinate 103,044,483 of NC_081408.1, read as the reverse complement.
AGTAATTTAAGGAATGGTAAGTCTACAGATTTCCCATAGAGCCACAGACTTGTATTTGGGAAAAAAAGAGATTTAGAACCTATTCCCAGAAGTTTGGCCTGATTTTTCAGGACTAGGTAGTACAAATCTATCTTAGTCCTCCAAATTTTCCTCCATCAAAAGCTAAACCCATTTGCCATTGTCGACTCTATCGAAATTCTAGAGTACACCTCCTGTATCTGTTCCATGCACACCAAAAGAGAGGAAGAATATTGTGGATAGGGGTTTGCCTTAGGTCAAACCATGAAATAGGAATTAACCTTGAATAAAACAATGCAAATACGAAAGTGCTAAGGAGATATACCTCATGTTTGCAATGGTTGATAGAAGGATTGATGATGCAATGCTCTTTCAATGTAATCACATATCTTAAACGTAATGGCAAGACATACATATGAACATGAAAACATAATAACACACACATGCTTGCATGAATATTGATGTAACTTTTCTCTACAGTGCTTAAATGATGAAATGCAACCTTGAATCTTTGAAAATGCTTGATGGTGAATAATTCATGGATGCATGAATATTATGGATAGGTTGTTTATATCAAGGTTAAAATTATTTGATAGGATGTATTCATATAGGATTCCCTATGTAAATTACTGATTAGGTTGACCTCCAATGGTCAAATTGAGGCATGGGGACCAAAATCTATCGGGGAGATAAAGGGCCTACCCTAGTTCAAATTGAGGCGTGTTTAATGGGGACCAAAGCATTTTGGGGTGCCTTGGTCCAAACCAAGGTGATCCATGCCCTGTTCCTCTAGCAAACAAGACCAACACAAAGGGAAATGGGGAAGGGACCTTCAATATGGGGTCCACCAAATGGTGTTCATAACATCAGAGTTGGAGAAGGAAGTGAAAAAAAACCTAGAGAGTGTATGGAGATAGGACATGCTAAAGTAGGAACATAAACATAAGGTGTAAATTATATGGGTTATAATTTATGATGCTACATTCAACCCCCACTTTAACGGGAGTCTGAGCCTATGTAAATACTTGTGGTAAATTAGAAAGATTAAAGCGAGGAGCAATTAGGAACAAGATCACAAGGAGATAAGACACTACTATTTTCGAGAAGCCATGCCCCCAATATTAGGATCTTAATGTTGGCAAAATGGTGGATTTGGTTAAGTGTTGTCATTGATGTCAACACTGTATCCCCATTGGAGGCTATCCCGGTTAGTCTTGGTGATCATCTTGGTTTTGGCTATGCTTCTAATCCAATATGATCAGATATCTAGAATCGGTTTTGGATGCTTACTCTGGATGGTTATCTATTTTCCATATTCTGTTTGTTCATGTTTTGGTGCTCTGGTAACTATTGATTATGTTCCTGGTTGGTATTTCCTAGTGCTGGTTAGCTTTACTGATAAGACATATTTGGTGTTTTGGTCAGTCAATTTTGGTTCACCTTATGGAATCAGTTTCTATCATGCTAAAGGTGTTTCTTGATCATTTTCCAAGTGTTTGGTGACTTTTCTTTGGTTGGCATGTTGTTATGGTGGTCCTATTTGGATCCGGTTAGAAATTTTGTGTTACTTTACTAAGGGTTTCTATCGGCTGGTGAAGCCTATTGGATTTTGGTCTTAGCAGAATTTCTGGCGGATGGAATTGTTTGGTTACTTGATTTAGGTCCATGCTATGGAATGTAAATCATAATATTGGTCTTGTGATACCATGTAATATAATTTTTATTATTATTGGTTTATGGGGTTTGTGAATCTTGTCAGTAAGGTTGATGATCTGTATTTATAGGTGACTTATTCATGTAATTTGTATATCAATACATGGATGGGATTGATGGCTATGTCTGCATTATCAGAGGAAGGTTTATGTGTGAATAAGTGACATATCATTCGGTGAAGGTTTTTGTATTGTAGGGTAGACATCTCTGCTTAACCGAAACTGTATCAAGCATTAGGAGATGCTACTTTCACAGTATGAAGGAAAAGTCCCATTTAAATGTTTTTCATGCAATAAGATTGGTCATTTTGCTTCTAGATACTCTAGAAGAGCTACTAGGAATCATAAAATATTTGTGAAGAGTTATAAGCTTAATCCAAAATATCAGAACATACCTAGATTAAGAAGGAATAAGGATAAATCATGCTATTATGTTGGTGATGATGATTTTGGTATTATTAATGATGATGATGATGAACTTGTGAGTAGAACTGGTAATGGAGCTGCCTCCGGTAAGGAATCGGTTTTCATTGCTATCAAGGATGATCCTTTGAAGCCTGCCATTTAAATAACTCATACTAAGGAAAAGGATTTAGCTGCTAACATTGAAGAAAAGGATGAATGGGTTATAGACAGTAGATGCTCACATCACATGACTAGTGACAAGAGAAAATTTCTATCACTAAAAGAATTTGATGGTGGATTAAAGTCAAATTTGGAGACAACAAGGCATGTAGAATCAAAGGCAAGGAAAAAATATCAATGGATGGTAAGACAAACATTGATAATGTTTATCATGTTGAAGGCTTAAGGCATAATCTTTTAGGTGGAGGTCAAATGGTGGATAGAGAATTTCATTTACAATTCAAGGATGAGAAATGTAAGATCATCAATAGATCTGGATTGGAAATTGCTTCTGGAACCCAGACCAATGGAACATCTTTCCTTTGAACTCTAGTGAGAAAGCTTGCTTGATTGCTCAGATTGATGAAAGTTGGTTATGGCATAAGAAGATGTGTCATGTAAATTTTGATTGCATAGTGAAGATCAATTCAACACAGGTTGTCAGAGATTTTCTTAAAATTGTCAAACCTCATAATCTAGTATGTAGAGAATGTCAAATGGGTAAGGAAGTCATAACTTCTTTTAGAAGCATACATGATAAATCCAATGAAATTATTGATCTTATTTATACTGATATGTGTGGACCAACAACAAATAAAAGTTTTCAAGTTGACATATACTTTATGTTACTTATTGATGATTATTCTAGAATGATGTGGGTAGCATTTTTGAAAGCAAAATCTGAAGCTTTTGAGAAATTCAAAATCTTTAAAACTATGGTTGAGACTGAGACATGACTGAAGATAAAGTGTTTGAGATTAGATCAAGGTGGTGAGTTTACATCCGATAAAATTCAACAACTTTTGTGAGAAGAATGGAATCAGAAGACAACTTTCTGCATCTAGGACTCCATAGCAGAATGGATTGATGGAAAGGAAGAACATAACCATATTGGATGCGGCAAGGAATATGATGATAGAAGCTAAATTGTCTGATATTTATTAGAGGGAAGCTGTCAATACAGTTGTATACACTTTCAATTGAGTACACATAAAAGATGATACCGGTAAGACTCCTTATGAATTATGGATTGGTCACTCCTACTGTCAGATATTTCAGAATTTTTGGAAGTAAATGTTACATTAGAAGAGATGATGCATTGGGAAAATTTGATCCTAGAAGTGATGAAGGAATATTTTTGGGTTATTCTACCTAGACAAAAGCATATAGATGTTATAACAAAATATTGAATAGGATAACATAGAGTATAAATGTCAAGGTGGATGAACATGGTAGTAATCAGATCAGATCATATGATTGTGGACCGGAAGATGAATTTATCAGACCTAAACCGGTAATGCATGAAGCTGCTCAAAATAGTGAACCTAACACTCTGGTAACATCAGAAAACTCAATTGTGATAGTGGAACAATAGAAAGAGTTAGTAAATCAGGAAAATTAAAAGACTCCTAGGTATGTGAAACTAAATCATTCTGAAGATCAAATAATTGGAGATAAAAGCAAAGGTGTGATGACTAGGAGAAGGCTAGCTACTAAAGAGGTATGTTTGATTTCTCAAATTTAACCAGAATCATTTATTGAAGAAAGTAAAGATTAAAATTGGATAAAAGCAATGGAAGAAGAATTATATTAGATTGAAAAGAATAAGACATGGGAACTAGTTCCTAGACCTAAATACAAGAACATTATTGGAACTAAATGGGTTACATGAATAAATTGAATGAGGAAGGTCAAATTGTGAGGAACAAGGCTATATTGTCTTGAAAAGGTTATTCACAGGAAGAAGGAGTTGATTATGGTGAGACTTATGCCCCGGTTGCAAGAATTGAAGCGGTAAGACTTTTTCTTGCTTATGTTGCACACAAGAACTACAAAGTATATCAGATGGATGTTAAATGCGCATTTCTGAATGGATATCTTGAAGAGGAAGTCTACATTGAGCAACCTGATGGATTTTCTTTATCAGAAGACATGGACATGGTTTGCAGATTGAAGAAAGCTTTATATGGACTAAAACAAGCCCCTAGGGCATGGCATACTAGATTGGACAAATATCCTTCTAAGCTTGGTTTTAGCCAAGGTAATGCTGATAGTAACCTATATTACAAAATTGAGCATGATGACATACTGATCATTGAAGTCTTTGTGGATATCATTTTTTGAGGAGAAGATAGTCTATGTATGAAATTTGTTGATGATATGAAGAATGAATTTGAAATGTCTATGATTGGTGAGATGAAATTTTTCTTAGGTTTGCAATTTACTCAGACTGATAAAGGTATTTTCATTTGTCAAACTAAGTATGTGAAGGAGTTACCTAAGAAATTTTGACTTGAGAATTACAAACATGTCGATACTCCTATAATAACCAATTGTAAATTGTCAAAGGATGATGAATCCCCTAAAGTGAATCCAAGTAGATACAAATCAATGATTGGTGGACTAATGTACTTAACTCAGGCTAGACCTGATATTATGAATGTTGTTTGTATTGCCTCTAGATTTCAGTAAGATCCTAGAGAAACTCATGATATTGTTGTTAAGAGGATATTCAAGTATTTGGCAAGTACAATAGACCTTGGGTTATGGTATCCAAAGAATGATGACTTTAGATTATCAGCATATACAGATTCTGATTGGGTATCAGATGTGGATGATATGAAGAGCACTATCGGTGGTGCATTCTTTCTTGGGAATAAGTTGGTATCATGGCTTAGAAGGAAACAATCATGTACTTCATTATCTACTGCTGAAGCGGAATATGTAGTTGCTGCTACCAATTGTACTCAAATTTTATGGATGAAACAAATGCTAAAAGATATAAGGGTAAGTTATGATGAGCCTATTGTTATTCACTATGATAATATTGCTACTATTGATATGTCAAAGAATTTGGTATTTCATTCCAAATCAAAACACATTTCTATAAGGTACAATTTCTATAAGGTGTAAATTCTTGAAGGAAAAGGTACTAATTCATCCTTCATGAAAGCACGCTTCTTTCAATATTGATCAGCAACTTCTCCTCTCTCAATCTATGCAAAACTTGTCTTAACTGCAACAAATGCTCCTCTTTTGTCTTATAGAAAATCAGAATGTTATTTAAATACACAATAACAAACTTACCCAAGAATTTCTTCAATACCCCATTCATCAGCAGCGTGAAAAGTACTCGATGCATTAGTCAATCCAAAGGGCATCACCAACCATTCATACAGTCCTTCATTTGTCTTAAATTTTGTCTTCCACTCATCACCTTCTCTAATCCTGATCTGATGATATCCACTCTAAAAATCTATCTTTGTAAAGTATTTTGATCCACTCAAGCAGTCCATTATGTCATCCGTCCTAGGCAAAGGAAATCGGTATTTCACTGTGATCTTGTTTATTGCTCTTGAATCAGTAAACATTCTCCATTCTCCATTCTTCTTAGGTGCTAATACTTCTGGTACTGCACAAGGGCTCAAACTTTCCCTGATCAAACCTTTCGTCAACAACTCCTACACTTGTCTATTCAATTCTTCATTCTCTATCAGTGTCAACCAGTGTGCACCTTTGTTAGGAAAAATATTAAATAAATGTTGGCCATATATCAAACTCTATTAGTTACTTGTTCATTTGATCAATTAAAGTGAAGAATATAATTAAAAATCATACTGAAGACTCTACTTAATCTTTATGGGACTAATAGAAAATGAATCACCATATAGAAATACTGATCTGAAAGCACATTGTCATTCCCTTAAGATCTATCATCGAACAAAATAGAATAAAAAATAATATAAATTAAATTTTTTTTTATTGAAAAGGAGATTGATTCAGAGATCCAATCCCCTTAGTAAGCTTACAACCGAGCCAAGGAATGTCTTATTATTGAAGCTTCAATACATTAATATGGCTGCAAGGTAATTTGAAACCTAGTTTTTCCTACATTTAATAATCTCGTTAGGTAAACGAATTTGATATAAGTTCAATGGTTTCATAGAAATGTAAACAAGGTATCTTTTGATTTTAAGGTAATATTTAAATTTTTTTGGTATAATTATTTGTAATTAATTTGATTATTGATGCAACAATATTACAGTTTTATTTGGTTTAAATTAAATGTCATGTCAATGTCAAAGTCAAAGTCAAAGAGTCCATTAGTCAATTGACAAATTTGCAATTCATCTTCATCTTAACTTTTTTCAGTATCATGTATTAACACTTTCAGCCATATTTGTAAGACAATTGGTTCAATAATTTTTTTTTCACAAATATCTATAATTTTAAAAAATAAAGCTTAGTTTGTAAGCATAATTAGATGCAGCTGATTTGACCATTGATCTAACAATGCTACCGTTTTATTTGAATATAAGTCAAGCAGTCAATTAATCAATTGACAAATTTAACACTTCATTTACATCTAATTTCTTATAAACCCTATTTTCTTAACGTATTTGTTTACAACTGATTTGACAACTGAAACAACAATACCACAAATTTATTTTATTTGAACCAAACAGTCAATTTCAAATAATCATTTAACAAATTGAAAAGTTGATTAACATATACATAAACACTTCATTAACATCTACATTGACGCTTCACTCATATTTTCTTTCAACAATACTACAATTTCAATGAAATGAATGTCAAATAGCCAATAATTTTACACGTGTTCATTAAAAGTCCTTCAAACCAAAAAGAAGATAGATTCATACATGAGTCTAACAACTATAGGATTCATACATGAACAGTCAGTCCTAATGTTGTTGCATCTGAGTCAGTCGTATTAGACAGATTGAGGTGAAGTGTAGTAGGGAGGAGTGGATTCACATTGAGCATGTGACCAAGAGGTTTCGTGTGAATGGTATTAGACGGATTTATGTATGCCGTGTAGATTGGGTTCATCACGATTTTTGTTATGGGCTGCACGACTTGGACCTGGACTTGGTTCTCATGACTTGGACCTGGACCTGGACTTTAGATTATCATGCATACTGTTTCCAAATGGTTCTTATGTCTTATCCTTGTTTACAGGGTCCTAGTAGGGAGGGGTTGATTCACATTAGGCATGGTAGGGAGGATGCATTGATGTGAACAGAAGGGTTCGGTGAATTGTATAAGATGGATTAATGTATGCAATATATCTTTCCATTTCTGAACCTGGTGTAGTACCCCTACCCTAATCTATTTCTAATCTTGGTTTAATCTTGGTTAGTTTATCTTAATTTAATGTTATAGTCAGATGTTGATTTAACGCATAGCTGTTGATGTGGTTTTCACACTAGTGTATGCAAGTTGTTAGTGTACCTATTTCATGGTATTAATATCGAGCTAACGCTATCATTAAATTTTATATATGTATGCATGTATGACTCTTGGTTGCAGGAAATTTCAGGTACAATGTTGCACGAGTGCGAGGTTCGTCTTCACCTGGATTTGCAGGTTTGAATGTACCTCTTGAATCCTTAGAGTTGGATTAGGTGGTCGTAAGACCCTAGTTGACCCTAGTCGTGCTCAAGTGAGCATCGCCAGTCATCGTCCGTGTTCCCTTTTTGTTTGGGTTTGCGGGTCGTCTGTTTGGTTGACCTTCTCGGTTTGCGTGCTTGGTGTGCATGGTTAAATTGATTAATTATTGGTCCTTAGTAATTATCTTGATTAAATATGTATTTGTGCATTAGAGATTAATGGACTAAATTAATCGGGATTTCGTTATGCGATTTTCGTTGATATTGGATTGCTCGTTTTAATTTGGGAGTAAGTTCGATTAAATGACTGATTTTGAATATTAAATGCATTTTGTATATGTTGTTGAAAAGAAAGTTTTGTATTTTATCGCAATAGATTGATTGTATTCTGTTGGCTTTTGAAATTAGAAAGATTAAATTTCAGTTGAATGAGAAAATCGATTTTGAATTGAAAAGCAAGTCAATTTGTTGTTATAGTTAGAAAAGGATTAAATGTTGAGAATTATTTGTAAATAAGAATTTTAATTCCAAAAATGGAATTTTGGTCAACTCTTCCATATAACCCAAAATTTGGGGAAAATTGGAGGATGGACATTTTTGGAGAATTTTTGGTTGGAAAATAATTTTGGATAAAATTGGGGGTTTTGGGGGAGGAAGAAAGGGATGCTGGATCTGACAGGTGGGCTCTCCTTCAGCTATTCCAGGAATGCGTATGAAGGTAGGAATTACCTTAACTGTTCTTCATTGTTGCCATGGAAATATGTTCTGTTGGTAGAAAACAAATGCTGGTTGTTAAAGATCTAATCTGTTAAAATTGAATTTTAGTTTTAGATTTGGACTTATGGGTTTGGATCTATGCTCATTTGCTTATGATCTTCAAGAAAACAATTTTGGTTGCGTTATTGTGGTAAAATTAGTTCCCTGTTTGGCCATTTTGAATTGGCTGAGAATTTTATTTTGAGATTTTGTTATCCCTCAATGTCTCCTTTTGGGTGGTTTGAATCCCATTGTGTTTGGAGGAAATGAAAACCATCATAGAAAACTTGACACCGAAACAGTCCCCTTTTAAATCGAATTTTTATTAAATCAAAATGTTTTTTTTATCATACTGTGGGGTGGATGTTGGTTTTTATTTCGGTCTGTGCGTATGTTTTTAAAACCCGTGGTTTGGGGTTGGAGGGCGGCGAGCGGAGCTCCACCCTCTCCTCCTCCCCTCCCCCGCTCGACCCCCTTCTCTTGCTCCCCCGCTCGCCGCCTTCTTTTTTTTAAATACGTTTTTTTTAAAACTTAGTTTTTAAAAATGTTTTTTTTATGTATTTTTTTCATTGTTCAAAAAAAAAATGCTTATAATATTTCAATATTTTTTTTAATGGGAAATTCTAATTAAGTTTTTTGTTAATTACGGGTAATGTGGCATAAATACATATGCTGATGAAATTTTAGTAGACTATTATGCAAGACTTAAATTTTTAATTGTGTATAGTTTAGGAAGATCAATATTGTTATATTGGAGAATCTTTTTGAGTTAAAATATACTTTATTCACGAATAAATATGTTGTTTGAAGATTTTTTTTTAATGTTATAAGCCATCTGGAGATATTAGAAGCGAATATTTAACCATGGGACATTAGAAATTTAAACAATATGCTTTTGGAAACGATTATCTTCATTTAGACTCTCCTTTTATATTTATATTTCCGTGGTCCGTATAGTGCATCTGGGCTTGAAAAATATGAAACTGTAGAGGTGGTTTTGAACCAGTATGTCAATGACGTTTTGATTGGAGATTTAATATCTTATTTAATTGTTTAATGGTTGTCTGAGATTTATTACTATGAATTGGTTTAAAAACTCATTATGGCTTAATATGTCTGTTCGATGCTTTGAACCTTAGAGAGTTAGAAAACCAAGAACAACTTATCCCTAGATGAGGTAGATAACTGTAATCTGATTTGGATCTTGTAGAAAACTTGATCGACGTTTTAAGTTTAGATCAATTCGGAAAGATTGCATCTGTTGAATATTGTCTTTTCCGATTATTGCCTATGCGAGTTTAATTTCAGTATTCGCTTTTAATTATGAAATGGCAAGAGTGCTTTGTTTGATAGGACCCTGTCGTATGGAATGATTTGGGGTACCTGTTTCAGTCCTAGATTCCGAGTTGACTGTTGTATTGTGGTGTTGTCATAGTTGGTCATATCCCTTGTATGGGTGTCGAATGATGATTCGTGGTTGACCTTAGTTGTCAGGTCTCTAGTTAGAGTACCGTCTGTAAGTGTTCATCTTTGAGTCATGTTTGACCAAATGGTTGTCCTCTCTTCTTGAACTCCGTTCATTTGACCATGTCTATTCGTTGGTTTTGAGTTCGTCTGAGTTTAGTCTAGTGTCGTATGGGAAAGTGGCTTTCGATTGGGGGCCGCGCCCAAAGTGGCTGCTGGGTAACCCGTCGAAAGTGAGTCTAATAAGTGATAACCTATCAGTAGATTAGAATGTAATCTCTAAGTAAGATAATTTGCCTCACACATGGGACGAGTGCTAACATAGACTCGACATGCTGTGAGAAGGCCTGAAATGGCAAACTACCATCCTTGTCTTCACGAGAGGATGTGTGGGTCCACACGAGGCTTGGATGGGCTGGAAGTTCGGATTAGGCTGCCAGGGTAAACCAGTGTATGGGACCGGGACCTATGAAGACTTGCCATGGTAACCATACCAGGTTGTGTGATGACACTTGTCCCTACGTTCGCTAGTGTGTTGTTGTTTTGTCCTGTTAAGAGTACCCTTGTGGGTCGTTCTTTTGTTTATGCCCTTGTGAGTGTCAGTTTCATGATAGACCTTGGGTGGTGATGGCTCAGTTTTATGGATGCTCTTCTGGACTTATGTTTTTAGCTTTGATTATGTTCAGCTGGATCCTGTTCTTTTCAAGGATCGTTTATGTATTAATTGACCGATGCGGTCGTGTGTATATTGTTTATATTTCGCCTTGATGGCCGGATTGTAATGGTGTAACCTCTTGTATCCTTAACTTTATTATTTATCTGAGGGGTCTTGCAGTTGAGCAGACCCGGAGATGTAGCCCTAGGGATGAACTCCAAGATCATTATGGTGTTATGTGATGTATTCTCTTATGTTTCCTTTATTCAGCTTTATCATGTATGATTAACTTATGTTAGAATGGTTAAGTGGATAAAATGGAATTAACTTTAAATGCTTATATTCAGTCCCTTCTTGAATGTCATGTGGATCGAATGCGTAAGTGGTTTAGATGAGATTTATCGTTGATGCATGTATGTAATTGTCTTTTAAAATGCAATAAGATGGAATATGAAAGAATGTAACTTAGAGTAATGGAATATATTCAGTTGTTGTAAGGAAATTAAGTATGCTTGAAAAAGATCTCTTATGTTATGATGGAATCCTAGTGTGTTAGGCTATTAGATGTATGGCTTGTAATTTTAAATGAAAAGCTTGAATGAAGATTATGAATAGATCTTAATGGATGAATCTTTGTTTGTGATTTATATGTCCATCTTTGAAAGAAATTATCCTGATTAAGAATTATCTCGTTGTTAAGATAATCAGCTTATTGGATTAATTGTGCGAGTTAAGTGAATTGTGATATTTAAGTAATCTCGTTGGGAAACTCTTTAGGTGTTAGTTGATGTCTTCCGCTATGTAATCTGAATCTTTGTTATCTTGTTGTATCTTAATGTGGTGTAACTTTAAAAAAAAATTTATTGCACTCTATTCTTGTGTTATGGCTTAATCCCTTCGGGGTTTCCTGGTGGGGCATTACATTTGGTATCAGAGCACATGTTGCAAACATTGGGATCTCTGGTGTCACGTGTGCCCTCTATTGGTGTGAGGTGTATCGACCTTATGTGTATGCTGTCCTCCTTTTGCATGTGAGTGATTGAGCAGACATTAGCTGGTGTGTAACGTGTGTGTGTTCACACCTTGTTTTCACCTTCTTGATGTTGGTGTTTGAGTGTTTATATGTGCATTGTGTGCTTATTGATGTCTTGGTCTACGATTAGTCTTATTTTGAAAGAGAGTCGTATGTACCTTCCCTTATTGAGTGTTGTACTCTTTAGACTAATCCATTTGGGTTGGTCCATGCTTGTCTTAAATTTGAGAGTGCGAAATGTGTATGTTTAAGATTATGATCTAGCTTGATGTTGTCCACTTGAAGGACTACTATGGCAATTATTGTATGCTTATTTTGTAGAAAATTAAATGATCATCACCATTTCCTCTCTCTCTCTCTCTTTCTTTCTGGAAATTAAAATGTTTAGGATATGTGTAATTATCTTTAATTGGAGCTTCTTGTTTGCAAGAGAAAAGGGTGTGACTCCTTGAACCCTTGTGTGTGCCTTATGATGCTTATGTTTTTAGATTATTAAAAGGGCTATGGGTTTAAAAATTTATTTTGGGGTGAATGGGAGAAAACTGTATGTGTACGTTTGAAAGAATTCTCCATGTGTATCTTGTAGGAGTAACATGATTAAATTCTACCTTAGTAAGGTGCATTTCTATGCGGATGGTTGAATTATGTGAAACTGCTTCGTTTGTAGAAGAAGTATTAAAAAGGAGCATGTTATTGTAGCTTCGAGAGAGTATTAATGTGCTTTCCGAAAGATTGTGTTATGTGTTTCATTAAACCAGTTTGATTGAAGAATTATTTTAGCAAATGCTCCATTGAACTCGCTTTTGGGTATGTGTAATTACCTTAATGTGTTTAGAAAGTGTGAATGAAAAGCTTGTTTGATGTGCATGCATTAATATGTTCTATTTGGTTAACAGCTCCTTGCTTATCTTTGATCGTAATGTGATCGTTTCTAATAGGTTGCAAATTATGACATGTGTCTATATTGTATTACTATTAAGTGAGTGTTCATAAGAGGTCTTGCATTATCGAAAAGATTGCCTCTCTTGATCTTTGTTTTGTTTGGAAAACTAGAACCTCTTGTTGCAACCATAATTATTGGAAATGTTTTTGTTAGGCTGATTGTCATCCTTCTAACGGTAGCGAAATGAAAAAACCGTGTAATTAAAATGATAGGCTTATAGTGAGAAATTTTATATTATAGTGTGATCTTGTTTGATCTTGTGTCTTCATAAGAAACAGTTTGATTATCAAACTCTCTTTCCCCTTCTCCTTGCCTAATCCTAAGATTTTTAGAAATGGTATTAAAGAATGCATTGATTTGAATGGAATGTTTGTAAAACATGTGAAATTGTACTATTGCATTTTGGCTTCATAGTGATAGATGAAAGTCTTAAGCTTTAGAAATGAATCTGAATAGTTAGTAATGTGAGTTCGGATGCTTAGTGAGATGTGATAAAGATATAGGAATGATGTTATTTCCTTATATAATTGTGAATTGTTAATAATTTCAGTACTTGAATCTAGAGTAAGCTTGATTCAGTTATTTATATAGAAAGCATAATTGAAATCTTCCTTGAATAGATGTTAGCGTACTGAAAAGTACTCCCCGTAAATGTGACTAAACCAGTACTGGTGTATTTGTGTGTATCGTAAGAAACCAGTGCTTATTATATGTGCCCATGGATTGGTGAAGTAATCAACCATGGAGGATATGTTGCTTATGAGTATGGGAAACCATACTGTTTATGTGATGTTGCTTATTTGTTTCCCTACTGAGTATCAGCCCTTGGGTTGTGGGCAACTTAGTATGTTAAGGGGTAGTATTTGAAGTAACCGTTCCTTGAATAGTATGGATTGGCGTACGAGTAATGTCGGCGCGAAGCGACGTTAGCTTCTCTACTTCGAGGAATGATATAGTTGTACTACTAAAACTGTATCAAGGTGTACTCAATACTTTCCCTTTGATGAATCTATTTATAGGTTTATGTGTGTTAGCCTATTCCTCTCCCTTATTTGAGCTTTTGGATGGTGATTCTTGTGTATAGTGATGGTGTAATTTGGAGGATCCTTTGCCTTGTCTTCATGAAAGGTAGGTTTATTCACATGTGCTGCCAGTTAGTATGTGTTGGTGGGCATGTGGATGGACCCTAGTCATGTATACCTCTGACTTACGGCGAGTATCCTTCTAGATACGTCGCTATGCGGGATGTGACTTGCGCATGCTTTTCCGCGAGGTACACTACCATGCGGGATACGCCCATTGTATGTGATCTCCACTTGGGGTATTGCCATGCCGCGTGACGACGTGATGCGGGGTGATGTCAAGGTGCACACCGCCATGCCATGTGGGTAGTGTGACTATGTCGCACCACATGATGAGCTACTGCAATAGCTAGTCAGTTGTTCCTTCCTTCCTCGTTGGTGGCTAGATGCTAGTCACACAGTGATGTTATGTGCAATTGTGATATTCTTTATATTTCTTTGGGGATCAGCAATTTATTTTACTTGGACTTTGAAGGTTTAGCCATGATCTTGTGATCTTTTGCACTTTTGATTTGGTGTTGAAATTCCGGATTATTTTCTTACCTTACTGTTGGAATTGATGATTTATTACCTTTATTCATCTATACTTTGGTGGCTAAACTAGTTTATCCTTATTGTTTTCGGATGCTGGTCTTGTGTCGAAATGTGAAATTCCTCTCCAAGGACGTATGATACGGAATTGGTAGAGTGTGTGCGAGGAAGTTGTTGTAGGGAACCTTGAGGATGGGGGTATGTGAGGCTGTGTTGCAGCTAGGATCCACTACCTACCTTTGTGTGGTGACTATCTCTTGGAGGCTAACCACCTTGCTCAACAAGGGATATTCACAAAGGTATTGTATGGAAGGTAGCACCGCTATGGTGTGCCTAGCACCATCGAGCCTTTGAGTGAGATATTGGATTCTTATGATCATATTGTTGTTCTGAGATCAGGCATAGAGATGCTGATCGTGCATGTTATCTTTGACCGAGCATTAGACATGCTCACATGTGGCCTTTTATGTTATGCATTCCAGTTATGTGGATGGTTATTATTTGTATCATGGAGTAAATTGTGTTAACTTGTTGCTATGTTATGGGACATAGCCTTTAGAAAGGTTTTCTTATGCCTGGCAAGTGTAAACAATTGAGTTATATTTTGTTGCTCTTAATTATTGAAAGTTAATTTGGCTATAGAAATTGATGTTTCAAGCTAGTTCTATGTTATAAATTTTATGATAAAGATGGGTTGGTAAAGGAAATTGATCTTGATGGCATGTTTTCTGATCATGTTTGATAGATGATTATGGTAAGTGTTGTTTACCTCTTTGTAATGCTTTAATTTGGTGTAATGAAAGGAAGAAAATTCTTGTTTCTCCGCTACGATTGTGGATAATTCCTAGAATATTTTAAGGAATGTATGGTTTTAGATGTATCTTGCCAATGGATAATGGCGTTTGTAAAGGATTTTGCAATAGCATTTCATTTATTTATGGAAAGATTTCTATGTGCAATTTGATCTTTGTTGAATGAGTTTCAGGGCTGATGCGTACGACATGTTCTCCATCTAGCCTTACGACTTCCAGGAGTAAGTCAGAACCTAGGGAGGGAGAATGTAGTACCCCTGCCCTAATCTATTTCTAATCTTGGTTTAATCTTGGTTAGTTTATCTTAATTTAATATTATAGTCAGATGTTGATTTAACGCATAGTTGTTGATGTGGTTTTCACACTAGTGTATGCAAGTTGTTAGTGTACCTATTTCATGGTATTAATATCGGGCTAACGCTGTCATTAAATTTTATATATGTATGCATGTATGACTCTTGGTTGCAGGAAATTTCAGGTACAACGCCGCACGAGTGCGAGGTTCGTCTTCACCTGGATTTGCAGGTTTGAGTGTACCTCTTGAATCCTTAGAGTTGGATTAGGTGGTCGTAAGACCCTAGTTGACCCTAGTCGTGCTCAAGTGAGCATCGCCAGTCGTCGTCGGTGTTCCCTTTTTGTTTGGGTTTGCGGGTCGTCTGTTTGGTTGACCTTCTCGGTTTGCATGCTTGGTGTGCATGGTTAAATTGATTAATTATTGGTCCTTAGTAATTATCTTGATTAAATATGTATTTGTGCATTAGAGATTAATGGACTAAATTAATCGGGATTTCGTTATGCGATTTTCGTTGATATTGGATTGCTCGTTTTAATTTGGGAGTAAGTTCGATTAAATAAATGATTTTGAATATTAAATGCATTTTGTATATGTTGTTGAAAAGAAAGTTTTGTATTTTATCGCAATAGATTGATTGTATTCTGTTGGCTTTTGAAATTAGAAAGATTAAATTTCAGTTGAATGAGAAAATCGATTTTGAATTGAAAAGCAAGTCAATTTGTTGTTATAGTTAGAAAAGGATTAAATGTTGAGAATTATTTGTAAATAAGAATTTTAATTCCAAAAATGGAATTTTGGTCAACTCTTCCATATAACCCAAAATTTGGGGAAAATTGGAGGATGGACATTTTTGGAGAATTTTTGGTTGGAAAATAATTTTGGATAAAATTGGGGGTTTTGGAGGAGAAAGAAAGGGATGCTGGATCTGACAGGTGGGCTCTCCTTCAGCTATTCCAGGAATGCGTATGAAGGTAGGAATTACCTTAACTGTTCTTCGTTGTTGCCATGGAAATATGTTCTGTTGGTAGAAAACAAATGCTGGTTGTTAAAGATCTAATCTATTAAAATTGAATTTTAGTTTTAGATTTGGACTTACGGGTTTGGATCTATGCTCATTTGCTTATGATCTTCAAGAAAACAATTTTGGTTGCGTTATTGTGGTAAAATTAGTTCCCTGTTTGGCCATTTTGAATTGGCTAGGAATTTTATTTTGAGATTTTGTTATCCCTCAATGTCTCCTTTTGGGTGGTTTGAATCCCATTGTGTTTGGAGGAAATGAAAACCATCATAGAAAATTTGACACCGAAACAGTCCCCTTTTAAATCGAACTTTTATTAAATCGAAATGTTTTTTTTATCATACTGTGGGGTGGACGTTGGTTTTTGTTTCGGTCTGTGCGTATGTTTTTAAAACCCTTGGTTTGGGGTTGGAGGGCGGGGAGCGGAGCTCCACCCACTCCTCCTCCCCTCCCCCGCTCGACCCCCTTCTCTTGCTCCCCTGCTCACTGTGGACGCGGCACACCGCGGTGGCCGCAGGGCGCCGCGGAACCTGCGGGCACCGCAGTGGCGCCGCCCGCATGGGTCTTCCCTGCGGTTAAGATGTTGGACTCCACTGCGGCTAGGGCACGGCCCGCCTTCGCCGCCTTCTTTTTTTTAAATACGTTTTTTATTAAAACTTAGTTTTTAAAAATGTTTTTTTTATGTATTTTTTTCATTGTTCAAAAAAAAAATGCTTATAATATTTCAATATTTTTTTTAATGGGAAATTCTAATTAAGTTTTCTGTTAATTACGGGTAATGTGGCATAAATACATATGCTGATGAAATTTTAGTAGACTATTATGCAAGACTTAAATTTTTAATTGTGTATAGTTTAGAAAGATCAATATTGTTATATTGGAGAATCTTTTTGAGTTAAAATATACTTTATTCACGAATAAATATGTTGTTTGAAGATTTTTTTTTAATGTTATAAGCCATCTGGAGATATTAGAAGCGAATATTTAACCATGGGACATTAGAAATTTAAACAATATGCTTTTGGAAACGATTATCTTCATTTAGACTCTCCTTTTATATTTATATTTCCGTGGTCCGTATAGTGCATCTGGGCTTGAAAAATATGAAACTGTAGAGGTGGTTTTGAACCAGTATGTCAATGACGTTTTGATTGGAGATTTAATATCTTATTTAATTGTTTAATGGTTGTCTGAGATTTATTACTATGAATTGGTTTAAAAACTCATTATGGCTTAATATGTCTGTTCAATGCTTTGAACCTTAGAGAGTTAGAAAACCAAGAACAACTTATCCCTAGATGAGGTAGATAACTGTAATCTGATTTGGATCTTGTAGAAAACTTGATCGACGTTTTAAGTTTAGATCAATTCGGAAAGATTGCATCTGTTGAATATTGTCTTTTCCGATTATTGCCTATGCGAGTTTAATTTCAGTATTCGCTTTTAATTATGAAATGGCAAGAGTGCTTTGTTTGATAGGACCCTGTCGTATGGAATGATTTGGGGTACCTGTTTCAGTCCTCGATTCCGAGTTGACTGTTGTATTGTGGTGTTGTCATAGTTGGTCATATCCCTTGTATGGGTGTCGGATGATGATTCGTGGTTGACCTTAGTTGTCAGGTCTCTAGTTAGAGTACCGTCTGTAAGTGTTCATCTTTGAGTCGTGTTTGACCAAATGGTTGTCCTCTCTTCTTGAACTCCATTCGTTTGACCATGTCTATTCGTTGGTTTTGAGTTCGTCTGAGTTTAGTCTAGTGTCGTATGGGAAAGTGGCTTTCGATTGGGGGCCGCGCCCAAAGTGGCTGCTGGGTAACCCATCGAAAGTGAGTCTAATAAGTGATAACCTATCAGTAGATTAGAATGTAATCTCTAAGTAAGATAATGTGCCTCACACATGGGACGAGTGCTAACATAGACTCGACATGCTGTGAGAAGGCTTGAAATGGCAAACTACCATCCTTGTCTTCACGAGAGGATGTCTGGGTCCACACGAGGCTTGGATGGGCCGGAAGTTCGGATTAGGCTGCCAGGGTAAACCAGTGTATGGGACCGGGACCTATGAAGACTTGCCATGGTAACCATACCAGGTTGTGTGATGACACTTGTCCCTACGTTCGCTAGTGTGTTGTTGTTTTGTCCTGTTAAGAGTACCCTTGTGGGTCATCCTTTTGTTTATGCCCTTGTGAGTGTCAGTTTCATGATAGACCTTGGGTGGTGATGGCTCAGTTTTATGGATGCTCTTCTGGACTTATGTTTTTAGCTTTGATTATGTTCAGCTGGATCCTGTTCTTTTCAAGGATCGTTTATGTATTAATTGACCGATGCGGTTGTGTGTATATTGTTTATATTTCGCCTTGATGGCCGGATTGTAATGGTGTAACCTCTTGTATCCTTAACTTTATTATTTATCTGAGGGATCTTGCAGTTGAGCAGACCCGGAGATGTAGCCCTAGGGGTGAACTCTGAGATCATTATGGTGTTATGTGATGTATTCTCTTATGTTTCCTTTATTCAGGTTTATCATGTATGATTAACTTATGTTAGAATGGTTAAGTGGATA
This sequence comes from Cryptomeria japonica, assembly GCF_030272615.1. NCBI lineage: Eukaryota > Viridiplantae > Streptophyta > Pinopsida > Cupressales > Cupressaceae > Cryptomeria > Cryptomeria japonica. The sequence continues at coordinate 103,025,566 of NC_081408.1, read as the reverse complement.
AAATGGAATTAACTTTAAATGCTTATATTCAGTCCCTTCTTGAATGCCATGTGGATCGAATGCGTAAGTGGTTTAGATGAGATTTATCGTTGATGCATGTATGTAATCGTCTTTTAAAATGCAATAAGATGGAATATGAAAGAATGTAACTTAGAGTAATGGAATATATTCAGTTGTTGTAAGGAAATTAAGTATGCTTGAAAAAGATCTCTTATGTTATGATGGAATCCTAGTGTGTTAGGATATTAGATGTATGGCTTGTAATTTTAAATGAAAAGCTTGAATGAAGATTATGAATAGATCTTAATGGATGAATCTTTGTTTGTGATTTATATGTCCATCTTTGAAAGAAATTATCCTGATTAAGAATTATCTCGTTGTTAAGATAATCAGCTTATTGGATTAATTGTGCGAGTTAAGTGAATTGTGATATTTAAGTAATCTCGTTGGGAAACTCTTTAGGTGTTAGTTGATGTCTTCCGCTATGTAATCTAAATCTTTGTTATCTTGTTGTATCTTAATGTGGTGTAACTTTAAAAAAAATTTTATTGCACTCTATTCTTGTGTTATGGCTTAATCCCTTCGGGGTTTCCTGGCGGGGCATTACACCTGGACTTGGTTCTGATCTGTCGTGTAGAGTGGGTTCATCAGGCTTTGGGCGGTGAAAGTTTGTGGGCTGCACGACTTGAACCTGGACTTGGTTCTGATCTGTCCCTTAGGAAGAAACAAAATCAAATGTGTATGCAATATATCTTTCCATTTCTGAAAGGAATATGTAGGAAGAAAACTCAAAAGAAATGATGTCCTTAATGAAGTCTACTCAGTAGTCTCCATCTCGATGTTCAAAGTTGTCATAATTAAATTAGGCATTTTAAGCCACAATGCTGAAGATGACAATCTAGAATCTCCTAGAAACTAATGTAGAACACAAGTGAAAGACTTGAGTATCTCCTCTGAAGGCAAAGAGATCTCCTAAAAATGTTGTGACAAAATATCTACGCTCATATCAAACTATGAGGAATGATCACATAGAGAATGCAGAAGAGGATTAGAATGTTCTCTTACAACAACTGAAGAAGAATCATCCTCATCAAAGAGAAGATGCATGCAACCAATAGTTTCATCTAGATTCGAAATGCTGGACAATATAAACAAGCAAAAGATGTCCGCTAGAAATTGGTCCTAAAGAACCGAATCTAAAATACATAAATGATCCTACTACAAAGAATCATTGGAAGCTTTCTATGAATCAACAAGTATAGATGGGTTCAATAAATTTATCAGCCCAAAAGGATGTGTAAACAAGATGTTTCTTGGTCATCCAAGGAAACATCACTTTCAGATAAGGATCCAGTGTCTCCATACAATTGTTGGATGATGGTCCAAGCAATGAAAGGACACTCAGTGTTCTCTAAGTGATGTAAAATATCCTCATAGACAGTGATACATATTAGTCCATAGGCCATGCCATTGCTATTAAACTATGTATTCTTTTGTTCATAGTCACTTGGCTCAGGAACGAGTCCAAGGAGATAGGGTAGTAGATCCTGTTCAAGGCAATGATTATTAATTCTTTGTTTCTAGGACAAATTGTTCTCTACAACTAACTTGACAATAGAAGATGAAAATAATTATCAAGAGACATGATTAACCCCCCTATAGACTCAGTTCATGATTAGACAAAAGATATTAAGAGTCACCCCCAAAGAAAATGGAAATTTCATTCTTTCTAATAATTGTAATACTAAATACCTACAAATGAAAGTTTGTTTATGCTTTTTCTTCCTAGCTCTCGCATGCTCTGATACCATGCAAAAATATAGCTAAACCTACATAGTATGGATCTTGCAGATAGAAAAAACAACTTGTAGAAAACATGGGAAAAATTATAGCATAAAAGAAGAAAATAAAATTGTATCATTACCATCTGCAAAAGCATGATTTATACAAAGGTAACCACCACATGGACAAAGAAATTACAAAAGAAATGAGGTGTACAAAGATTAACTTGCACTTCTCTTTAGTTATCTTATGCTTTAAAATAGAGCATACAGTAGTTATCTGTAAATCATGGAGAGTAGACGTAGTACTACTAACACTCTTTAGGGGTCTCTTAATGTCTTATCACTATCTTTAGAGTCCACCATAGAGAGGGGTCTTTTATGCTATCACTAATGTGAATATAGAATAAGTACAATTCAGATATTAGATAAATTATTAATAGTTGAGAATGTTTTAATTGTTGTCATAACAACATTTTGTTATAATGTGTAGAAACAACAATGACTTCAAAGTTATTAGTGTTGATGATGAGGTACCCAAATTTGATTGAAATGTATTGTTTAGATCTAAAATGAAATGAATCATGTGACGTTGCATCAATCCACTTTTAAAACACGAGTTAGTGCACAACTACCAGTCTAACTTTTTTAGGGTGGCCTTTTTGGATACCTCAATTGAAAACATGTTCTATGGTGCTCAACTACTAGGTTGTATCCCCTAAGAATATTTCTTGTCAATATCACAAATATGAATACAAAATAATAATGTCATGTGGTAGAAACTCAATCATGGGAGAAATTTTTTTTAAGACAAAATGAATATGTGTATCTATGATATAAATTTCTGAGTCTATGAGGATGTGACACTTATATAAACAATCATCTAGATTTACTTTTTGGATACTTTTTTGAAACATCCAAAAAAATTATAGAGCCACATGAAATTAAATTTTAAAATTAATTAAAGAATCGAGTTTTTAACTTTTGTTTGTAAATGTTACATATATGCATTTGAAAAAAATATTTTATTTCAATTTAGAATTCTTTATTTTATTTTTATATTAATTAATAGTTTAAATTTTTATAGATATACCTAATTTTCCAACCTAAAGAATATCAAGAATTATACAACTATAATTTGACAATATTATGCTATTAACAAACCACACATATCATCATGTATAATGTGTCCATGCATGGATAGTCGCCTTACTTACTTCTACACACTATAATCAAATATTGATTCATACAATATAATTCATATGCTCATGTTTTATTTGCATAGACACCACTGTTAAATCAACACTTGTGGTAGCCATGTAAACATCACATTCAACTTGATTAGTAACATTTTTTGTCAATTTCTAGAATTTTATACTACTCTTGGATTGTAGTACACATGAACTAAAAATCACAAGTGTTCCTACATCACTATTAGTACTTAAAAAAAATAATGTTTTCTCTATGAGTTTTTGAGTTGTCCAAATGATTTGCAATCATTGCAACAATATCACCAAATTTAAAAAATGTAACACTATAGCACAAAATCACCACATGGTAACTAACATGTATCCTACAACATCTAATACTCGCTATATATCACCACATTACAATTTGTATGCAAACTAATCCTATATGAACTCTTTTTAGGTGAACACTAGACAAGTCTAATTATTATTTACTATAGCAAATTTTGTTGTGTACAAATAAAAAAACTAACTTCATGTTTATGAATATGAAAAGCGCATCTTATCCTTAAACCATACGAACTTAGCAATACTTAGTGAGAATAATCAAATAATCAACTATGTTTATTGAAATGTAAAATTTATATATTTAAAATTTTCTAGTCTCCCATATTTCTCAAAAAATAATATTGTACATGAATGTACTTGGGTCAAGCATGCTAAACAATATTTATTTCTTAATAATTACACTTCGTGAATCACATTTCACCATTATAAGGATCTTAAAATAACAGTGTCACTCAACCTCTCTAACAACATTACTTATTTACAATCTTGTATTGTGGACATACTTTATTCTTCAATTATGGATAGCACAACTATCTTCCACTACTTTCTCATCAAATTAATCTATCCTCCAAATAGAATAAAAGTTACCATTGGTTGACCCTTGGTTATCAAATCTCTATGTTAGTTAGAATCTACAAATAAATGTATGCAATTGTCACTTGCCCTACATTATTGGTACCATGATGAATCAACACAAAAATTCAAAGTTCCATTCAAGTACCTAAATACATTTTTCACTTGTGTCCAATGGTTGGTGCTTGGCTTTTCCATAAACATACTTAGAACTCCCTCTACTTGGGAAATGTATGGTCTTGTACAAATTATTATATACTTGAGACTTCCAACAACACCTGCATATGAAACATTCCTCACATCCTTTAAGTCCTTTGCAGACTTAATATATTGTTCCAAATAGAGTTTTGTTCCAAGTAGTGTGGTTGTACTTACCTTTTTATTTTTTTCTTTCCATAGCTCCACAAAATAGTTAAAGGCACTTCCTATAATTTAACCATAAATTTATGTTGGTTTTATCCCTTTATATCATCACACCTACAACACATGAATATTATAATAGCAAAAGAGATGTGGAGATAGAAATAAGGTTCACAAGTTGCCACATAAGTGGAAGTATGAGGCTTTGGATGAGCTATAAATTAGATGTCACCTTGGAAAAAAAATTATGTTATATTTCCACCACCAAGATGTAAAGATAGATGGAGGTAGGTTGGTGATGGTTATGTAAACACAACTTGAATATAAGGAAGAAATTAACATTAAAGTCTTAATATTCTATAGTAAACAAAAAGGGAGGGCCCTTGGTCTACTGGTGAAGCTAAATGGCTCCAAATGATCCTGCCAGGGATGGAGTCTTGTTGAGTGCAAGGCTTCAATATCATAAGGGATGAGATAGAGATCATGCTTTATGCAAATTTGGTGGAATGGATACCCTATAGTCCTTGGCTCTTAGAAGAAGAGTTTTCAGCATATAGGAACATTCCCCCATATTGAGTGGAAAAAATTTCTTTGTGAAGGCCCTCACTGGGCTGGTATGCTTGCAGACTTTGTGCCCTTGCTAGGCTATCGCGCTTGGAGGTTTGGACCTCCACAAAAAAGAAATCGAATAGGTTATTCATAGGTTAAGGAACTTTTTATATGGCTTGTAGTAGTCATCCAAAATATGAAATACAAATCTAATATTTAATTTGAAGTTAAATTTAATTAGCGAAAATTTGATTACTATGTCTATTTTAGGAAATAAGATAGTCAGTTTAACACTTTTCTCTTTTTTGGTACCATTTTGTTGATAATTAAGATTAAGGTGCATGAATATAATTGTACTTCATCATACTTTAAAATGAAATATTCAAATTTATCATGGGCATGGAGATCAAAGGAGATGGGTTTAATATAAAACTTTTGTTGAACCAAAAGAAGTATGTTAACTCTATGTTGGATTATTTAGGGATGCAAGATTGTTATTTAGGGAGTGTTCCTATTCATATCTATGATGCCAATTAATTTATTAAACAATATCCTAAGATAGAGTTCGAAAGACATGTTTTATATGCTAGTATTTCTGTAATTCTTATGTATGTGATAGATTTTATAACACTAGATATTATACAATTAGTGGGAATTTTGAGTTTGTTTAGGCACAATTTGGAAAAAAAATATTAATCTACAATAATATTGTTTATTTTGTAGCTTCATAGAACCTTAGAATAGTTGCTACTATGTATAGCTTAATTTGAATGAGCTATTGAACACACATGGTCTTATTGAAATGGATTGGAACTATGACATTTATAGTAAGAGATTGACTAACAATTACGGGTTTAATCTATTTGGTGATGTTGCTAGTTGGATGAGAAAGAGTAAAAGTAATCTTTCTCTTTCACCTACCAAAGTTTAGTACATGAAAGATACCCATAATTAGATAGTGTTGGCATGGATTTAGGTATATTAGTTAGAGTTTAGGTTGATACATACTATAGAGACAACTAATTGTGAGAGTGGTTGTAATCAGTTTGGTTGAATACCCTACATTTCAGAGAGACAAAGTGCATTTATATGTAGTGACATTTTATTTGAAAAATGGTGGAGGACAAAAAGATTTTGGTTGAGAAATTAAACAATTCAACAAGTATATTCTTAATTATTAATTATCTTATTACTTATCATGGAGAGTTAAAAATGGTCTAGTAGATCTAGATTATACACATTTTTCACTTGGCTATTAAATATAGCTTGTTAAATTCTCGCTTATATATAATATGCAACAACTAGGAGATTGTTAGGAATGTGTTGCAAATTTTTCATGTTCTACACATTTAAAAGAATATAAAATACTATAAAATATTGGATCACAAGTCATCAACTTGTTAGGGGCATTCAAAGGTATTAGGCCTAAATAATTGTTTACCCTTTTAAATGTATTTAGTCAATCCCCAGTTTTATGGTCATTATTTTGTAACACCACTTGATAGTTTTTGAGAAATCTTAGTTTTTGTATTGACTCAAAAAATTAGAGTTGAAGATCATCTATATGTCCTCTTGAGAGCGTTGGAACTATAAAATTTATTGTAATACTTTTATTGATATCCGTACATTTCATGTGCTTTAGAGGTTAATTATTTTTTCAAAAGAAAATTGTCCCAATGTATTTGATGTGCTACAATAAATCACCACTCTACTAAAATTTATATAGACTTATTTATAATTGCATTAATTCTTTCATAAGATTAAAATGGATTTATTTTGGTTCCCTTTAAGATATTGTAGTTATGTTTTAAAATTGGAAAACCCCCATACAAAACTGGATTTTTTTAATCATCTCAAATTTCTTGTTATTAAATAAATGGTTCTAACATTTTATCTTCAAAAAGTTTTTTTTTCAATTCTCAAGTACAATATTATTGTTATCAAATCTATCAAAGTTTAAATGCACATGAGACACAATTTTTTACTAATAATCATTTTATTAAATAGCATTCATTAGGTGTCATGTGTCATGTTACATTTAGTGTGTCCCAAACATACTTTTAGTGAAGTGAGAAGTAACTTAGACTCTTGATCAAATGATAAGTGTGTTTGGTGATAATATGCATATTGTTTTGTTTTAATTTTCCCTTTTATCTTTGCTAAAATTAGTGTTTCTTTTCTTCCTTGTGGAGGAAGCTATATGATGACCTTGATGGATGTTCATGTAACACATTTTTTTTTTGGTTAATTTATAAAATATAAATATTAGTTAAACAATTTTAAGGGTGCAAGGTCCAAGGATAACTAAAATATGTGAATGGTCTAACTGGGAAAGGTGGAGGAGATAAGTCCTTGGTAAAAGGAACATGATTTTCTTAAAAAGATAAATTGATGATAAGCATGAAAAAAATAAAATCTTTATATTAAGAAGTTGTTGGATAGTTGGGATTTAAAGAGAAAATGCATGAATTTGTTAAGGAATTGTCATATCTACACACATACTAAAAAAATGAAAGAAAATTATATTCCTTAATGCTTAATAAATCTCCTACCTCAAATTAATAGAAGGTATTGTAGAGCATCTCATTTATGTGGGGTGGGAACACATATTTTTTGATACCAAGGTGATGTTGAGGGCTATTTCCTTAAGAAGGATAATTATTTGGCTATTTTTGTTCGTACTACATGTTGTTCACTAATGCTTTGGCCAAGGTGGAGGATTCCCTTAGTTTTTCTATGGTTGAAGTGATTTTCATTGTCTCTTCTAAGGTCTTTCCTAATGCTGTTTTATTTCCTTCCTTCGTTATGGGAAAGGGGCCAGTCTACTAAATTGTCACAACAAAATCTTTCATTTAAATCTCTAGTTCTTTGCTCAAGAGCTCACTTGTTGGGATATTATATTGTTATCACTCCATTGTAATTGTCAAAAGATGGATGTTTTAAAAATAAAAACTTGGGGGCAAGTGGAAGTGATTTTTCTACTAAAAAAATATGCATTTTTGAATCAAGATTATTGCTCCAAGATCCTCTTTGAAGGACTCTAGTTTCTTGTGCAAAATAGTTTCTATATTAAAAATTGATCCCTAGGTTTTAATACAATAATAGGTAGCATTAATAAGTTTTTGATTTGGGTTAATTCGGAAGTCTACCATTGGAACAGAGGGATGAAGGGATATTTATTGAGATTGTTGAAGATGGGAAAATAGATTAGAAGGTCAAATGATCAAAATGATAATGAAATAAGCATGAAAACCATAAAACATCAAAAGATCATTTTATGCCTTTTCTATTTTACCTTTTCCTTCGGATTGAGCTTCATGAAGTGAAGGCCCCCCTTGATGATGCTCCACTTGATGTGCTCCTTTGATTTATTTAGATGTGGAATGCTCTCCAAGTGCTCAAAAAGATAGATTGGATTTGATAGGATTATTGGATGGATTTGAATTGAAAGATTTGAGACAGAAGAGGAGAAAAGAGCAGCATGACAATGCACGAGAAGTGGATGCTTTTTTAGGAGAATAGGCTCCAATTTATAGATTGGATGAGGCCAATGGAGGGCCAAGATTGATTTGATTATGAAAGGTTGAGATTGATTTTAGATAGAAGGCATGGATCAAGGGTGCCTTGGGAAAATAAACAGGAATATAAAATTCATTGGAAAAATGGGGAAATAAATTTTAATTTCAAATATGAGACATTAAAAATTCCAAAATAAGGATGCATTGAGGGATTCAAACAAATTTGAATTTCTTTGAGAGACTCAATGTTGATGTGATAGGAGTGGGAATTAAAAATTGAGGGATAATGATAAGCATGATTGTGAGAGATTCTAGAAAGGATTAATTAGGCTAAGTGGGATTAGGAAAAGTGATTTCTAGGAATCACATGACTAGGTTAATTAATTAGAATTAATTAATTGAGTGGGTTTAGAAGAAATAATTATTGGAGGGGACTTTAGAAAAATGGGGGAATAATTAATCTATTTGATAAATTAATTATTAGACAATAGTGATAGGATTAATTAAATTATATTTAATTGATTCCGAGAGGAATAAGGATTACACAATTAAGTCAATTAATTATGTTGATAGGCTTAAATTAATTAAATATTAATTAAATTAATTTTAGGTGTCTACATTTTTCCCCTCTTTGATATAGCGTTGTGAAATGATGTTATATCAAAGAAGAATAAAACATAGTGGAAGAAAAGGATAAAGACTAGTAGCATGATGCCCCAGTTATGATATGAAGAAAAGGATAAGGACTAGTAGCACGATGCCCCAATTATGAGATGAGGAAGAATGATTAGGAGTAAGGATGATGAGGAAGTAGTGGTATGCCCCCTCGAGAGGACATCCAGGTTCGAAGAACACGGGTGTGCTCTCAAAAAGTAATTATAAGAATAAGTGATGAAGATAATGAAATAGGGAAGTAGGATAAGTTGGAGTATTGTGAATGAAATGAGACAAAGAAAGGATAAATAGATTGGATTTCTTGTTGAGCAAGTATAGAGAACAAACCTAGATTTGATATTTCCCTGGATAGTCTACACCACTCATTATAAGAACTAGGATGATATGAGGATCGGAGGTGTGGACTGACACTCAGTTAAACAAGAATGCCTTGCACACAATCATGCAAATGTTGATAAACACTAATGTAGGGTTGTCAGTTTGTACAAGGAAGACCTTCAAACATGCCATGCTTTGAAAACCATGCCCCATTATACACCAGCCAAGACATACCAAGATATAGGATGATCAAGGTAGTCCTGAACAAGTATAGTCTGGGGACACGAGATGAAAAACAAAGTGAAAAGCTCAAGCATGCAAACAACATGCACATGACCAACTGATATCTCTTGCCAAGAGTAGGATATGGATTTGGATAAGCTTCCAGACTAAGGAGACATCCTGATGGGCAGGTGATGGATTGATTGATGGATTACAAAAGACAAGTTGGATGTGCAAGATCTACAGATGAGAGGATTGCGGATTTGATTAGAAAATTATGGATGGGTGCTTGGATTAGGCACAAGTCAATGCAAGCTCGGGTATATGGGAAAAGCTCAGTTTGATGGATTGGATGGGATTGGAAGAAGGATAAATGATTAGATAGGAAGAAAAATGGGGATGGATGATTGAATATGATTGGATTGGGGATGGGATTAATGATTCAATTGGAACAGATGGAGAATATGATTGGATAAGATAGGATTGGATTATAAATTGGATTGGATGGGGCGGATTGGTTGATGGCATTTGATTGAATGGAACCAATGACAAGGGAGAACCAAGGATTGGTAAGAGGATAGATGGATGAGGGATTTGTTTGGATAGGAGATGGGGGGAATAAGTTTTTGGATATGGATAAGAAATGGAGGAATAAAGGATGGAGGGTAGGGTGATGGAGACCCAAAGACTATGTTGCAAAGGAGTGCAATACCCCACAGTAGAGGTAGTGTAATTAAGGATGCAAGGATGGTGGGTAAATATGTATGAGGTGGAAGGATAATTTGTAATGGATATGGATGGTAGAGGATTAAGGCTTGAATGCTCCAAAGAATGCATGCATATACATTGTTTTGCCTCTTATATGATCAAGATGACAGATATTAAGGGAGGATTTTTTTATAGGATGAGGGATATGAGATGGAGGATATGGGTAGGATAGTCAAGATCAAAGATATGAAAGGACAATGGACTTAGATATGATGTAGGTGGATGGGAGGATTGTGCGGATGAAGCTTGCCACCAAGTGTAGAGTGCAAGGGGATGAGGGGATTACACATGACACTTGTTTGCCAAGTCTTCATCATGATACTTACCCAAGCCGCCACAAGAAGTGGTTTTCTTTATTGGATGAAATGATTTTTCTTTACTTTTTTCTGATTTTTAAAAAAAAAATTTGTATTTTTCTTGATTTTTTTTATTTTTAAAAAAAATTTCTTGATTTTTTTAATTTTGTTTTAATTTTTGGAATAGTTTGGATGGATAAGGATGAGGATGAGTGGATATGGAAGATATTTGATGAGTGAAAGAGGAAGGGAGGACTCAAGCATCTAGTTCCATAGATGGTATCCCTTAGTATTTCTTTGAAGTGGAGGTATTCTCATAGATGGTGGTAACAATAATTGGGGAGATGAAATTGATAGGGGATGGAAGATAAGGATTTGGAAAGGATTGGACTAAAGAAATGGGATTGTGAAAAATAAATGGTGGATAATGGTTGGGGTTTTGAAGAATTTGTGGAAGATCAACATTGGCACACACCTTGAAGGGTGGTGGAGTAGTGGAGGAGAGTGTTTTGAATTAGATGGGGATAGAGTGTGGATTTTGGGAAATGAGGACCCAAAATAGAAGAAGGGGATGATGGAGTTGGGATGGTGGATTTTGGAACATAAGGACCCAAAATGGATTTTGAAAATGGATGAGTGTTAGATGGAGGATTTGAGGACTTATGAATGGATGGAGATTTTGGATTAACAAGTTTGGATGCCAATTTTGATTTTTCTTTGGGATGCATTGCTTCTTTGGTAATCCACATAGTTTTTGATTTTTTCTTTTGGGGCCTTTGTGGCCTTTTTTATTTTTCTTTCTTTCAGATCACATTTTTCTTTTGAGCATGTCATTTTGAGGGGACATGTTGATCCTTTGATTTTTGTGGATTTTGAGCTTAATTGTTTTTAGATTAGGCATCCAAATTGCTTCCAATAGCAATGGGATGGGTGCATGAGGATAAAGGATTGATGGATTTTATGGATGGGTTGGTGGAAAGAGAGTGTTGGGAGTTATCCAAGGATGTGTGCCTTTGTTGATCTCACTTAGAGATTATTTGAGGTGATGGAGTGATGGATGGAGGGATGCAAGGACCCAATATGGATGGAAGGGATGGAGGATTGAGCATCGGAACATAGGGGCCCAAAATGGATGGAAAGAATGAAGGGTTTAACTTTGGAACATGGGGTCCCAAAATGGATGTGAAAGATGAGGGAAAACGGGACTTTGATTTGTATGAGGCAAATTTGGATTTAGGAGGAATAAAGGATGTACAAACATCTTGAGCATTATCTTGAGGACACTTATTATTTCAGAAACAAGATGCGAGTCAATTTTGAGGGGGATGAGACGTGGAAGGAAGACTAGGATCTTTAGATGGATTGGGATCATGACGTGGAGATGAAGGGATACTTTGATCTTGACTAGGGAGGTTATCATGAGGTAGAGTGGGAGGGGTGATTGGATCATGAGATGGAAGAGGATCATGCGATGATAGAGGAATCATATCATCGTGAGAGGAAGTGGAAGGGATGGGATCACTAGATGGACTGGAGGGAGATGTATCATGAGATAGAGAGATTTCTATGCTAGTATGCTTTAGAACAAGCTTTTGGCATGTTGGGAGTTGTGTGGATTGTGTGATGGAGGAAGGTATGGAATCTTTGATGTGAGTAGATGGGGAAATGGGGGTATCATGAAGTGTGGGGGATTGGGATTTGTTTTGAGGTGGAGGTGATTGGGGTGGATGGAGGACTTGAGGAGACTTGGCCACTTTGTTTTGAGGTGAGGATTTTGTCTCCTTCGCTAGCATATCTTGGATAAGATTATGGATGATGGATTTGGAGGACGTGGATAATATGGATTTTGGAGGATTGGGATTAGATGGAGAATTGGGATTGGATGGGGGATTAGGATTAGATGGAGGATTGGGATTGGATGCAGGATTAGGATTGGGATTGGATGGAGGATTAGGATAATGGATTAGGGAATTAGGATTAATGATTGGAGGACTATGGAGTAAAGGATTTGGATGGGGAGTAGAGGTAGTGAATGTGTTGTGAAAGGATGGGGTTTGAGATATGGATGGGAGGGGAGATGGAGGTATACTTATTGAATTAGAGGAGTAGGTGGAAGAGGGATAATATGGAGATATGGATTTGGAATAAGATGGATTTCCCTTGTCGAAGGTAGAGGAAGGATAAGAGATATGGTATAGATTGGGATTGAGTATAATGTGTTTGGATAGGATGGATGAAGGTATGATAGGCGAGTAGGAGATTATGGGATTAACTTGGCAGGCAGATTCATGAATTTCCATGAGCATCTTCTCATACCAAGCTTTGAAATTTTGGGTAGTCATGTTGAGAGTGAAGGATTAGATTGGAATTGGATGAATATGTTTTAGAGGGGAACGATTATGAAGATGATGTTAAATGAAGATGAGGATTAGGACTTGTCTTGGAATGATGATGGATTATATTTGATTAGGTTTGGATTGGATTTGATTTGCATTGGCATTGGTTCAATTTGATTGGTCCTTGGATTAGGACTTGGCTTGATTGGATTGGTCCTTAGATTAGGACTTGATTTGATTGGATTGGTTGATTGTCTGAATGGATTGTATTGAATTGGAATAGATTAGATTAGATTAGATTAGATTTGATTTGATTTGATTTGATTTGATTTGATTTGATTGGTCCTTGGATTAGGACTTGGTTTGATTGGATTGGTCCTTGGATTAGGACTTGGTTTGATTGGATTGGATTGGATTAGATTAGTCCTTGGATTAAGACTTTATTTAATTGGATGATTGATTGATTGATTGAATGGATTAAATTGAATTGGATTAGATTGGATTGAATTGGATTGGAATTGGATTGGATTGATTTAAATTGGATTGGAATTGGATTGGATTGAATTGGATTGGATTAGGTTGGATTGGATTGGATTAGGTTGGATTGGATTGAATTGGATTTGATTTGATTGGATTATTCCTTGGATTAGGACTTGGTTTGATTGGATTTGGAGTCAATTAGATTGGTTGGATTGGATAACCAGATTAGGAAGATGAATGGATTTGATTGGTTGAAATTTTGGAGATTTGATTGGATTAGAGGAAGAATGAATATTAGTTGAGGAAGGATGATTGTTTGAATGGATGAAAGTGGATTAGGGAATTTCTTGGATAGATAGAAATGGATTAAAGATTTGATGATGACAAGATGAAATTTGGAAAGAGGAAGGATTGATTGGTTGTGGGGGATAGACTTGGCAAGAGATGTCAAGTACAGAAAACACAATGGTCAAAAGAAGTTAGACTCAAAAGACACTCATGCTCCTTCACAACATATCCTATGGTGAGAAAATACAATAGTCAATGGATCCCAATTGGTTTCCCAGCTATGCTTACCTAGAGTGGACACTTACATGCTTGGCCCCACTGGCTACCATCCACGACACTCACTTCTCTGGGGTAGCCAAGCATCAACTCCCATGAAAAATCCTCATGGCGAACTTTGTGTCTCTACTAAGGGCCGTAAAAATATGGGCAGCTTCAGAGGTTCGACCTCCTGCACCAATGACTAGAAGGTTTTTGGCCACTATACACAAGGTGTTTAGTATGGCTTCCCATTAGGAGCTACCCTTTGTAGTTGCGCAAGCGCAATTGAGGCCTATATCCCAATAAAGCACCAAGATCTTAGTAGTCACGCAAGCATTATTGAGATCTCTAGGATCCTACTACACACCCAATGTGAGAGTGAACTCTCATATAGCCCCAACCATTGACCCTTTCGTAGTCAATGGCCTATTTATTATAGTGAGTTGGGAACCCCAAGTCCGGGTGTACTCACTTGGGTTGTTTCCCTGTTACCTTCTCAAAGAGAAAGTTGTGAGGGCAGACCCACTAAGGGTAAGCATGCAATCAAACAAGAAAAGGTTCGAGCGTCGAGATTTCTGATTGTCTATGTAGACAAGAGCATACTCTCCTACCTCTACACTTTCCTCAAACATAAAAAAAAAGAGTTATTTTATCCCTAATTAAAATCTAGGTGCCTAGAATAACAAGATTAAGAAAAACACAATGTTTGGTTGGATTTCCTTAGGCAACCTGCAAAAAAATTTATTAGTAGTTTGAAAGTGAAGTCTTCAACAAGCGTCCTACAAAAGACAAAAAAATGACAAATTTTTTTTGAATGAGTAGAAAAAAAAGAATAAAAACTTTTCTACTAATAACAAATGTTTTTTTGGAGGAAACTTTGATGGGTAAATGGGGTTTGACTAGGTTTTTTGCCATTTTCTAAGGGATAAGCAAGCATAAAATGGGGATTTTAGAGGAGAGGTGAAGGAATGGAAAAAAATTGTCCAAGAGTGACAAAGAAGCAAAAATTGGAGATAGACAATATGGCAAAATTTGGAGGTGATTGGACAAAACTAGAAGAAGTTATGGCAAACCCTAAAAACAGAGAAATGTGGGATTTCGGGCTTCAAAAAGTGGAATTTGGGATAAGGTCCTCAAGGAAGGAAATGTGCAAAATGAAATTGCAGGGGATCTAGTGAAGTTTGGAGGAAAACAGAGTGAAGATAAAGAAGATATGGCAAAAAAATAGAATAAATTTTATCCTTGCGATCGCGCTAATGCGTGAGCATTAATATTTAAATAGACAGATAACAGAAAAAGAAGAATTGCAGTCGCGCTGATTATTAAGCGCTCGTGCTAATGCGCGGGCACTCGCGTCAAAACAACTAGAGTTACCACCCAAAAAAAAAATTCAAATTTAAATTTTTCACAAAAATGCTCGTGCTGAAGCGACAACTGAAAAGAAATAGAAGTGAGAACATAGAACAATGCAGAAGAGGAAGAATGAGGAGGAGATAGAATAATTTTCACGGTGGTCGTGCTAAAGCACAGTGAGGTACCAATTTTTTTTTTGAAATTTCCTGTGGTTGCGTTGATCCGGAAATGGTCACGTCAATGTGAGTGCGCTCGCACTGATCCAGAAACGGTCGCACAGAAGTGTGAACCTGTGAGTAACCTTAACAAAAACCTTAATTTTTTGTTAAATTCGAGACATGGGTCCCATTGGGCATGCCAGAATGAAGAGGGGAAAATGGATTTGAAGGGTTAAATGATCAAAAATACAATGAAATAAGCATGAAAACATTAAAACATCAAGAGATCATTTTTACCTTCCTATTTTACCTTCTCCTTCAGATTGAGCTTGATGAAGTGGATGATGAGGATGCGCCCTTGATGCTCCACTTGATGTGCTGCTTGCTTGATTTCGATGTAAATTGATCTCCTTTGTGCTCAACAAGATAGATTGATGGATTGGATTTGGATTGAAAGATTAAGGATGGGTGGATTTGATAGAGGATTATGAAGAAAGAGGAGAAAAAAGCAGCATGACAATGCATGAGAAGTGGATGAATTGTGAGGAGAATAGGCTCCAATTTATAGATTGGATGAGGCCAATGGAGGGCCAAGATTGATTTGATTATGAAGGGTTGAGATTGATTTTAGATAGAAGGCATGGATCAAGGGTGCCTGGGGAAAATAAACAGGAATATAAAATTCCTTGGAAAAGGGAGGGAGAAATTTGAATTTCAAATATGAGGAATTAAATATTCCAAAATAAGGATGCATTAAGGGATTCAAAGAAATTTGAATTTCTTTGAGAGACTCAATGTTGATGTGACATGAGTGGGAATTAAAAATTGAGGGATAATGACAATCATGATTATGAGAGATTCTAGAAGGATTAATTAGGTTGAGTGGGATTAGGAAAAGTGGTTTGCAGGAATCACATGACTAGGTTAATTAATTAGAATTAATTAATTGAGTGGGTTTAGAGGAAATGATTATTGGAGAGGACTTTAGAGGAATAGGGGAATAATTAATTTATTTGATAAATTAATTAGTGGACAATAGTGAGAGGATTAATTAAATTAGATTTAATTGATTCTGAGAGGAATAAGGATAACACAATTAAGTCAATTAATTATGTTGATAGGCTTAAATTAATTTAATATTAATTTTAGGTGTCTACAATTTCTAATACTTTAATGTAGTACATTGTATTCGATATGGTCATGAAATTAATTTTTTGTGTTATCAGTTGCAAGATACTATATTATTTTGGAGGATGATGAGGTTCTTACTTCATGGATTATCTTATCATCGAAGTTGGGTACTTGGGTGTGGGAGATTGGACTCAAATATTTTTTGGTTATTTTCATTGTTGCTCAAAATTAGGCCATGCCAATGTTGGTTGTCCAAGAAAAATGAAACTCTATCCCATTTTGTCTAAAAGGGATGAAGTACCATTTCTTGATGATGATACTAGCACTAGCATTGAGTTTGCATAGGTGGGATGTAGGGGGAGTTATTCTCAATTTCATAGAGCTATGATGAAGACCCCTTTGACAAATGTTCATGGGGGGATTCGACCTTAGGAGTTGTGATAACATGTAGCTCTCTAAATATTTGCTATTATTCTAAAAAAGGAGACTTGTGCAAAAATATTTTAGCATTAAGGAATAAATGGTTGTGGTTAATCAAAGATCTTTGGAATAATTTGGCTTCAAACCTGCTTGAGTTGGGGCTTGTTGCTTGCCATGTATTGTTTTTTCACATTTTCGTTAATTGTAGTTATTGAGTTTTTTATTGTTGATATTGTCTGACGCTTTCCGTTTTTTGTTTTGTTGATCTTTATTATTTATTTTTTAAGGAAAAGCACAAGCACATACCTATATATTATTTGAAAATATAAATATTACAACATAGGAAAAGTGACAAAATAAAACTAGGACAGAGGGTAGAACTCAATCTATGTGAAGCAAAACATAGCTACTGTGGAGAGTCAAGCCGAGTGTCTAGACCTAAACCTTTCTATCCACATGGAAACAAAACCATATAACAAGTATGTAGCTAAAACAATGACAGAGAGTAGAGCTCAATCTATCATGGTTTGCATACCCGAGAGCATAGAGTTTTTAGAGGAAAAGCATGAAGCCATGAAGACATTTAAATACAAACCATTAATAGATAGCCCTTTTGGAAGAAGAGAATGGGCGCATATATGATAATCTTTCTAGGCATTCACATTGTGTATGATTAACAAGGAAGAGACTAAACAGTAACATCCCAAAATTTATAAACATACCGAAATGAGAAAGGGTACCATGGTTTGAGCATAGAATCATTTAGTTTTTTTGACTTCTTGTTTACTGCCAATTTTGTGTTCTTTGATTTTGTTGTATAGTAGAATCATTCTTGTATACAATCTTCCATCACAAAACAAAAGAAGAATAAAAATTAGAGTATTTACAAATTTCAAGAACTGTGATGTAACAATCCCAATTTACAGAAACATCAAATCAATCTCAAGAATATAACAAACAAAACATAAAATGGTTGTACTGATGATACATATAAATGCCAATAGGAAAAGGTTGATGGGGCTCATGTTACAACAAATATATATTAGTAGTGATAAAATAAAATAATTTAAATGCAATTTTTTTGTAGACAAAGGGAAGGATTGAATATTAACAAATTCAAGGCTGCAGATTTTATCAATTGTTTTTGTATTCTGCTGAGGGGTGGGTGCAAGAAGCTGGGTCCCAATTCCGCGGAAGTCTGTGAGCAAAAAAATTTGCCGCTAGAAATAAGTGCTCGTTTTTTAAGAAATGAACACCCATTTAAGTTCGAGGCCCTGACCCATAAAAATAAAACGGGTGAACATTTTGAAAAATGGGTGCTCGTTTAGGATTGGACCACCGTAGAGAAATGGGTACACGATTTTTAGAAACGGGCACCCATTACTAAAAATGGGTACGCATTTCTAAAAACGGGCACATGTTTATTAAAATGCTACAAATTTCAAAACAGGTGCCCATTTTTTGAATTTAAAATAACAGGCACCCATTTCATAAAACATGGAGCAAGAAACACACCTATGCCTCGGTTTTGGTTTCGGGTTAGGCTTGGTGGGACCAAGCCTATGCTTGGACATCCAAAAAATGGCATCCTGATTGTATTTTTTGATGAAACAAAAACCCATTAGAATTCTCACTGTCCCGATTTAAAAAATCTAAATTTTATAGTGATGTGATTATTTTTACTATTTTTTCATTATTTATTAATTAAAAGTGGTACCTAAATGTAAAATAGTGAAGTTCAGTAAAGCTTTAATAACTTTTTTGTTTTTAGGTTTGTTGGAAAATAAATTATATGACATCAATTTACATACAATTCTTTTGAAGACTAAAAAAAAAATTAAAAAATATGAAATTTTCATCAAATTATTGTGGTCGTACATCAGATGTTTTGAAAATGTACTTTATAGTCAATTAAAAATTAATAATAATATATATATATATATATTCAATAAAAAAATAAGAAAAATAATTTTCATCAATATTTGGTGTCTAAGGTATCTTTTCTTAGAAAGATTTGCAAAAATTCATTTATCTACGTCAAAATATGGTGGTCGTACACATGTGTGGTATGGACCTTTGGAACAGGCATTTTGAAAAAGTGGTTTTTAAACATGCTTGGTGAAAAGAAATTTCTACCTTGTGAGTATTGAAATAAATTACATATTTGAAAATTAGACTCCGAGCACTACATTTTCTATTACTGAAGTTTTTTCACATCCAATCTCTAAGTGACTCAAATTTTGACATCAATTGACAAAAAAATTGAAAAATAGGGAAAACACTTCCACTTTTTGCCCAAAAGTGGGACTCAACTTCTTGCAGCCACCCTGCGAACTGCGAATTGCGAATTGCAACAGGTTGCATGGTGGATTGTACTATGTAATACTTGGAGACTGTTGTTATTTGTTTATATGTTTTAACATGCAAATTAATAATTAAAATACTTCCCCAATCATAGATTACTTAATAAATATACTTTCAATATTGTATTTAATTACTTCTGGTTCATTTAATCAATTAAAGTAAAGGATAATTTTAAAAATCAATATGTATAGTGAGGGGTCATTTTGAGATTCTACAATCTGAAAGCATAAAAGTCATTCCTTTCAGATTTTTTAATCGAACAAAAGATAACCGAAAACAGTGAAAATATTAAAAAGGGGATCCATTGAGGAATCTAATCCTCTTTAGTAAACAGCATCTTGGTGAAAATACAATAGATCAGAGGATATGTAATAATTAAAACCCCTCTAAAGCTTAAAACCAGGCCAGGTAATAAATTTTTTTTCATTTTCTCCAGCAATCATAAAATGGTAGGCTTCACCAATATCAACTTTATACACATTAATATCAGTGCCCCAAAACATATTGATGGCGTCCTCAAGCCCAAACAAATGCATGTTGTTTATAATGCCCTTATCAACAGTTTGAACCAAACCAATATCACCTTCCTTTAGGAACTTCCAGCAGCCAATATAAGTCTGAAAGTTATGCACGCTCATTGTATACCTGACCTTCACAAGATTAGACAGAAGATCCAGCAGCCTTAGCTCAAACTCTACAAAATCATTTCTGCCCTGCAATATGCTTAAGTGAACCCTGAAAGCACTTGCCTGTAACTCAAAATGATCACTGCTTATATCAAACAAAACCTAAATATTTTCCTAAAAGACAATCTAAACCTTTTACTTGGCAAACACATTCTAATGGCTTCATCAGCAGAGCACAAATTCCACACACCCATGAAACCATTTACAACTTTATACTCTTTAACAATAGGCACACCATTAAGCTCTGCAGCAATCAACAGTCTTACCTGGCTAGCCTTTTCACTGTCACATATGTAGTGAGATTTGTTATAATGGAAGACAATAACTGATGAGTCACCCAAGGGATATTCAGTAATATTAGCTTTGCTTTCAGCCAAGAACTGGTTGGCATCAGCTGTGTCATTGTAATCTGTTGATAACAACACAAAATAATCATTTCAAAATTTTTTCTTTGAGAATATCTTATAGATACCTGTGCTTAGCAAAGCCCAGGGTAATCTCATTGTGGCAGTGGGTCTTATGGCTTGCCATATAAAAATTCCCAGCTGCACCCACAGAAAGCCCCTTGAACTCAGAACCCCAAAGAAGGTGGCCATGATTTTGTGCTGCAATATCTAAGGATATTGAGAGTTCTATATATAAGAAAAAAACAAGAAATTACTTATTGTTTATGCTCCTATACATTAATATTAGGGTTTGATATGGTTTAAACTTAATGTCAAAGTCAAAGTTAAAGTCAGAGCCAATTAGTCAATTGACAAATTTGCAATTCATTTTCTTCAAACTTTTTCCAGTATCACGAATTAATAATGCCATTCACATTTTTTATCATACATTTATAACGAAAGAAATTTATTGAAGATCATTGGTTCAATAGAAATTTGAACAAAATATCTCTAGTTTTAAAGACAAGCTGATTTGACCATTGATCTAACAAAACTGCCTCTTTATTTGATTCTAAGTCCAACAGTCAATTAGTCAATTGACAAATTTCACATTTCATGTATACAGTCTTTTTCAACATTATTAAGGTTACATGGTTAAGCATTGTGACTTATACCAACTTAAAAGAAGACTATTTTGAGCGGTGAAAGTTTGTGGGCTGCACGACTTAGACCTGGAGTTGGTTCTCACCTATCCTTTCCTCCATACCCTTATTCTAGGAGCATCTTTAATTTCTTGTCCCTCTATGTAGGGGCCTCTCAATGTCTTAGCCTCTCTACGGTCCACTATAGATAGGAGCCTCTTATGCAATCACTAATGTGAAAATAAAATAAGCAAAATGTGGAGTAAATATGGTGGGAATGATTATGCTTTAATATTTATATTATTTGTTGATTTAATGTGTATCAACAGTTATGATTTCAAAGTCATTATTATAGATGATGAGTAATCATAATTAATTGGAATTAATTTCTTAGATTTAAAAAACAACAAATCATGTGATCTCATAGTAGAACACTAACTCATCATGCGTATATTTGTTGATTTATAATTTGTAGAAGTATCAATGATGACTTTCCATGCATAGAGACTATATACCAATAATTATTCATACAATAGTATTGGTATGCTCATGTTTTCCTTGCATAGATGGCACTATGTTGTCCTCGATTTCGGTGCGGCCTAAATCGTGAGGCAACCCTATGAGATTTATCTGTTTCATACCTCACGGGCTCTGGGAAAGGCTAATCGACCTTGGCGATTGGTCGCTTTTCATTTTACGCCTTTATGTTTAGTTGTCTTTGAGTTATTAGTTTTCTTTGTTTTTATTGGCAAGTCGGGTTTTAAACCTCGACGTGTCAGTTTTCCTTTGTCGGCACATCGGACTTTAAAGTCCGATGTGCTAGTTTGCCTGACTAGCAGGTCAGACTTTAAAGTCTGACCTGCAGTTTGGTTTTGTTGACGGGTTAGACTTTAAAATTCGACCTGCTAGTGTCTTGTGGTGACATGTTGGACTTTAAAGTTCGACCTGTCAACACGAGTTGCATTTAATGCAACTCATGTTTATCTTTTAGCTAGTTATAATTGCTTTTTAGTCAATCCTTTTGCATTCTAAGCCTTTGTTGCTTCCTATGAGGCATTTTTGCTCTTATCTCCTTTCTCCTTGTGGGTGTTGGCGATTGAGCTACTGGATTCATCTTTTTCTCCAGCATCTTTACATCTGGCAGGTAGGGTTTTTATTTTTCTTTTATTTGTTTTGCATCGGGTTTTTGCTAGGGTTTGTGTTAGTTTTAAGTGTTGCTTCGTTGTTTGTTTTCCTCCAGTTAATGTCAAAAACCCGACATACCTTCCCCTTTTTTGCTAAGCCTCTCATTATGAGTTTCAAAGCCCAAAACAAGATTTTCTTTTTCGTTCCGTTTTCCTTACATGCATGGACTTGCATGTCGGGGTTTTGAACCCCAACATGTAAGTCAGCCAATGTGAAAAACCCTCAAATCACATGTCGAGGTTTGAAACCTGATATGTGGATGTAATATCCTCAGCTTGCACATAGGATTTCAAACCCCGACATTTAAGTCGACCAATGCAAGTTTTTATCTGTACATTTGCAACTGATAGGTCGGGGTTTGAAACCAGACCTGCCAGTCGGTTTTGTTCCATTGGCATGTCGGATTTTAAACCTCGACCTGTCAATGATTTATTTTTCCTTTATACTATCAAGTCAAGGTTTAAAAACCCTGACATGCTAGTATCTTTCCTTTGCAACTAGCAGGTAAGACTTTAAACCCAAACTTGTTAGTTTTGATGTTTTTACCTTCATGAGCCTTTTCCAATGAAGTTTTTCGCTCGGTCCTATTTGATTCTGGATCTTCAGCTTGTTCTTCTGATGATGAATATTGATCATAGGCCTAACAAACATGTTTGCTGCAGCATCTTTGCAAATGTCCAAGTCATCTGCAAGCAAATTGAAGGCCTCTCCCATTCATACAAATCCATCACCGAGCAAACCTGTATACAAAAAGATGAAGTACAAGTACGATAAGTACTTGAATATGTTCCCTGGAAGTTCGGTGGACTCTAATGTGATAGAGATCAGAGATACTGAAATTGGGCATGTGGATATGAAGGAGTTTGAAAACTGATGCAAGTAGGCTCCATCCCATATGAAAAATTTGATGAGGTCAAAATTGCACAAATATGCATCTTTTCCTGTTGCAGCTCATGATCCAGAATTTGTATTGGTTGTGGTAGAACACTTTGACTCGAATGCTCATCAAGTGAAAGATGCTGACAAGAATGTGGTAATGACACTTGATAGTGTATTTTTCAACAGTCTTTTCAAGGGTCTAAAGGAAGTTGAAGTTGCTCATATAACCATGGAAAGTGCACAAGCATACTATGAGAAGCACACAGATAAGTGCAAGAAAGGAATCAACACTGTGTTTTTATCCACTCCGCATGACTTAATTGTCACTAGATGGCCTAAGTACTTTCATAAAAGTGATTTCAGTGAAGAGTACAATGATATGGTTACAATGTTTGCATGGGTTAAAGGCTTGAGAGACTCCCACTACTTATAGGAGTGGATGTGTTACTACATGAAGGTCATCAGAAAAGGAACAAACAAGATTGACTGGGGGAGCAAATCAGTGATGCTCTTTATATTCAGTTAAAGGAAGTCAAAACATCATTGAAATTTTATATGACTTCATATCTTGTGTATGCAGCCACCTCAATGAGACAATATCCATGCCTATCTAAAAAAGGAGATAGAAGGTTGTTATCTATTTGGGATTATTATGATCAGTTAACCATCAGTAATCAGGAATCTCATTTCTGAAGAGTCAATGATGCTTTCTTCATGGTGTGGAGATGTTTGTCAACAAGAATCTGTACAAGGAGAGAATTTCAGAAGCAGCATATGACTTGGTGTCTTCTTTTGGTTGTGTGTTCTTACAATTTCCTACTTTTACATATATCCGCATTGGATGCTTCACAGGTGAACCATTCATGTTGCCTCGATACCCATTAGATAAGATTCTCCCCATGGAATTGTGTCGTCGATTGGTACATGTAAATGCCAGACAAGCTTTTTCACATAAGACAAGTCTCAAATGGCCTGTCTATTGGCCGATATTAAATACTCATCATGCCAAAGGCCAAGAACATGAAAAATGAAATTTTATGGATTACAATAAGGAGGTTCAAAGCTTGAGAGAATTTTGATTTTCGCAACATGATAAGCAAGATCAAGAGTTATGTGCATGTACATAGGCTTGAGGATGTTTGGGCAGATTGTAAAAGTGATGAAGATGTAAGAAGGATGGACTATAGTCATCTTACATTAGATGAAATAGAGAACTTGGACTTCGCTAGGATTCCAAGCACCATGGAGGATACAAGTGATATAGTGGACCTTGTCTACTATGAGCAGAAAATTGTTGATACTCCTTTACCTCCAATTCAATGGTCAAAGAAAGAGAGCAAATCAATTTCAAAGAGGTTTGCGCCTATTATGGCTATCACAAACCAATGGCTACTAAAGAAGGGAATCTGGATGAAACCACTTCCTGCTAGCTCTGGTGAGGAAGATAATGATGGTCTGGTGGGGAAGACTTCAGAAGTAAGAACCAAAAATAAGGAAGATACTCAGGTTCCCCCACCACCGGTTTCACCACCAAAATCTAAAGGGAAGGCACCTAAATTCATATTCACCATTAAAGGCTTGAAGAAAGGGGAATCTTCCTCCACAGCCGTGCAACAAGAATCAGCCCAAGGGCTTGACCAAGCTGAGGAAGAAGAACAAGAGCAAGAAGAGGGAGAAATTCCTCATACTGGAGAAGAACATGAACAAGGAGAAAGTTATACTCCTACCACCTCTCAGACATCATCATCAATTCGTGTTGTGATTCATTCTATTGACTCTGATTCTGATGAAGAGGGAAAGAACATGATGAAGAAAGAGCAGATATTGAGTTGGATGATGAACAAGATCAAGAAGGGGCCAATGAATAATTTGTTACTCTTTCTAGCATTCCTAGCTTTGATGGCATTCCAACTTCCATGATTGAGTCATCAATCTTGGATTTTAATGAAGCCATGGAACAGGTTACTCAGGAGCAATAGATAGTGAGTCTGTCAAATTCTACGGCCATGACAAAAAATCCACCCCTAGTGAGCACCATTGCCATTTTTGCAACAACAACTGTTATTACATCAACGCTACCAATAGATACGACAATTGGGACAATTAATGTCTTACCAACTTCTATGCCACTGCCACCACCAATATCGGTTTCTACAATTCCAATTGTGACTACTCCTATGATACCTATTGCTACAATGACCTTAGTATAAGTGGGACCATCAACAACAATAGTATCTTCAAGTCAGCCACCTACTAGTTTGCCTGTGGTTATACAAGTGGAGATCACTACTCCAATCACATAATCAGTCTTACCTCCTTGGTTGGACATAGTGTCACCAAAAAGGAAGAAGCAATTTGTCTCACCAGATGACTTCAACTTCAAACAGTTAGATCCTTCAAAGGAAAAGGTGACCAAGAAGCCAAAGATAGTATCAAGGGTGTTGGTTGACCCTGTAAGTAAAAGAAAATATGCCAAAGTGATTGTGCCAGCTGTAGGTAAAACCAAAGAGAACATTCAATCGATAGATTATATAGTTCAAATTGTCGAGCTTGGGGAAGAAACTCATGAGAGTGTGAAGCAAGATTCAAGAGCTGCGAATGAGGCTATCATGAGAAGACTTAATAAAGAATGTGCTGAAAAGCTGAAATTGAAGGAAAAGTGTGAGCAACTAACCAATGTTTTGATCAAAGTGACCCAGACCTCTCAATAGGTAGAACCAATTATTTCATCCATTGATATAGAAGCACTCAAAAGAATGGAACAAGTGGGGGTTAAGGGTCGAGTGGTTGATCAATGGATTGAAAGGTTGAAATTCGAAGGCTCCCTCCTCCTAGATTCAACTATCAAGCTATTGAAAGACTTTGAAATCATGCAAAGTACAATACAAGGAATCAAAACCACTTTCACGAAAGAGATAGATGAGAATGAAAGAAACATGCAGATGTGGAGAAAGATGGAGGACTTTGACATTGACTTCCTTGTAGAAATTAAAGTGCTAGAAACAAGAGGAAAGTATGTTGAAGTTTTGTCCCTAATAGCACACAGGAATGAATTGATCAAGCAAATGGTCACTTCTCTTGAAGGTGAGATCAAGAGTTGTGATAATGATATTGATCAAATTTCAGCAGGAATAGTTCATATCCCTTGCTTCATATATGGTAAGGATAATCAACAATTGGTCACAAGTGAAGAATTCCAGTCTCTAATCTCACGTTGGGTAGAGCAAGATTTCACTCTAAATGCTTTTGATAAGCTTCTTGAAATATAGGTTGGTTTAGAGTTTCTTGCCTCTTTGCTCAAGGATGGAAAGAAGCAGCATGTAAAGACCGAAGATGCTATATTTAAGATCAATGCTAATATATCAATTTCCATCGCCCTACTAGATGAAGTTGGGATGAAATCCATCTTGGCTAAATTTGAAGAATTTCAATCCAATGAGGACAAGAAAGATGAATAAAATGTCCCCTTTTTGACACTTAGTCTTTCATGCAGATGCATTTTTAATGTAGTTGCATTTTTAGATGATGTAAGTTTTCTCACAGTTGCATGTTCCCTTTATGTTGTAGTTGTAGTCAGGTGGGACTGTGTAGTTGAATTAGTCAACTATGTGGGCCACCTTTTTCTCCTTTTCTCTCCTATATATAGAGGAGCCTCATTTGTAAATATTTATCTTTTATTATGCTAAGCAAGACTCTGCCAAATTTTTGCCTCAACTAAGACTTTGAGATTTTTGTTGTGAAGATTCAATCAAGCAAATAAAGAAATAAATTCCATTTTATCCCAAACTTTGTGTTGTGTCAAAGATTGTTTACATGAGTTAATGTTCCTATGTTCATTTCTTATATATGTTTTTTATTTCCTTGATATTGGTGATACTGTTTATGTGAGTAAGAGAGCTTTCCACTTGTGATAAGTAGAATTTGTGCACATATTTGGAAATTTTTTTGATGATAAGTGATTAGTGGTAGGCATTGTATTTCTGCTATTACTTGTAGTTTTAAGGGATTGGGAAATTATACTTGAAGACTTTGAGCTGCAAGTTAAATTTCTTATCATTTGTAATCATTAGCTTAGTTAGAATTGCATTGAAGAAAGACTTTGTGCTTCTTTATTGAAGTTTAGTTTGTTCATTTCTTTAAGTATCTAAAGTGATAGAGAATTGTAACAAAGTGGAGGGAGAATACATAAACTCTAAAAAAAAAGAGTTATATGCCTGAAACTTACCCATAGATTTTAGTTTCTTGTTAATTAGAGAAGAAATTTCAAAGGGAACCCCCTTGCTGAGAGGAGAGATTAATTTCTCAACATAGCTGTGTGTGAATTATATATTTTTTCATTCGTACGCTAGTGACAAAATATTCACCCAACACACTACTAACTCAACACTTGTGGTAGCCCATGTAAACATCAATTTACTCTTGACTACTTATAACAATTTGTGTCAATTTATATAATGTTGTCCTACCCTTGGGTTATGGTACACATGAACTCAAAAAGTTCATTTTTTTTTGTATCACTCTTAATATTTTAAAAAATAATATTTTCCATATGAAGTTTGGAGTTGTCCAAATGACTTGCAATCATCACTACAACATAACCCAAAATATGTAACATTGTAGCACAATATCAACACATGGTAATTGATGTGAATCTTATATTACAACATTTGAAACATGCTATATTTTACCACATTATATTTTTGTATGCAAACTCATCCTATATGAACACTTTTTAGGTGAATACCAGACAAGTCTAAAGAATATACCACTTAATATTTACTATAGGAAAATTTATTCTATATGAACCAAAAAAATAACATCATTTTTATGAATATAAGAAGACTATCTTATTACTACACCATATGAATTTAACAATACTTAATGAGTATAGTCAAAGAAACAAATAAATTTATTGTAATGTATAATTTATATATTTAATCTTTCCTACCCTCAACTTTCTCTCTAAAAAAATAATATTGGTCATCAATGTGTTTGGTTTAAGCATCGTAAACAATGTTTATTTCTAATTAAGTTACACTTTATGAGTCATATTTCACCATTATATGAATCTTAAAATAAATAATGTCACTCAACCTCTCTAACATCACTACATATTTACAATCATGTATTGCGGCCATACATTTTTGTTCAATTATGTATAGCACAACAATTGCTTCTCCAAATAGAAATAAAGGTACCATTGGTTGACCTTGGGTTATCAAATCTCTATATTAGTTAGAATCTACAAATATATGTACATACAATTAACACTTGTCTCACATTATTAGTACCATGGTGAATCAAACACTAATTCAAAGTTCCATTCAAGTACCTAAACACTTTTTTCACTTGTGTCCAATAATCATTCCTTGGATTTTCCATAAAAATACTTTGAAATCCCACTAATTAGGAAATGTACGTGTTGGAGAGATGCTCCCAAGCCAAGATCACGACTGCAAAAATTTCCATAGAAATAGAGAGAGATAAATATTTCACTAGGAAAGATAAATTATATTGTTGAGATGACTTACAATGTACAATAGCCTTTCTTAAATAGGCAAGAGCATGAAAGAAGAGAACACAAGATGTGAACAAGTGTCTCAATAGGATATGAGGGTGGGTAAGAACCAGCTACCATAAACTAGTTGGACAAAAACATTAAATGAAACTAAAACTATTAAATGATAAATAATATTTACTCGTCCACCTCCCCTTTAGTACAACATTCGGAGAAGAATTATTATGAAAAATGCAACATGCCATGATGATGCAATATATGGGTCCTATTAACTAGGCCATGTTAGGTACTCATTCACAATTAATCATGCAACTAATCTCTTACAAACAGAGAAAAGGAGAAAACCAAGTGGGACAAAATCCTCTCCAAAAAAGAGAGAATGCAAATCATATACAAGTGAGGAATAAAGTATTAGTTTCAATACCAATACCCCTAAGAACTAAATCCATCATGAGAATCCAACCAATAACTCCCCATAGGTGGAAAAATGAGAGACTATGTAGCCCCCCACAATTAATAATCTCCTACCAAGAATGGTAAGTGTTTGAAGACAAAACAAGATCTAATGCTTACAAACCACTTGTCTCTCCTTGGGAAGAAACAAAACTATGTATAGATCTAATAACGTGGTTTATAAACCCATTATGAACAACCTAATCCAATACACCTAAATCGGATGTACTGGAAATGAATCTTGATCACCAATATTCTTCAATAAAATTGAAGTCGGGCAAGAAATAAAATGGACATAGATAATAAAGAAAGATACATTGCCACCAAATGATGATTTGACATACATACAATCATATAAAGTGCACCCATCACTATTTTGTACAAACATGTGACCTAGGTACAATGGTCAATCAAAGAAATAGAGGCTCTCAATTAGGTTTGATCATAGGCTGACTCATTGAAATGAAGCCTAATCTACATAAAGAGATAGATCTACACTGTGAAAAAGAAAGGGCCACCAATATGATATTCACTATGTGCCAATATTTATCCAAACCAAA
Source organism: Cryptomeria japonica (assembly GCF_030272615.1). Lineage (NCBI taxonomy): Eukaryota > Viridiplantae > Streptophyta > Pinopsida > Cupressales > Cupressaceae > Cryptomeria > Cryptomeria japonica. The sequence goes on along the minus strand of NC_081408.1, from coordinate 102,995,875 downwards.
AAAATGAAATCAATCTGATGAATGAAGTCACCTCACAAAATTCAAACGACCACCAAATAATTGATGCAACCAATAAAATAACGTGAAATATAAAATTTCCTTAAAAAAATCAATCACCAACAATCAATCTCCTATGAATAAATGTAGAAAAAATTACATAGTCAAGCCTAGATAGGATCTCAACTGGGTTTTGTGAATGTATCATATAAAAAAGAAAAGCATACCAAATTGCTTTGATACCATGTTGGAGTGATTCTCCCAACTAAGGATCACAACTAGAATAGCTTCCACACACACACACACAAACACACACATGGATTTCACCAGGAAAGATAAATGATATTGCTGGGATGAATTACAACATAAAATAGCCTTGCTTAAATAGGAAAGAGCATGAGAGAATAGAACAAAAGATGTGAACAAGTGTCTTAATAGGATGCAAGGGTAGGTACAAACCTACTACTATCAACTATATTGCAACTAAAACAATTAAATGCAACTAAAAGTATTATATGATAAATGCCTAAGTTGGACTTAAGCATGAGTAAATAATATTTAATCCAACAATATGGTCTCATAGAAATTGTTATATGCTCGGGACTTCCAACCACACTTGCATATGTGTAAGGTGGTGAAATTAGGACTTCACCAACTAGGTTAATAAAGCCACTAATTTTATAGAACCATCAAACATTAAAGGAGGAGATCAAATTTGATTGTTCCAATCCTAAAGGGGCTAAATACATATTAGATTAATTCCTCGCTTGTTTGAGTTGAAAATGAGTTTGAATTAGGTTTGAATTGCAATGCTAGATCTAGTATAAACTGTGATAATTTGACAAAAAATAACAATAATAATAAGTTCTAGATATCATCTAGAACTACAAACTTGAATCCGAGGATGAGAATCAAATCAAAACCTCAGATGGAAATTTTGGGTGGAATTATCAAGACCACGAGGTGCAAATCAACCTGATCCTATGAATATTGAGAGTAAACTAAATGAATATTTTTCAAATCACAATGACACACAAAATATACTATCAAAAACTTGTCAAAACTTCTTGGGACTAGGAGGTGATGACTTACTTGGTTCTCCACTTTTAAATCCTTCAAAAGCTAAGTCTGATTGTCTCCATCTACTCTATCGACTTCTTCAATCATAACTCCTGAATTAATTTATTGCACACACAAAGGAGAAAATGGTGTTTTTTGATGGGGATTTTCCTTAAGTCAAACCCTAATTTAGGAATTAACCTTGAATCTTATTGAAATAGGAAATGCAAATTCTAAAATAAATGCTAGATGATATACCTCAGATCTGAAATAATTGATATGGGTTGATGATGCAATTCTCTTTATATGTGATCATGAATGTTGATGCAATAACATGATAACGCATAGAAGAACCAAACATGAAAATATGCTTTCATGAAAGTTGATGAGATTTTCTCCATGATGCTTGAAGAATATGGTTGGATAAAATATTGCCTTGAATGATTGAGAATGTTTGATTCTTTATGTGATAAGATAACTTTAATAGTGTAATTTAGGAATTAGGATTTCAATTAAGATAATAAAACTACAAGAAAATCCTAAATTAACCAAAACATATGGAAAGAGGTGTAACCCTAATAGATCTAGCCATAATCTAAATACTTAGGAAAGGGATAAAAGTCTGACTAGTTTCACTTGGGTGTAGGGTTTTCCTCTTTCCAAAGTTGAAATGGATTGATAATTGTAAATTAGGGCAAAATAATGAATAATTTAAGTAATTTAAGGAATGGTAAGTGCTATAGATTTCCCATAGAGCCAAAAACTTGTATTTGGGAAAAAGAAGAGATTTAGTATGTATTCCCAAAAGTTTGGCTTGATTTTTCAGGACCAGGTAGTACAAATCTATCTTATTCCTCCAAATTTTCCTCCATCAAAAGCTAAACCCATTTACCACTGTCGACTCTACCAAAATTCTAAAGTATAACTCTTGTATCTGTTCCCTGCACACAAAAAGAGAGGGAGAATAGGGGTTTCCTTGGGTCAAATTATGAAATAGGAATTAACCTTGAATAAAACAATGTAAATACGAAAGTTGTAAGGAGATATACCTCATGTCTGCAATGGTTGATAGAAGGATTGATGATGCAATGCTCTTTGAATGCATGACATACATATGAACATGAAAACCTAATCACACACACATGCTTGCATGAATATTGATGTAACTTTTCTCGAAAGTGCTTAAGGATGAAATGCAACCTTGAATCTTTGAAAGTGCTTGATGGTGAATACTTCATGGATGCATGAATATTATGGATAGGTTGTTTATATCAAGGTTAAAATTAATTGATAGGATGTATTTATATAGGATTCCCTAGGTAAATTACCAATTAGGTTGACCTTTAATGGTGAAATTGAGGCATGAGGACCAAAAGCTATCAGGGAGATAAAGGGCCTACCCTATTTCAAATTGAGGCGTGTTTAATGGGGACCAAGGCATTTTGGGGTGCCCTGGTCCAAATCAAGGTGCTCCATGCCCTAGTCCTCCAACAAACAAGACCAACACAAAGGGAAATGGGAAAGGGACCTTCAATATGGGGTCCACCAAATGGTGTTCATAACATTAGAGTTGGAGAAGGAAGTGAAAAACAAACCTAGAGAGTGGATGGAGATAGGACATGCTAAAGTAGGAACATAAATATAAGGTGTAAATTGTATTGGTTACAATTTATGATGCTACATTCAACCCCCACTTTAAAGAGAGTATGAGCCTATGTAAATGCTTGTGGTAAAATAGAAAGATGAAAGACAGGAGAAATTAGGAGTGTGATCACAAGGAGATAAGACATCGCTATTTTTTAGGAACCAAGCCCCCAATCTTAAGATCTTAACTCACACAATCACACACAGGGACACATAAAACAAGACAAAGACAAAAAGCCAAAAAAAGACAAAAGACACAAAACAAAGTGGGCTAGTAATAAAAACAAAAAGGCTTCAAGTCAAGTAGTTGAAGAGACCTCGATAATCAAAATGTCTCAACCACTAATATCATTATTGGAATGATATCACAAGACCACAAGTAATCACATAAAATGAGCAACAGAATGCATCAAATGATGAACCATGATCCACAAATAGAAAATATATGAGCTCATGGGGAAGAGAAAGAAAAGAACATGGATGCCATGGGCTATCTAGTTGTGTTACATATGCTAGGTGATCCATGTTGGAGAGGAGAGTTGGAATAGTCTAGAAATCTATGTCATTCTAGTTCTACTCATCCTACTACATATGTCATTGTTTGGTTTCGGGAGTTAAGCATCTCATATAAGACTTTGTTGGTCTAGTTTTGGGCATGCAACAACCTGTATAAGACATGAAATAAAAACAAATGTGTTTGGTTTTAGGAACATCTTGTATAAGACTTGTTGGTATAGTTTTGATAATGTATACCCCACATAAGACATATAAAAATAGGTTTATTTTCTTTTAAGAATGAAAAGATCTCATATAAGACTTTATTAGTCTAGTAGAATGTACATCCCATATAAGACATGAAACAAAAAAAATATGCTTGGTTTTGAGAACATCTAATATAAGACTTGTTGGTTTGGTTTGAAGAATGTATACCTCATATCTATAAGACATATTAAAAACGATGTGTCTGGTTTCGGGGATGAAAACATATCATATAAGACTTGTTGGTCTAGTTTTGAGAATGTACACCTCATATAAGACATGCAAAATGTAGTAAAAATATATAGTACGAAGAGGGTGATATGCAATTCCTTCCTCCCACCCTCCCTTAAGATGCAAACATAGTCCTATGTTTATGTCTTAAGGAAGCTATAAACAAGGATACACACCTTCAACAACAAGGATATATCCTTTTGTCGACAATGTACATAATTCCAAGCCAAAGAGGTATAACTCCTATAAGTGAGTAAAAGATAGTTGTAAAGAGATATCTTGCAACAAGTGTAAAGGGAATATTTTAGAGGAGAAGAGATATTTGCTCAAATAAATCTACTTCTAGGAGGATATTTTGAAGAAAAATAACATCATCTATCAAAAGAAAGGACGGAGAACAAGAATACATACCTTCATCGTATTGCTAGGCAAAGGGATTCTTGATGAAGGATGAAACACTTTTAACCCAAAGTGGAGGGTTTGTTGTTTGTTTATAAGTAGATATACATTTCCAAGTAAATAAGAGGTTGTAAACAAGGATACATGCCTCTTGTATAAGAGAGAATCCTTGAACAAACAACTTCACACAAGGAATAACATCGTATCATATACAAACACCACTTCAACAAAGGAAAAGTGGATATTTAGAAAGGATAGGAGAAATCAATGCCCCTAAGCATATGGACAAAGAGAAGAATTGTGAAAATTCCAAAGAGAGATTATACATAAGAAGATCTAATATTTTAAGAGTAGGAAAGATCCTAAACAAGGAAGACACGTGTACTCACATGAAGGAAAATTCAATGAGATAAAAGACATCAAATTGTACAAGATACTACTCAAAAGAAGAGGCAATCTCAAAAATTGAGAGAGAGAGAGAACTAATATACTATCCTTTCCCCCCAAGCAAGAAGACAAGGAAGAATTATGTTTCTTCCCAAGTGTGATTGTGTAAAGTGGAAAATTGAACCCTAGTGATTCTCCACCTAGGAGAGAGAAAGGAAATCACTAGGATGATTTTTACTTGGGAGATACTTTACATTCAAAATAGGGGTTGAATTCACTAGATCCAAACCCTAAAGTGAATAAGGATTTGAATACTAAGTGAATTGCAAGGGTGCAATGCAATTTACCCTCTTTTGTAAGTAGAGTTGACTTGTTGACTATGCAGAAAAGAGAGATAAAAAGGATGAAATGAGGAGCTACCGATTGAGGATCGCACTATAACTTTAGATCTGAGATATTTAGACTGATATGGATCTTCCCTACAAATTTGGAGAAACATCATCAGGACCATGTTGAAAGTGCACACGGTCCTCCGAAAAATCTGCAAAATGAAAAGGGTTTTTTGTCTCTACAAATGAAGCCCAAACCTACAATTACAATTGCGCACCTCCAACCTACACACAAAAAAGAAGGAAAGAAGGGTTGTGGATAGGGGATTGCCTCAATCAAACCTTGGTTTAGGAATCAACCTTGAAAGAAAGTAATTGAAAATTCTTAAATGTAAATGATGGAAATGTATACCTTGTAGATCTGCAATTTGTTGATGATGATTGTTTTGCTTCTTGAATGTAATCACAAGTGTTGCATGAAATGACATGTAACATGACGAAACCCAAACACACACATATGCTTGCAAATGAATGTTGTAATGTTGCTCCAATGGATGAATGAAGAAGATACATGAAGAAGGAGATATTTGAAGACTTGAACACTTGAATGCTAGATGATGTATATTTTTGCCTATGCTTGCTTATGATCAACTTCGCTTATCCTTACTTATGCAAATGAGAGGATTGAATCCCCTTTTATACTTTCCTAGGAGAACTAATTCCATCTCATTGAAGGCCAACATGGGAGGATTTAAGTCCCTGGTCCAAGGGTCAGATGGACCCATCTTAGGGCCACCCTAAGAGGGAGGATAGGGGTGCCACACCCCTATCATACGGGGGATAGGGCTGCCATGCCCCTGTCCTACCCTATTTTGGGGCCTGGATAGGGTCTCAAAGTGATGCAGGGGCCGAAATTGGAGAAGATTTAAAATGATGATTCAAAGAGGGGTCCCAATTGAGTAGGGGTATGCAGTCGCAAAGGTGAGGGCCTAAAATGTGGTCAAAATTGCAAGGGTTGCAATTTTTTGTTGGCATTGTGTTGTCATTGATGTCAACCAGTATAGTTTGACAACCAGTATGAGAGATTGGTGGTATAGTTATCATTGATGTCAACTAGTAAAGAAGGTTACCGGTATAGCTTGTCACCAGTAAGAAGAGGATGTCAACCAGTATCGTGGTCATTGGAGTCATCGGTACACAAGTTAGTGTTGGCTTGTGTTGGAGACATAAGTTGAGAGGTTGAATGGTAAGTATTGGGGACAGGTATGGTATGACTACCGATGAGTGATGTGTTGGTAGTGTGTGGTTGCCAACCAGTATGCATGTGACCAGTAAGAAAGCAAGGTGAGCTATTGAAGAAGTGCATAATTAGTATGCAATCGGATATGGTAATGTGAAACAATAGGACTCCCACTAGCAAGTGATAATGCTTAGTTTATCTCTCAACATGCATGTAATACATTATAATTCTTCAGGATAGGCTAGTTAAGAAGTTAAAGGTAGGTGATTGAAGGCTCGCACCAGATGAACTAGTGAAACACAAAGATGCCTCAGGTGCATGAAACCAGAGATGTGCACTAGATCAACAAGAGAAAGTGTGATGAGCTACTAGGACATAAGAGGAAGAGTAAGTGTGATGAGTTTGCCACTTTAACAAACCAGTTGAGATGATGTCCTGGATAATCAAGGAGAAGGAAAAGCTTAGCACTTGCAGATAGAGACTGCAGCCAGAATGTAGATGCAGATTGATGCATTGACAGTTGAAGACTATTGGCATGATGATATCATGCATGGTACATGTTTGAAAGCAAGAAATATTACTAGTATAGATGTTCACTTGTAAAGCTGACAAAGTGACAAGTGAATGGCTCCTATCTGATGAAGATGAGCATGTTGTGGATTGACAAAGTTAGGTGACTAGGTTAATGTGTTCTACTAGTAGAACAACAAAGTGTGGGATTGAAGGATGATCAGTTGATGTATAATCGGTAATTGGTAGATGAATACGGGTTGTGTGTTATGGTCAGTGGCAGAGTCTAAACTAACATGGTGACTGTGCTGAGGTGCATGCTGACAGAGACACCACATGGAGTCTAGGTCTCAAACAAATGGACCGTACATTATCGGTGAGCTAGCTGGTGATTGGTCGACATTAATGTCAATGGCATAAATCATGGGTTGAGAGAAAAAGGATGCAACTTGAGACAGATCAGAGGACAAAGATCGGATTTGTTGGCATCATGATTGATGTAATGTGTCTAGGTTCTGATTGTATGTGCTGAAGGGGACCACGAATTCATTAATCGTGATTGACAAGTGCATACAGATAAAGAGGCCGTGTTTTCTAAATATGGCAAACGTGTTTTGGATGAAATGAGATTGGCAGAGTTGAGTGATCCATTACAAGTGGTAAATCTCTAGGACAAGATCTGATTGGATTTTGTATGCCTCATGGTTGATGAAGAAACCCTAGACATGTGAAGTTTGAATTTTGGTCATGGCGGGAAAACTTACATATAAATATGCTGACTAAAGATCGAAGATGATTGATGCTTCCAGATGATTAGGTGCTAGATATTGAAGAGAAGAGAGTGAAAATCCAACCAGTCAAATATTTCATCAAAGATCATAGTGACTAAGAGTTGGAAGGTGCAACCGGTAAGGGGGTTTAACAAAGGTTTAAATGGTAAGGTTAGAGTGACTAGTAAGATATAAAGTGTGTTGTAGTCAAGTGAACCGGTGGTGCGAGAAATCATGGGAAGGCAACAGAAGGTGTTGCAGTGCAGTGGGAGTGTCGATGAAGATCTGGAAAGGTAAGATTAGTGCAGGGCTTGATAGGTAAGGAGAGAACCGATAGAGATTAGAGTGAATAGAACTGGCAAAGTGAAGAGTACTAGTGGTGGCAAGCAGCAGTGCATCTGATTGAGTAGAGAACCGACAAAGAGCAGAGTAGAGGAAGATTGGTTGAGAAGAGTAGAACTGAAAGAATGATTGTAGAGGTTACAAAACTCATTTGTAACCGGGTTATTACTTTGTAATGTTATTGTAATCACCGAGTTGCAGCTCGGTGCAGGGGTTGGTTGTCCTTGGGTTGGTTCCTTAAATCAAAGGTTGGTGCTCCTTGGGTTGGTGCCCTAAATCAGGTGTTGGTACTCCTTAGATTGGTGCCCTAAGTTAGGGGTTGGTACTCCTTGGGTTGGTGACCTAAACTTTGTAATCAATGTTTATTGTGAGGCTGGACTGGAGCAGTAGACTCTAGTAGCATTTCTCACCAAGGTTTTTCCCATGCTAGGTTTTCCTCGTACATCTGATGTTATGTGATGTTCCTTTTGTGTGTGCTTGCATTTGAGTTATTTTCCTATCTCACTGGTATATCCACCTCTCGTTAGATCTTCTAACTGGTACACACACACTTACGATTAAAAGGGTTAAGTTTGGAAACCATTGATTCACCACCCCTCTCAGTGGCATCTTGAGTTCTATAATTGGTATCAAAGCCTAGGTTCCCTCTTAGATAAGCTTTCTCCTACCTAGGTAGATTATGGTTTTGTGAACACAATGGTCTATTTTCTACCAACCCCTACTCTAGTGTTTCATGGATCAAACTTTTCTATTTGGAGTTTTAGGATGGAAGTCTGCATGTCCTCCTTAGCCTATGATGTATGGATGTTGGTTGTAAATGGTCTCTCTAGACCAGTCAGTCCTCCCACCGGTCCGAAGAAAAAAGGAGATCTATGTGTAATGCCAAAGAAATGAAGGCCATATTTAGTGGACTCTTCAGTTATGTTTCTTCATAGGTGGATAAGTGAAAATTGACAAAAAGCCTATGGAACAAATTGAAGAAACTTTATGGAAATGAACCTACCTCTGCAGAATCGGTTTGTGAAAGCAAGAAGAAAAATGGAACACATGAGTCTAAAAATGAAGATAGACCAGTTAGCAACAATAATAATGATGAAGAAGGAACCCACCTCTTCATGGATCAAGAGACAAAAGGTGAGATGCACACATCAAAAAGTGATCATGCAGATCAATCCTACTGGTTAGATGTGTTTGGTAGTGATGGTAAAGATAAAGAAGAAGATCAAGCTGAAGTTGATCTTGAAGGAGATCTTGTAAGTTCACTTGAGGATCTCAGCAGAGTAAGAACATAATACAAGTTGTTCAAGAATGCTTCAATTGTGGAACAAAATCAGTTGATCAAATGCCTTGAAGATTCTGAGGAATGCATCTCAAAGTTGAAAACTCAACTAGAAGACACCAAGAAGTGCAGGTGCAAAGATCTAGAGTTTGAGCTAGAGGCCAAGGAAAAAGAATGTCAAAGGCTAAAAGATGAAATGGAGAATCTCATAAAAGATCTTGAGAAGTGCCAAGATGAGCTCAAGGTGATAATCCGGTATGATGGCAGCAGTGTTGCCTTGGACAAGATGTTGAAGAAGCAAAAACACTCCAAGGATACCGAAGGATTAGGATGTGATGCTGATGAATGCTCCACCAACAAGAATGTCTCCCACAAAGATATCCAGTTTGTTTCCTCAAATGGAAACAACAAGAGACAAACCTTCACAATTAGGAATTCTCCAAGAAGGAAGATAGACTTGACTACAACCGGTGAAGACATGAGGATGCAGACCAGTACTGCAAGGAGAAACAATGTCAATCCAAAAGGAAAAGGAAAGTTAAGAGAAGATATCTTCACTAGAAGTAAGAAATTGAGAGGAAAACCTAGAAGACCTCCAACCGGTAGAAGACAAAGAAATGTTGTTTCCCACAAGATATGTCCCCGTAGAAGCAAAAATGAAGAATCCAAACTGGTAAGATCCTCTCATGTTTGACAAAATAAATTTATAAGTAATATGTCCTCCTTCTCTAGTTACTGCTTTGCATGAAAATATTATAGCCTTAGGGTGGATGAATGTAAAAAGAGGTCTAGGATTAGACAAAGTGTTTTTCCTAGGAATAACAATTTAGTTTGTCAAAGATGTAATAGACTTGGCCATAGAAGTCATGAAAGTAGAAAGAAGAACATTCAGTTCTATGACAACTGGCATAACAATTATGCTCAATATGAAATTGGTTATAGAGCATATGAAAATCAAAGAGTAGCATGGAAAAAAAGGAGAAGTGTTCCTGCAGGATCAAGAGGTCCACTGGTACCGGTTGTTGGATAGAATAGCATGACCAGAAGAAGATGGTTAAACTAGTTTGATAGGAGGTCCTCAAGATAACTGCTTGGTATGAACATAGTTTTCTTCTACAACAATTCTTCACGTCATGCTATAGAATCTGGTAGAGCATGGACAAATCACCAGAAGAAGGTAAGACCTTCTCCCAAGACTACAAATGAGAAAAAAGGGAGATCAAGCAGGTATGGAGGAAGAAGGAAGAGAGTAGAACCATGGATCGACACTGTGCATTCAATGCACAAGTGATATCTCCTAAGGCTGAAAGGAGATGTAGGACCTTAGGGGGAGTTACATATTTATCACATCATTCACCCCCATAATTAAAATGGATGAATGGAAGGACAAGTTGTTGTCGGTATAAGGAAGAAGATGAGATAACAGTATGTGTAGTTGCTACCTTGGCTACACATCTACCTATGAGAGATGAATTACTACTACATGTGTCAGTGGATGGCTAAATTTAAATTGGGATCAAAGGAACTTGACATAAGAAGACAAAGGTTAGAGGAAGATGCTCCGGTGGAGATGCTGGTCTGGTAGAGTAAACCGATATGTGCAGTATGCAACCGATATGAATACTGACTGGTATTGCAAGTTATGTAAGTCAATGTATTCCAAGATTATTACAGTAAGTCTAGTAGCATGGATTCAGGTGATTATGTCTCAGGTGATACCGGAAAAGACCTGAATGACATGTGTTGGCCCGGTTATTGATCATATATGCATGCATCTTTTTGGGCTAACTGGTTTGATTTTTGGCATGATAGTGATGTGGTATGGCACTATGTTAATATAAGATCATACCATAAGCTATGATGGATATAATGGAGCTGAAAAATCATCTGTAGATCACATATGCACAACTCAACTAGTATATGGTGCAGATTGGAGCTCTGATTTAGAACCTAACATGCAAATATGACCTAAGATCTATGGCTCAGGGGGAGTTCACAACCATATTTTCTGATTGGTATCAGACATGCTAGAAACAAAGGGAGTTCAAGTGTGTATGGCTATACTGGTATGATTGAGACTTTGGGATGTGCTCATCAGTCCGTGTTTGTGAGGTATTTCAATGTCTAGTCAATTTGTACTTAACTGAAATCACAATTGGACCACCAAGAGAGTTGCTTGCAAAGATGGAGAGTTACCTACTTAGGGGGAGAACATACATTTGCTATCAGAGAATACACAAGTGATATCAAATTGATATCAGTGTTAGCTTCAACACTTGGTATCAACAAATTGGGGTTAGAATAACTTTCTACATATCAAAGGGGAGATGATACAATCTGACTAGCAAGTAAGTGAAATTCATTGACACATTTTTTTTTCCTATAATTGGTATTAGATTGGTATATACACTTGGTAGCTGAGCAATTGGTGTCAATTGATGTCTGAGCCCTCCATCTCAAGTGTTGCTGATTGAGAGGATGCAGAGAAAATGGTCAAAGGAGGAGAAGGAATCGGTAGAATGCTCTGTCAGTGCCCTTTGCCATTGTTGTCAAAGGGGGAGAGAGAATCTATAGTATACCGGATACTACGTGCATTGACATCAATGCCAAAGGGGGAGATTGTTGGCATTGTATTGTCATTGATGTCAACTAGTATAGTATTACAACCGGTATGAGAGGTTGTTGGTATAGTTGTCATTGATGTCAACTAGTATAGCAGGTTACCGGTATAGCTTGTCAATGATAAGAAGAGAATTTCAACTAGCATTGTGGTCATTGGTGTCACCAGTACACAAGTTAGTGTTGGCTTTTGTTGGAGACATAAGTTGAGAGGTTGACCGATTAGTAAGTATTGGAGACCGATATGGTATGACTACCGGTGAGTGATGTGTTGGAAGTGTATGGTTGCCAATTGGTATGCATGTGACCAGTAAGAAAGAAAGGTGAGCTATTGAAGAAGTGCAGAACCAGTATGTAGTTGGATACAGTAATGTGAAACAATAGGACTCCAATTGGTAAGTGATAATGCTTTGTTTATCTCTCAACACGAATGGAATAAATTATAACTCTCTAGGGTAGGTTAGTTAAGAAGTTAAAGGCATGTGATTGAAGGCTCACACCAGATGAACTAGTGAAACACAAAGATGCCTCAGGTGTAGGAAACTAGAGATGTGCACCGAATCAACAAGAGAAAGTATGATGAGCTACCGAGACATAAGAGGAAGATTAAGTGTGATGAGTTTGTCACTTTGACAAACCAGTCAAGATGACATCCAGGATAATCAAGGAGAAGGAAAAGATTAGTACTTGTAGACAGAGACTGCAACCGAAATGTAGATGCAAATTGATTCATTAACAGTTGAAAATTGCTAGCATGATGATATCATGCATGTTACAGGTTTGAATGTAGGAGATATTACCGGTATAGATGTTCACCGGTAAAGCTGACAAAGTGACAAGTGAATGGCTCCTATTTGATGAAGATGGGCATACTGTGGATTGACAAGGCTAGGTGATGGGGTTAATGTGTTCCACTAATAGAAGAACAAAGTGCAGACTTGAAGGATGACCTGTTGATGTATAATTAGCTTTGAGTTAGTGAACTGATAGATGAACATCGGTTGTGTGTTGTGGTCGGTGACAGGGTCTAAAATGACACAATGACTGTGTTGAGGTGCATGCCAACAGAGATGCCATGTGAAGTCCAGGTGTCAAACAAATGGACCGTACATTATTAGTGAGGCAGTTGGTGATTGGTCGACATTAATATCGATGGCGTAAATCATGGGTCAAGAGAAAAAAGGATGGGGATCATGACAGATCAGAGGACAAAGATCTAATTCGTTGGCATCATGATCGATGCAGTGTGTTTAGGTTATGATCGAATGTGGTGAAGGGGACCAAAAACTCATTAATCATGATTGACAAGTGCACACCAACAAATAGGTCGTGTTTGCTAAATATGGTAAACATGTTTTGGATGCAACGAGATTGGCGAAGTTGAGTGATCCATTGCAGGTGGTAAATCTCTGGGATCAGACCTGATTGGATTTTGTATGCCTCGTGGTCAATGAAGAAACCCTAGAAATGTGAAGTTTGAATGTCGGTCATGGTAGGAAAACTCACATATAAATATGTTGACTAAAGATCGAAGATGATTGATGCTACCAGATGATTAGGTGTTAGATATTGAAGAGTAGAGAGTGAAAGTGCAGCAAAGAACCAACCTGTTAGAGAGTTCACTAAAGATCATAGTGATTGTGTTTTGGAAGGTGCAATCGGTAAGGGGGTTTAACAGAGGTTTAACTGGTAAGGTTAGAATGACCGATAAGCTATAAAGTGTGTTGCAGTCAAGTGAACTAGTGGTACTAGAACCTGCGAGAAGGCATCAAAAGGTGTTGCAGTGCAGTGGGAGTGTCAGGGAAGATCCGACAAGGCAAGATCAGTGTAGGTCTTGATGAGTAAGGATTGAACTGATAGAGATCAGAGTGAACAGAACTTGCAAAGTGAAGAGTATCGGTGGTGGCAAGTAGTAGTGCATCTGAGTGAGCAGAGAACCGACAAAGAGTAGAGAAGAGGAAGACTGGTTGAGAAGAGTAGAACCAGAAGAAAGATTGCAGAGGTTACATAACTCATTTATAACCAGGTTATTACTTTGTATTGATATATATCATTGTAATCACTAAGTTGGAGCTTGGTGCAAGGGTTGGTGCTCCTTCGGTGGGTGCCCTAAAATTGATAGTTAATGTTTATTGTGAGGTTGGATTGGAGCAGTAGACTCTAACAATATTTCTCACTGAGGTTTTTCGCATGTTGGGTTTTCCTCGTACATCTAATGTTATGTGATGTTCCTTTTGTGTGTGCTTCCATTTGAGTCATTTCCATATCTCACTGGTATATCCACCTTGTGTTAGATCTGTTGATCGATACATACACACTTATTATTAAAAGGGTTAAGTTTGGAAACCACTGATTCACCCCCGCTCTCAGTGGCATCTTGTGTTCTACAATTTTATGACACTATAGATTGTAATGGAAAATGCATCACCACTTGTGTTGACTTGAATTTCATCATTAGAATACTACCTACAACATATTAGTTTCACAAAATACAAAGGAAATTTTCGGCAAGTATATTTAGCGTTTTTGTTTTCTGTTTTAGCGCTTTTGCATATAAAGTTAGTGCATTTGCTAAGTTTAGCGCATATGCTCATTTTGTTAGTGCATGTGTGATGTATGTTAGCACCTTTTCTTGGTCAGTGCTTTTGCTATGAGTGTTTGCACTTTTTATGCTTAAAACAATGCTTTTGATTGTTTCACGCATAGGCTCGAAGATTTAGCACTTTTGTGAAAAAATGTTCATGCATATGTATGGTTTAGCACCTGTGTTCAATAGAATAGAACTTTTGTTAAAAAGATTAGCACTTTTTCTTCAGATGAATTTGTTTGATGGATTTCATAGTAAAAAATCACTTTGATGATTAGATTTAGGCATTTTGATGCGCAATTGTGATGAATTGGTACTTGATTGTTTGATTTGATAATGTTGATTGATAGGATAAATGATTGATCGATTTGATTTGATTGGATAGATTATCTCTAAGAAACCAATTTAGTTTATGATGAAGAGCATAGCAGAGTTTGATTGAACTCAGTGACTGATAGAAAACCATGATTGATAGGTTTAAATTGATTTGATAGCCTCATTTGCTTCATGTGAAAAGATTTACCAATTGTTGATGTTAGAGATTAGCGATCTCTTTGATTTGATAGATAGATGATTGATGATTTAATTATCTTGGTAAACATGAGAAACTTGATGTTCTCTAGTGTCGGGAGAAATTCCTAGCGATGGAGCACTTAGTGCCAGAGCTTACATAGGCAGAGGTGAGACATATAGATGCCTACAGATTACGCCACTTATTATACATGCCTGATATTACCCATAATAGGGGATTGTTGATAGCGTTAGCCGAGAGATTGCATAGTGAGCATAACACTTTCCACCTGCCCATGGGTGATATTAGTGTGACGCTTGAGGATGTCTATAGGATTCTCCACATTCCAGTGACTGGTGAGTTAGTTCAGTATGATTTTTCAAGATCATGGAGGGACCGAGGCATGTAGAGCTGTATTTGGTGATGAGAGAATTTAGAGAGGAGAGATCCAATGGGAGGGTATGATTATGTATTATGAGACTCTCCCTGTGATTCTTGTAGGTTTGATTCGGGGATTCATCTATCCAGATAGGAGATCTCAAGGTTTTTTTGTTGGTTGGGATGATATTCTTCAGAGCATGATGCAACGTTAGACTCGATATTCGCGAGGTGTTTGTATGCTTTCTCATTTGTATCATGATCTTCATCAGGTTGTTTTCAATGAGGGTGCTAGTCTATCGACAGGATGCACACTTTTGCAGATCTGGTGCTGGGAGCACATTGCTATTATGTGGCCTATTTATCATAGAGTTTGTGGTGAGAGACAACCATATGTTTATCTGTATGTAGGTATCCTTACTCAGCATAAGCTCGATAAGATGGAGTATTGGCGTTGGGTTCTTGATTCACTGGATAGTGTTATTTGGAGACCTTATATCGATTGTGAGCCATGGATGGATGATGATCAGACATTACCATTTATTATTGGTCAGACTCCATACATTATTTAGAGGTAGTTGATTAGTCACATTTTGAGATAGTTTGGTATCATTCAACCCATCCCTACTAGTGTCACGATATATGCATGATGGTACAAAGATAGGCGAGATTGGGGACCTTCTTTGTCATTTGAGTTAGCATGTGTAGAGTTTCTGGCTACTCCTAGGGTAGCTTATGATATGAGATTGTACATTCTAGATCTTGGGGTTACTGCAGATTATGCTCAGTACATACTGGCACACTTGTTTCCTCATATTACCGATCCAATAGATCCTCTTCCCAGCTCAGGAGATGAGGATGACGATTCTGATGATCCAGTTATCAGAAGATGGAGATGGAGATGAGATCTTAGAGCTTCTCAGGAGGCTGGAGGGGATGGAGATGAGGGTGGAGATGGAGGTGGTGGTGGTAGAAGACTTGGATGGAGAGTAGGTCGATTGAGAGTTCGTGGAGGACCATTTGGACTAGTTGGAAGGATTGGGAGACCACTTCCTATGGGTGAGAGAGAGGTTGGACCGATTGGGAGGGATATTGGCAGGGCAGGGATGAGATCACCGAGAGGGTTGCCATCTATAGGAGGAGTCAGGATGACTAGACTATATGGGGGTTGCAGGAGAGGCATTGATTTTGGTCAGATTCAGCCAGACCCTAGGGTTATTGCAGTGCATGGTGGAGAGGATGAGGATTCAAAGGATCATGTTCCACTCATTAGATGATGGTTTTGAGAGCTACTCGAACTAAGATTCCAGCAGATGGATAGGGAGGTGGAGATGAGGGTATTGGGGTTCATGTGCCACAACAGGATGTGCTAGAGTAGGAGACCGTGGATAGTCTCAGAGAATAGATAGATCAACTTAGAGCATAGGTACAAACACTCATGACAAAGAGAGATAGAGCTGTTAGAAGACAATGGGATACTTAGGGCCTCCTTGATCACATTCAATAGGTTGGATCAGGCACTCTCTCTGCTGAGACTTCCCATTGGCGATGACTATATGAGGATTTAGTCACAAAGAGCCAGAGAGCAGGTAGTTATCATACCATTGTGAGGATGGATACTAGCAGCGGTGGAGTCATGGGACCTCCTCAGAGGAGTGGTGATTGTGGGAGATAGACATTTGGAGGATCTTCTCACCCACAGCCATAAAGATGAACAAAGTCAAGTGGTAGTGGTACAGGACAACCATGACTTGACTTTGTATTTATGAGACATTTGTACTTTTGATCTGGTATCATTGTATACTTGGACTTTTTACTATTTTTATGATGATCTATATGCTGACATGGACTCTATATGATGTTGATCTTTATTATGCATGTTACTCTATTTTATGATGAACTATATGCATTAATTTATATGGATGATGTTATGATCTTTTCTCTTCATGATGATGCTCTATATGATGATGTAATGATAAATGTTTTTTTATTTTTGATTTTGATGATCATAGATGCAAAAGAAAATGATTACTAACTTAAATGATGCAAATGCAATGATCTACATGGGAATGCAAATGAATGAGTATGTAATATGTTATTCAAATGTTTTTGATTTTTTATAAGTAATGCTTATGATGATTATGAATCTAAGTGCAAAGATGCAACTGAATGATCTTTAATGAAATGATAATGTAAATAATAATGATGATATACTACATGATTAATGAAATGTACTAAATTGAATCCAAACTAATTGAAATGGATGATGATTTTTAAAAAAATAAAAAAGAAAAATGAATGCACCTACAATGATCAAATGCAATTTTTTTTTTGTTTTTTTTGTTTTAGTATACTCAATCTTTATTCGGACTGTTGATCTATGAATGAAATGAGATGCTTATAATGCAGATGAATAATGAACTAATCTAAAAATGGTCTAACTAAAAATGATACTGCCATTCTTCATATGCTTGTCTTGTAATAGTGCTTGATTTTAGCATTGAGCTTTAAAATGTTGTAAGAAAATACAAGCAACTTGACATAATGATCCAAGATGACCTGAGTATTTCTTACATGGATTTTGATATAGCAAGTTAATACAAGCAACTTGATATAATGAATCAAGTTGACCTGAGTATTGCTTGCAGAACAAACAAGGATTATCTCCTTTCATGCATGACTTGGAATGTCCTCCTTGATCTTTTGTCGATCATATCCTTAGACAAGTACATACCTTAATAAGAGATAAACCACATACAACAATCAAAGAAAATAATCATGCCCCATCATATCTTCTCTAGTCATGGACATCATTGAGTCACATAGAGTACATGATTAGCAATAAAATCAAGAAATAAACATTGAATCTTGCATGTCATTCACATGTTCTAATGGTCATTAACTGATATAATCATCTTGATGAATGATCTTGGATAATCCTTTATTACTTGCTAGTTGATTCTTTGTTTTCTGAGTTTCACGATTCAGTTATCATGAAATACCTTGATCTTTGTTGCTTGTTAACTATCTCAAAACCCTAGGTGTTTTTGGTTTTTCTAAGTTTTCTAAATGTTTTTGGATTTTCAAAGATTCAAAAGATCACCTTAACAAAAGGAATTAGGATTTTTTCCCCAGCGGAAGCAAAAATTTATTATGGATGTATGAATTGATCAAGATCCAAACCATGGCAGGTTACAAATGCAGATTGATTGATTATGATAAAATCTAAGACAGTGACTACGACATGTTTGTCAAAGATTGATAACTATTGGTAAGCTGCATATTTCCTGCTAATGGTTTAGAGCAATGGATGCGAAAGATGGAATGGATGAGCTAGATAGATGGAGGTGATAGATTGGATATGATGGAGTGGATAGGTGCACAAAATGATCTCATAGATGGAGGAACTTACTTTTTAGATAGCACTTGTTTACCAAGTTTTCACCATCTAAATTTATTGCATTTTTTTTATTTTTTCACTGTTTTATGCTTTTTAGGGATTTTCTGCTTTTCTGATTTTTACTGATTTCTTCAGGACTTTATATGCTTTTTATTGATTTTTTTTTCAGGACTTTATATTTGAAGCATAGAATTTCTTGAGATGAATATAATTGATAGGTTCATCAAACCAATCACCTTCAGGGGTGGATAACTTGTATGCTCTTGAGCCATATGCTACTACTATGACAAAAGGTCCTAGCCAATTTGGTTCAAATTTACCCTTCTTTTCTCGATCTTGCTAATTTCATGGATTCTCCCTTAGAACTATATATCCAATCTAAAAATGTGTGGCTTGACTCTATGATTATAACTTCTTGCCATTCTCTGTTGATATACTTTCAAATGATCTGTTGCATTTTGGTGACGTTCCTAGATCAGTTCAAGTTCTTGGAGTCTAGAGACTTGTTTTTCTTCTTCTGGTATAAGACCTTTCAAGGAAACCCATAGAGAAGGTATCTCTACTTCTATGGGTAAGATGGCTTTTGATCCATAGACTAAACAATATGGAGTTACCCTTGTTGGTGTGTAGATGCTGGTTCGATATGCCCAAAGAGCAGGATTCAGCTGAATGTGCCAGTCTTTTCCAGCTTCATTGACTATTTTCTTCAAGATTTTCAAGATAGTCTTGTTTGATGCCTCAGCTTGACCATTTCCTTGTGGATAATATGGAGTAGAAAACCTATGTTGCATATGAAACTGCTCACATAGTTCCTTCACATCTTGATTCTTAAATGGTCATCCATTGTCAGTGATAATGGTCATAGGAACTACATAGTGACATATTATATAATTCAAGATGAATGATGATATTTGTTTTCCTATCACTTTTGTCAGAGGTACTGGTTCAATCCATTTAGTGAAATATTCAATAGCAGTCAAAATGAACATATGTCCATTAGAAGATGAAGGATTTATCTTTCCTACCAAATCAAGGCCCCATTGAGAAAATGGCCATGATCCGGCCATAGGATACAATTCTTGTGTTGGAGCATGAATGAGATTCCCATGGATCTAACATTGTTTGCATTTCTTGGCATATGTGAATGAATCTCTCTCCATAGTAGGCCAATAGTAACCCATACGAAGAAGTTTCTTATCTAGTGTTAATCCACTTGAGTGTGTGCCATAAATACTTGTGTGAACTTTGTTAAGAACTTTTTTAGATTCTTCTTGTTCAAGACATCTCAATAAAGTACTATCTAGACCTCGCATATATAAGGTATCAGCAATAATAGTATAGTGGGATGGCTGACAGATAAGATTTCTTCTTTGATTGCGATATAGGTCAGGAGCAAGGATATTCTCTTTTAGTACTGATAGGTTTGGCCGTATAAAGATTGATTGATCCCTGATATATGACAAATCGTGTAGGTATGTTGGGATTGAATGGTAGGGGTTAAGATATCTTCCATGAGGAATTCGTAACGCTATTGATTCTCTTGATTTTGCAAGAGATGCTATTGTAGCCATTGTATCTGCTTCTTTATTCTTATTTCTTGGGATTTGAGTAAATGATATTTCTGCAAAGTGTTCTTTAAAC
Organism: Cryptomeria japonica; assembly: GCF_030272615.1. NCBI lineage: Eukaryota > Viridiplantae > Streptophyta > Pinopsida > Cupressales > Cupressaceae > Cryptomeria > Cryptomeria japonica. The sequence goes on along the minus strand of NC_081408.1, from coordinate 102,975,793 downwards.
TCTTCTACCAGATGTTTGTAGGGCATGAGCTTGTCATCCTTAGTTTGATAATCATCATTTATTTGGTTGATGATAAGCTGTGAATCACCATAAACATGTAATTCGTTGATATTCCATTCAATAGCCAATTTGAGCCCAATAGTCAATGCTTCATATTCTGCAATATTATGTGTGCATGGAAACTGCAATCTATATGATTTTGGAATTGTGTGTCCCTGAGATGTGATGAATAAAATTCCTGTGCCTGATCCATATTGTGTATAAGAACCATCAAAGTATAATTCCCAAAATTTTGTACTTATTGTCAGAATGTCTGCATCAGGAAATTCAATATGCAATGATATGTCATTTTGTAAAGGTGTTTCAACTAATTTATCAGCAATGACCTATCCTTTGATAGATTTTCAATCAACATACTCTATATCAAATTCACTTAGTATCATAACCCATTTGGCTAATCTTCCTGTCAAAGTTGACTTGTTCAACAAATACTTTAGTGGATCTATCTTTTCTATTAGCTTCATAGAATGCGTCAGCATATAATGTCGCAACTTCTGAGTTTCAAATACAACTACTAGACATGTCTTCTCTATTGATTTATAATTTAGTTCATAGCCAACAAGAGTTCTACTGATGTAATGTTAGGTCCTGGGGACAACTGAGGAGGGGGGGTTAATCAGTTGTCTAAAACTTTAAACCAAAACCAACTTAATCAATTACTGCTTTAATACCGGTGAGACAGTCTATTATACCAATGGACAGATTTAACAGATAAATGCAATACCAGTAAAGATTAATGCATAAAACCAAAAGATAAAATCATCCAAAACACATGACACCAATGTTTGTACGTGGAAACCCTATAAGGGGAAAAACCACAGTGGGAAACCTTACCCACAATCAGATGATACTACTGCAGATAGTAAGTGTACATAAATGGGGTTTGCACATGCAAAAAGGCCAAGCACCTAGAGCTCACTACTCAAACACAAATGGGAGTCACACTGACTACAATTGGATGGTTAAATCCAATAAGAATGTATTTTACAAAATAGCATCTTCATATGTTGGATTCAGTACCGGTGTAATGCTAATATGCCTTAACAAAAACCTAGATTCACTTTCAAATGATATCTTTGTGTATAGCTCTACTTAATCTTGCATATCCCTTCACAATATACCTTCTTCACATTCCACATTCGATCTTACAATTAAGACCTTACATTTATACCATAACGTAAGACCAATTTTAGTAGGTCGGCTCTACAAGATATTACAATAAAAACATTTTACAAACAATATAATACCTGATGCAATAACTAATTGAACATGTCAGCTTAATGCATTTACAACATTAATTAATCATCTCCATAGCGTGCCATGCTGATCTGGAAAAGATAAACCTGCCGGTGTAACCCTAGATAACCCTGGACCTATTTGCCGGTAAAAGAAAATATGCAAATATGAATATACTAATGACCAATTCTCCAAGATAAGATGTCCACATGATGTCTTCGACATTACCAAGTGTCTTCCGTTCCATTCCAAGTGCTGGTGATCATTATGTCCTGCTCGTGTACAATATACCAGTAACTATGCAATAGTTACTTGCTTGCAGGTGAATGTTTGTTGGATCTCCGAAATGCTTTTAGTAGGTGTTGACATCAATGACAAAACCATACCAAAATACCAACAATCTCCCCCTTTGGCATTGATGGCAACACAAGATGGAAAAACCATCAAAGTGCCAAAATAGAAATGCCAAGTATAAAAACCAATAATCTTCTCAAAGTAACAATCTCTCCCCCTAAGAGTAACATGAGTTTTTTTATGTTTTTCTATACCAAGATAATGTGTTTTTTCATAGATATTTCTCCCCCTTTGACATCAAATGCCAAAGTTACAACATACCAACTGTTACATACAAAATACCAACCAATTTGACTATATCAAATACTCCCCTTGAGAAGTAGCTTCCTCATCAAAGCCAGAGTAAGAATATATCTCTGTTAGTTCTGTTGATTGATGATAGACATCAACTCTCTAAGTGTCTACCGGTGGGGGTAAGACCCCAAGCTGTTCTCTGAGATACTCAAAAGTCTCCTTAGGTAAAGGTTTAGTGAAAATATCTGCAAGCTATTCTTTAGTATTCACATAAACCAGTTGTATTTCTTTTGCTTCAACTTTTTCCCTTAGAAAATTCAGTTTGATAGAAACATGTTTTGTTTTAGAATGTAATACCAGGTTCTTAGATTATCAATTGTTGTTGTGTTATCACAATAGATAGTTATAGGTTCCTTGCATTTTACCTTTAAGTCTTTCAACATTTGTTTAAGCCAAAGTACCTGTGTACAGTTTGTTGCTGCTGCAACATATTCTGATTCTAGTGTTGATAAAGATGCACAACTCTATTTCTTACTCAACCAAGAAAAAATGCTCCTCCGGTGGTGCTTTTTCTATCATCCACATGTCCTACCCAATTTGCATCTTTGTATGTACATAGGTCAAAGTTTTCATCTCTAGGATACCATAATCCAAGATTTGTAGTGCCTTGTAAGTACCAGAAAATCCTTTTTATAGCTGATTGATGATTTTCTCTAGGATTACTCTGAAATCTTGAAACAATACATACTACATTCATGAGATCAGGTCTTGTTTGTGTTAAATACAGTAAACCTCCTATCATAGATTTGTACCTTGTTGGATTAACTGGTGTAGATACATCTCTTAAAGATAGTTTGTCATTTGTAGTCATAGGTGTGCTTACTGGTTTAGAGTTCTCCATTCCAAATTTCTTAAGTAACTCTTTTAAGTATTTTGATTGACTCAAGAATATACCTTTTTCAGTCTGTGAAATCTGCAATCTTAAAAAGAATCTTATTTCACCAATCATAGACATTTCAAATTCTTGTTGCATTTTGATAGAAAAGTCTTTACACAATCCATCTTCTCCTCCAAATACTATATCATCAACAAAAACTTCTATAGCTAAGATGTCATCATCAGTCACTTTGTAGTATAAGTTACTATCAGCATTACCTTTAGAAAAACCAATTTTCAAAAGATACTTATCCAATCTAGCATACCAAGCGCTTGGGGCTTGCTTTAATCCATTCAAAGCTTTCTTTAACCTGCAAACCATATCGTTGTCATCTGTCAAAGAAAATCCATCGGGTTGTTCAATGTAAACTTCCTCCTCAAGATCTCCATTCAGAAATGCACATTTAATATCCATTTGATATACTTTGTAGTTCTTATGTGCTGAAAAGGCTAAAAACAATCTAACTGCCTCAACTCTAGCTATCGGTGCAAAGTTTTCATTATAGTCAATTCCTTCCTTTTGAGAATATCCCTTACACACTAGTCTTGCTTTATTTCTGATAACCTTTCCATCTTCATTAAGTTTGTTTCTAAATACCCATTTTGTTCCAATTACATTTTTATCTTTAGGCCAGGGAACTAATGTCCAAGTGTTATTTTCTCAATTTGCTCTAATTCTTCTTCCATAGCTTTAGTCCACTATTTATCTTCACATGCCTCATTAATTTGATGATGGTTCAATTTGAGAAATAAGACATACCTCTTCATTTGCCAATCTTCCTCTTGTCATAACTCCTTTGTATTTGTTTCCAATTATTTGATCTTCAGAATGATTCAATCGTATATACTAGGGTGTCTTTGTTTACTATTGTTCCTCAGTCACAGTGGAATTTTCAGATGATACTAGTGTAACTGGATGTTCACTCTGTACCTATGGATTCAGTGTAGGTTCATTTATTAGAATTTCTTTTGCCAGTTCAGAATCTATGTACCTTGAAGTTCCTCTGAATTGTTCATCAATCTTTACATTTGTACTTTCAACAATTTTCTGCAATCTCTTGTTAAAACATCTATATGCTTTACTCTTAGATGAATAACCAAGAAATATACCTTCATCACTTCTAGGATCAAATTTCCCAATATACTTATCTCTTCTAATGTAGCATTTGCTTCCAAATATTTTGCAATATTTAAGAGTAGGAGTGATACCAAACCATAGTTCATGAGGGGTCTTACCATTTTCACCTTTGATGTGAACTTTGTTGAATGTATAGATCGTTGTACTTACTGCCTCTCTCCAATGTACATGTGGTAGATTTGCTTCTGATAGCATACTTCTAGCAGCATCCAAGATAGTTCTATTTTTCTTTTCAACAACTCCATTTTGCTGAGGTGTCTGAGGTGCTGATAGCTATCTTCTAATTCCATTCACTTCACAGAATGTATTAAACTCCTTAGATGTGAATTCTCCTCCTTGATCTGATCTTAAACATTTGATTTTCTTACCGATTTCATTTTCAACCATTGCTTTGAATAGTTTGAACTTTCCAAGTGCTTCTGATTTTTCTCTGAGAAAAGTAACCCAACACATTCTAGAATAGTCATCAATGATTAGCATGAAATATCTATCACCTTGTAAGCTTTTAGTTCTAGCTAGACCACATAAATCAGTGTGAATTAAATCAAGAGCATTATTAGATTTCTCTGGAATACTTTTGAAACTAGCTCTAACCTATTTTCCAAATTGACATTCCTTACATACTGTATTGTGAGGTTTGAAAATCTTAGGTAAGTCTCTAACTGCCTTAGTAGTACTAATGTTTACTATGCAATCAAAGTTTACATGATAGAGTCTCTTGTGTCATAGCCAAATTTCATCTATATGTGCAATCAAACATGTCTTCTCATTGTTATTCAAATGAAAGATATTACCTCTAGTCTTATTACCCGATTTCAGTTTCTAAACTAGTTTTGTTCAAGATTTTGCATTTTCCATTCTTAAATTGTAACTGAAATCCTTTCTCAACTAATTGACCAAGACTCAAAAGATTATGCTTTAATCCTTCAACATAGTAGACATTGTCAGTATTATGTTTACCATCAAGAGATATTGAACCCTTACCTTTGATCTGACAAGCTTTGTCATCTCCAAATCTTACTAAACCGCCATTGTATTCTTGAAAGTTCAAGAATTTTCCTTTGTCTCCTGTCATATGATGTGAACATCCAGAATCAATTATCCATTCATCCTTTACCTCAATTTTAGCTGCCAAGGTTTGTTCTACTGGTTTCACTATAGGTGCCAGTTGATCTTCTATTATAGCAACAAAAACCCATCCATTGTCTACCGGATCTTCATCAAAATCATCAGTTACTCCTTCATCAGCAACATAACAAGATTTGTCCTTATTTTTCTTGAATTTGTATCTTTGATATTTAGGGTTAGGCTTGTATGTCCTTTTAGCTTCTTCTCTTAGTCTAGCATGTCTATCAGGGCATCTTGAAGCCATATGACGAATCTTATTGTAGTTAAAACATTTAAAGGGTGCTTTACCTTCATATTTACTTCCAACTGGACCTTTAGGCATTTTTCTTGCAAATAGTGCTTCAAGTTCTTCAAGTTCTTTCTTACTTTCCTCAAGTTCTCTTGCATAAAAGTCTTTCCAACTAGATTTGTCAAATGATGATGCAGATGATGTTGATGCTTTGAAAGATAAATCTATCTTTATTGTAGCAACAGGACCAAATTCCTCAATTTCAAAGGCTGAAAGTTTTCCAATCAATGTATCCCTAGTTACTGATGTATTAGGCATTGTTCTTAATTCATTTATAGCAGTAACCTTCATTTTGTATGCCAGTGGTAATCCTCTTAAAACTTTTGAAACAATTTCATCTTCACTTAAGGTTCCTCCACAACATTTTATACCCAAAACAATTTCATTTACTCTTTCCATAAAAGCAAAAATTCTTTCATCTTCCTCCATTTTCAGATTTTCATACCTGACCCGAAAGCTTTCAAGTTTTGCAATTTTGACTATGGAATCTCCTTTATTTAGTGTTTCCAAATGATCCCAAATAGCTTTAGCAATTGATCTGTCTGATAATCCCATGATTTGCTGATCTGTCAATGCGCTCAAAAGTGTTTCTCTTGCTTTGCAATCATTTTCTTCATCTTTAGTCAAGTTAGTAGGAGCAGGCTGACCTAGAGTAGCAGCAGTATAACCATTCTTTGTAACATCCCAGATGTCCTTTCCAATGCAATTTAGAGTTGTCTCCATTCTGGTCTTCCATATCCCATAGTTGGTTCCATCAAGTTTAGGACTGTCCTTCCTGAAATAGTTAGTAGATATTGGATCTCCTCAAGTTGTTAAACTTCTACAAAAGAGGACTTAGCTTTGATACCAATTGTTAGGTCCCAGGGACAACTGAGAGGGGGGGGGGGGTGAATCAATTGTCTAAAACTTTAAACCAAAAACAACTTAATCAATTACTACTTTAATACTAGTGAGACAGTCTATTATACCGGTGGACATATTTAATAGATAAATGCAATACTGGTAAAGATTAATGCATAAAACCAACAGATAAAATCATCCACAACACATGACACCAATGTTTGTACGTGGAAACCCTGTAAGGGGAAAAACCATGATGGGAAACCTTACCCACAATCAGATGATACTATTGCAGATAGTAAGTGTACATAAATGGGGTCTGCACATGCAGAAAGGCCAAGCGCCTAGATCTCACTGCTCAAACACAAATGGGAGTCACACTAACTACAATTGGATGGTTAAATCCAATAAGAATGTACTACACAAAATAGCATCTTCATATGCTGGATTCAGTATCGGTGTAATACTAATATGCCTTCACAAAAACCTAGCTTCACCTTCAAATGATATCTTCATGTATAGCTCTGCTTAATCTCGCATATCCCTTCACAATATACCTTCTTCGCATTCCACATTCAATCTTACAATTAAGACCTTACATTTATACCATAACCTAAGACCAATTTTAGTAGGTCAGCTCTACAGGATATTACAATAAAAACATTTTACAAACAATATAATATCCAATGCAATAACTGATTGAACACGTCGGCTTAATGCATTTACAACATTAATTAATCATCTCCATAGCATGCCATGCTGATCTGGAAAAGATAAACCTACCGGTGTAACCCTGGATAACCTTGGACCTATTTGCCAGTAAAAGAAAATATGCAAATATGAATATACCAATGACCAATTCTCCAAGATAAGATGTCCACACGATGTCTTCGACATTACCAAGTGTCTTCCATGTGATTCAAGTGCCAGTGATCATTATGGCCTGTTAGTGTACCATATACCAGTAACTGTGTAATAGTTACTTGCTTGCCGGTGAATGTTTGTTGGATCTCCGAAATGATTTTAGTAGGTGTTGACATCAATGACAAAACCATACCAAAATACGAACATGTAACACACTACTCTTTCTTTTCCTTCTTCATCATGTTGAGCTAGGAGAGTGCCTAATGATACGTTTGTCGCTGAGATATAGAGCAACAATGGTTTCTCTTTTATTGGTGATACCAGTACTGGAGGATTCATGAGATATTCTTTGATTTTCATAAAAGCCTCTTCACATTTCTCATCCCATTTGAATGGAACATTCTTATGTAGAAGATGAGTGAATGGATGACATCTATCTACTAATTGAGAGACAAATCTTCTGATTGATTGCAATCTTCCTTGTAAAGATCTCAATTGACTTATGTTCCTAGGTGACTCCATCTCCATGATGGCTTTGACCTTTTCAGGATCTACTTCAATTCCACGAGCTGATATAATGTACCCAAGAAGTTTTCTAGAGGTTACTCAAAATGCACATTTCTTTGGATTTAATCTCAATTGATATCTTTCCAGCCTATCAAAGATCTTGCTTATGATGTTCAAATATTCTTGTCTTGTATGAGATTTTGCAAGTATATCATCTACATAATCTTCCATAAATGTATGCATTATATCATGGAAAATTTTCGTCATAGCCCTTTGATAAGTCACTCCTGCATTCTTAAGCCCAAATGGCATAACATTCCAGCAATAAGTACCCCATGCACAGGTGAATGTTGTCTTTTCTTGATCTTCAGGGGCAATTCTTATTTGATTGTATCCTGAGAAGCCATCCATTTATGAAAACATCTCATGCCCTATTGATAAGTCCACAATTATATCAATGTTGGGTAGTGGGAAATCATCTTTCAGACATGCTTTGTTCAAATCTCTGAAATCGGTGTAGACTCTTATGCTTTTATCTAGCTTTGACATTGGTTTTGCTTTTAAATCCACATTGAGATGATGCATTATAAGATCTGGATTAAGTCCCGACATGTCAACATAGGACCAAGAAAAATTTAATTGTCTTTGTCTGAAGAATTCTATGTATTCTTTCCTCTCTTTATCTGAGGCAACAGAATGAAGTATCTTGGGGTCCTTTGATGTTCCAATATTTATTACTTCTGTTGGTTTTATTAGAATAGAAGATCTCTCCTGAAAAATATGCAGGGAGGATGTCAAACTTTCCATCTTCTGGTGCCTCCAAGAGGTTTTAACCATCAGATACGTCCTTTATTTTCCCTTTTGATTGATCTAAGTGTTGCCATGAAATGGTTTTCAAAAGTAGGTCTCTTTCCTTGTTTTATTTCAATTTTGTGATTGGAAAGTTTGGCATTCTCCTAACTGTAAGAAACGTTACTTGATTTCACAATGGAAGATATCTTAGGTTTTATGGGTTTGACATCATTAAGATACACAACTAAGTCATGATCATTGGAAAAGACATCTAATTCAGGGTTTTCTACATTATCCCAACCAATTAGTTTAGGATGAAGAAGGGGTAAGTCATATTCATTGTCATTGTTAGGTGCTTCAAATTTCATGACATTATCATCATAATTTGGCATAGAGTAGGTAATATCATAGATAGAATGATCTTGAGGATTATCTCTCCCAAATATTCTCTAGTTAGTTCTAAAAAAATCATCATTTTGTAGTTCGCACTCAAATGGCTCTTCATCTGACGTTTGTCCCTTAAACGAATGGATTATATCAACACACATGTCTTTAGTACTACAAGTTCCTTCTTGATTATTTTTCATAAATTCATTTGCATTTTGAAGTTGACATACTTGTGTACATGATATAGAGAATTCTTTTGCTAGCTTTTATCTTCTTTCAAACTTAGCTTCTTCTGAACTAATAGTCAATCCTACTTGACTATGCTCTTTATTTGATAGAAATCTGATATTTCCAAATGCTTGATCCATATCTATTGTTGCTTCTTGTGGAATTATTTCTTTGTCTTTGTCATCCCCTTTCTTTTGTTGTCTTTTATATGCCTCTTTTCTCTCGATTCTAAGTTCTTCTTGTCTTCTTTCTAATGCCATCTTTTGTTTTGTAATAGACAAGTCTTCCTTTGTGATAGCTTCTTGCTCTTCATTTCTTTCTTCACTTGATATACAATATGAGACATCTGGACCCTATTCATATTCATTTGAATCTATCTCTGAACCATTGTTTGGGACTATACCACTATACCACACAGGAATGTTGTATGGTGCAAAAAGTTCCTTGATTTTTGCTATCTCAATTTTTACTGCTTCTGGAATATCTTGTTTAGATTTTGCAGTTGCTCGTATTCCTTGAACTTGTTGACAAGATTCTTCTTTTCTTTTTATTGCAGTCTCTTCTTCTTGTTTCTGATGTTCTTCTTGTTTCTGCTTATTGGCTACTATTTCTACTACTTGATGTAGCTTTTCTTTCTATTATTCTTCTTTAGAGACTGATTTCTTCCTCCACTTTGGCTGTTGATGATTATGTTGCTTTTGATTTGATTTTAGATATCCAAGTCTTGATTTATCTTCATTAGATTGTGAGTGGGGATAAATAGGTTCTGAAATACCTTGATGTTGCTTACCAATTGGTCATTTTCCTTCATATCCCATTTTTTGCATGATCTTATAACCATTGCCATATTGTTCTATGGGAATATTGACTTCTACAGTTGTTTCTATAGTTTCATTTTCATCTTTATACAACCAACCAAGAATGTCCTTGTCTTCGGTTTCTTCTTCAAGGGTTCCAGCTCTAACAAATGCTCCATTAAACATATCTTTTGATTTCTTTGAGGTCTTTGATTGGATATTTGTAGGCTTTCCATATAACTTAGGTGAAAGTGGAAAATTATGCAAAGAATATTTTCCCATTCCTTCATCATTCAATTTGAGATTTTTCTCAAAGGTTTCTTGTAGACGTATCAAAATGACCATATTCTTAAATGAATATTTTGTGTTCATTTTCCTATTTGATTAAATCCAATTTAATTAAACTATCCACATTCTTCTATTTTATTAAGTAAATTACTCAATTTATTTAAATAAAATTCACTATACCCATTTAATGAATAAATCATTTTATTCAATTAAATTCCCCCTATCCACTTTTAATTAAATTCAAATTTAATTAAATAGTTATCCTAAAATTAAATAAATCTAATTTATTTAATTTCTCCAAATTGCAACCAAATTGAATTAAATCATTTAAATCAATTAAATCCTATTATCCCCCCATCCACTTGCAAAATCCCAAACCCCTTTCTAATCCCTTCTAGAATCTTCTAATTGCTTCTAATTAACCTAACCCCTCCTCTAAACTTTGTCACATCCCTAAGCAAAGGGAAGTCACTTCTCAAAGCCTCAAAGTCTTTGATAACCATTAAAGGCTTTCAACCTTCAACCACTAAATGTCTCAAAGTCTTTGATAACCTTTGAAAGCTTCCAACCTTAAACCACTTAATCCACAAAGTCTCCAATAACCATTAATGGTTAACCCAAACCCTCCTACATGGTTAAACCATTTGTTTTGACTCAACCTCTACCCAACCCAAGGGTCTCATTAGGCCTTTAATGCTTTGACCATGATTATCTCTTAATCATTTGCACAAAGGTTTATCCTTGGATTAACTCCTAATCCAGTGGGTAATCCTAACTTAGACTTGACCCTTAGCCTCTAGATAACCATGAGGTATTCTCAGGCATTCAATGTCTCCAACCCCTTCTTTCAACCCAACCCTATGATGACACTTGTCATCATTTCATTGGTGCAAATCGTGCACATGGATCCCCAACTTTCAAACTAAACCCTTGATTAAACCAATTAATCTTGACCATCCATTGCCCTATTCTTGCTATAAATAGAGCTCTCACTCCATTTTCAACAATCATCCTTCAAATTTGTAGCATCACACTTATGCTCAAATATATTCAAGCTTTCATTTCATATATGTTCATCATTTAGCCTCTCTTTAAATCAGGAAGTAGACTAAATATGCATGTTTAGATTACTTTCTTTATCATTTTAGTTCAATCATAGACTAAATATAGTATGCTAGGATAGTATTCATACTAATCTTGTCATCTTATCATTTAGTTTATTGCATTTTAAAATCATACCTAGCCTATAACACATCTCATACTAAAATCTATTGGAGCATCCCTCGTTCTTACATTTGCCATCCCTGAACCACTTTGCTCAGTGATCTGAGAGCAAAACATTGGTTTGAGGGACATTGTGAGATAGAGAACCATGGGACCCTCCTTGGGAAGCTGAGTAATACGTTATTACTCCATAGCTTGCACCAAGAAGTCTTGTGTGTGTGTGTGTGGACTAGTATTTTGAAATATTTTCACATATTTAATTCTATCAAACCACTTTTACTGCATACATTTCTGGCGCCCACCATGGGGCCCGACCCCAAATAACAAATCGGTTTTTCAAATTAATGACTTTTGCAGATCCACGGGAAACAGGAATTGGCGCATCGGAAACATTTCATAGCGCATCTAGTTAACAGTCTAGCGCATCCCGCTTACTGTTTAGCGCGTGGGGTCTATACTTTAGCGCGTGAAGACCTTCTCTCAGCGCATGACCCCCTCTAAAATTTTTCTGTAGGTCTCGACGCGAGTGAAACATAGAGTAGCGCGTCAAGTTAACATATTAGCGCATCCAGCTCACAGTTCAGCGCTTGTAGACCATCATCCAGCGCATACAATTAAAATGTTAGTGTATCATATTTCAAATTTTCTTGCAGGACTGAGCGCGGGAGAAAGAAAAGGGACAGAACAGCACTTCCAACACATAGAGTAGCGCATCCAGTAAATAGTATAGTGCATTAATCCTTTATTTTAGCGCATCCAGGATATATTATAGCGCATAAAATCTGTTCTGTAGCGCATCACAGACAGAGGACTAAAATTAAAATTGTAACAACAAGAGAATTTAGACTTGTAGAAGTCCACCTAAATCCAAATTTTCTAACTCATGGATCGCAATTTTGCAGGATTCTAACAGTTTCTTGCAGGTAGAGTAGGAAATTTTATTGTAAAAACGATTTCATTTGTTGACCACCAAATCAAAAATTTTGCTTTGTTGACCAAATTTACTTTCATAGATTAAAAAAATCATTGATTTGCACAGATAAAAATAAACACCATGTTTTTGTGGAGCAACATCTCTACATAGATTTTAGCAAATCACTAATTTAAAAGGATAAAATAAACCAAATTGATTGCTTTGTCTCGAAAGTGGAAGGAATATGCTCTCCCCTTAACTGGGTGATCAAAAATCTAGACCACTCTTACAGCTTTCAGTACTTCAAGCATTACATCTTTTAGCATGTCTGCCTTCCCGAGGAGTTGCAATCAACTCTTAAAGCCATTTATGGCCGGTGTGAAGGGAATGACCTAAGTGGGGAACGGCTTTGACGCCAAGAATTCCAACCCACTCTAATCAAATGTGGAAAGTGACGAAAGTCCTTTTCAATGGTTGCGCGCAGTGATTAGCCTTCCCCAGTATCCTTGAGATACGTAAAGCCTTTGTTCTAAAGGTTGGGAAGCCTCCTGAGGGAGTTTATCACTGACAGCCGAACATGAAGCCTGATTATGAACCATAGAAATAAAAACTTTGAGCCGAATCAGTAACCAGACATTTGTAACATCATAGTGCAAGGGTGGGGAAGAATCCGCCCCCAAGATTACTCACCATATATCTCCCAAGATAACTACTCAACTATGGAGTAATTCACTTTGAGTTAATTTCTGGCAAAAGGCAAAAACACGGGCGCCCTCTAGGGGGTGACACAGCTGTTTGAGCTGACGGAGTATCGAGACTAGTGGGCTATGATGTTATTTATGACCCTTGACTAAAGAGTCTTTCTGAAGTGTATTACTTGTATCCAAACCTGTTAAAACATTGGGGATTTGAACACATCCTCATAGAACATACACTTTATTGTTAGATTAGGCAAAATGGTTGTACTTTTTGTCTCGTGCTTGCATTTATTACTTCAAAAAATCATCCATCACACTTGAAAATTTTACAACAAAATTCAAAATTAACAGGAAATCAACAAAAAAAGAAATCAACGCAGTTTAACGCATAAGAGCAACCTCTTAGCGCGTGGAGTACTTCTGTTAGCGCATCCAAACATCAAGTTAGCGCGTGGCGTTAAAACAGTAGCGTTTTCATCTTAAGGCAAAACGTACAAAGTCCTTTAGCGCATCTACAAAACAGTCTAGTGTGTGGAAGCATAATATTAGCACGTGGAAACAAATAGTTAGCGTGTGACAGGCCCAGTATAGAGCGTAAATTTTTAAACAAATTTGACAACAATTTTCAATAGTCTGAACTTTAGCACGTGGAAGAAACATCTTAGCGCATGGCATAGAAACATTAGCGCATAAGGTCAAAAAGTTAGCGCGTCGAAGACACAAGATAGCGTATAATATTTTTCAACTGTTAGACCGCCATTTTCAGAAAGTCCAAACTTTAGCACGTGTCTAGGGGCAGCTTAGCGCATGTGCTCATTCTTTTAGTGCATCAAGTGAATTCAGTAGCGCATGTAGACTCTGTTCTAGCACGTAATCCAAGGCAGAAAAACAAAGAGCAAAAACTAGAAAATTTTTGAAAGTTTCAAAATCATTTTTAGAAGCCCTTTTCATCAAAATTCATCTTTCATCAAACCAGAGTGACAAAAACAAACCATAAACCTATTTCTTGAGCAAAATTTGTGTCAAACGAAGTTGTCAGAATCCGAAATGAATCGCGTAATAGAGAATGTCTCTCCTATCATAATCCAGAAAATTTTCATCATCAGTATCAATAGAATCCTTTACCATCTTACAGATTTTTATCTCAAAACACTTGTTTAGAATTATCAAATTGTCAAATCCAGTTTCCAGATCGGGAAGCTTTTATCCATATCATTTGACACACTTTGTCATGAAGGGACATCTACACCTTCACTCTGATAAAGTAAGATTTGAAATTTTTCAAACAAGAATCAACTAAATCTAAACAAATCACAGGAAACCATTGATCACTCATGCATGACTAATCCCCTTATTCTGAGAAGAAAGAACCTCTATCGTAACATCACGTTGAAGAAACAACAACCTAGTTTTGCCAAATTCATCAAGAGAAATAAGTTTTTATACATCAATCGTCAACTCTTCAAATCTCATCGGGTATTTCTTCATCACGTCAAACGTTATATCCAAAACAAATCTAGCAAATTTGACAAAGAACCCCTGAAGACAAGAGCATACTGTCAAAAGTTTGCTTTTAATCAAAAGATAAACCGCGGAGGAAAGATCAATCCAGCATTCTTGCCCGACGAGTGCATCACGTATAACACATCTCGACCAAAACCAGCAACACCCGAGCAACACATCAACGAGGATTTTGTCCCTTTCATCACTGAAAGTTTCTACTAAAATGCCTGTCACTCGCTCTCAAAGAAACAAACAAAGCGAGACACACGCAGAATCAAGTATGAATCACAGATTGTCAAATCCTTTTGAAATTCCACACTTGGAAGAGCCTGAAATTACTGACACAATTCTTCAGGAATGTCAAGAAAATCCTTCATTCCAAAAACTCATCGAAAGGCTTATGGAAAATGACAAAGAAAAGTGTCTGCTCATGCTCACAAGTAAAGGCGTTAAATTACTCAAGGATTTCGATGCAAACATTTTTCAAACCGGGTCTCAACAATATACATATCAAGAACAACAAAGAGAAGAAGAAACTCGCATACCTGAGCAACATATTCCAGAGCAACGTATACCAGAAATGCGTATACCTGAGCTTGAGACTCCAGAACAACACATACCGTTTACCACACCTTTTCAGTTAAGAATAAATATGAGGGAAGAATTCATCCCTCGACAAGATAATGAACCCTTGGTTGCTCTTACTCAACAAATGCAAATGTTGCAAAGACAAATACAAGATATGCAACAAGGGACAATAGTGCGGTATTCTATAAACGAAATCTGTCCTTATCCATTTGACAGGAGATTAAACATGGTACCTTTTCCTCCAAACTCAGATGTTCCCAAATTTGATAAATATGACGGGAAAAGTGATCCTCGGGATCATGTTCGAGAATTTTGCACCATGAGTCTTGAATTTGCTCATGATGACACTTATCTGATGAGGTTATTTCCAAGAAGCCTGGGAGGACAAACAATGGAATGGTTATCCAAGATTACACCACCTGTTAGATCATTTGACGAATTGGTTAACAAATTCATCACCCACTATTCTTACAACATCCAACATGCCATAACCATGCTAGATGTTTGCAACACCAAACAAAAGAACAATGAAACATTCATGGTGTTCCTTTAGTGTTGGCAATGCATGGTATCGCGATATCCTCGAGATATTCCTGAAAAGGAGAAAATGGAATCTTCATGAATAACTTGAATGGCGAAATGAGTTACAGACTCAAACTTCAATGCATACCATCTTTCGCCAAATTGATTGAAAATGGCATTCAAGTAGAGGAAGCTTGTGTCAAAAAGGGAACACTCAAGTTCTACAAGGAAGGAACCAACTCATCAAACTACAATAATCAGAACAACACCAACCTTGACAAATCTTGATTTTGGACCCGAAACAAAAACGAAGGCAACAATGAATCATATGATCCCAAATCTAAGCAACCAGTGCTTGCATTATCCGGCAATCCTCAAAATCCGAAAAATCTTAAAAATGCTACCCCCAGTGCTAACACATATGCACCGAACACTGATCAATGACAACTCAACACAAACAACACCAACAATACTCAAAGCAAAAACATGAATCCAGGGCCTAACAACAATTCACGCAACAACACGAACAATTTCCAAAAGCGTATCTTCACACCACTGGGACAATCATTAGAATCCGCATTCTGAGAACTTTTAGCAAACAAAATTCTTTCTTTGCCTCCCATCAACAACGATGAACCCCCAATCAAACCACCTTGGTGGAATGATTCACACTATTGTGATTTTCATCGCAACAAGGGTCATAGAACAAACGAATGTATGAGATTGAAACACATAGTGCAGGACATGATTGATCGAGGTCATTTAACGGTGGATGGTCTCAAAACAAATGGTGATCATGGGGCCTTCAAAAATCCTCTCCCTAATTACAACAAAGATGGAGCATCAACTTCAGATGATACACACGGAGCTCGTATTAATCACATCTACAACAACACAATCAACCACATATCAGCTGAAGATCATCAAGTCAGTGTCATCACCATTCGAGATCGGCATGATCATAAATCTGTCAATGTAACAACCCAAACTCATAAATATGTCTTGAAGGGACATACGGCACCTACAATTGCCACACCAAAACTCCAATATGACTTGGTTAGCCAACTATGCAAGACTCCAGCTCAGATATCTATCCTGGAATTATTGAGACTATCATCGAAGCACAAAGACATATTGGAGCAAGCACTATTAGAAACAAATGTACCTCACAATCTGGATACAGACAGATTTCAAGCCATGGTCACCCATATGACAGGACCTCATAACCTCACCTTCTCAGAGCATGATAATGCTTCATTGAGTCATCCGCATAATACTCCTCTCCATATTGAAGTCATTGTTTGCAAGCACCGGGTAAAAAGAGTCTTAATAGATGGAGGAGCCGGACTTAATATATGTACTTTAAAGCTTATCCGTGCACTAGGCTTCTCAGAAGAATCTATTGATCCTTGTAAAAAGATTACCATAAAAGCATATGATGATGAGGAAAGGTCCTCTAAAGGAACTGTGATAATACCTATTCAAGTGGGACTAGTGCAAAAGGATACTATATGTCAAGTCTTAGACATCGATCTAACCTACAATATCTTGTTAGGATGACCCTAGATACATGAAATGCAAGCAGTACCTTCTACGTATCACCAATGTGTCAAGTTCCCTTATGATGGACAAGAAATCTCCATATCAGCTGATCACAATCCATTTCAACATTGCAATGCAATGGGGGTAGCCCAAGACAGTTTGGTTCCTCATAATAGAGAGAAGCAACGATCTTCAACATCAGATCCACCAATAGCAAAGCTCAACTCCTTATGGGGAGACTTCAAGCAGAAAATGCAAATCAAAGACCAAGGCATGGGAGAATATTCTCTGGAACCTTTATGTTTGGCCAAATTGCCAACATCACCTAGATCGCATGGTTTGCCTACTACATCAACACATCTGGCAACTCAGCCCATCACTAAATTTGATGGTACCTTCATCCAATTGGGTACTCTAGCACATGAATCAGAAGACAAAGACATCCTTAGCTGGTTATACAAAGATGAGGAAGAAGATCATAGAGCAGCCACTCTAGACATTGTTCTACCAACACACCTATATGGAAAAGGATACTTAATCATGAAGCAAATGGGATATGGTGATAAAGGACCTATTGGTAAGCGCAAGGAAGGAGTCACGGAACCTATAGATCTTCCTTCACAACCTAGTAGAAACAAAGCAGGATTGGGTTCTAAACTCACATTCCTATTGAAACGGCCGCCACACACAACTGCAAAACCTCAATGGAAGGTAAAAAATAAGTACAACGAAGAATCCTGGCAGGAAGCACTCTTTGAATCAGCAGAAACAATCCGCAAGGCACGAGAATGTCAAGATTAGAAGTTGCATCAGGGAAAGCTTCTAAATCATAAGAAGGTCATATCTGCAGTAGTAGCTCATATTCAAACACTAATGTCTCAAGAACAAATCATGTCATCGCAACAAACCGTTATTCCTCCCCGAGGAAGCACAATCTATGAACAAATCCAGCAAGTGGAAGATGGATCGGATACAGAATCAACACAAAATATCAAAATAGTATCCATCATCAAAGATTTATTTTCACCATACAACATACTTGTTTGCAGCACAGATAGAATCTGGGATGATGCCTATGAGACAGATTCCAATGAATATGAATGGGATACCTACTCCGATGCTACTACAAATATCCCAGATGATACTGATTCCATATCCCTTTCTCAAGAAGAACATAACGCAGAAGATAGACCTCTTGAATTTGGACCACAAAATATCTATGACACCAAGGAAAGCGAACAGAAACATTACGAACAAGTCTATGTGGAAGATGATACCATCGAAGACCTCGATGAAACCCTGGACTTTTTTAAAACCAAGACCCATCACGACGAAAACTCTATCCTAACACTTACGATAGCAGAACTTGATCCACCCAACGATTCTTTATCACTTGTCTTTCTTGACCTCATCGACTGGGATGAACTTGAAACCCATGATATACCCATTTTCCCAGATGATGAATCTATTATACATTACCTATGTACCGTAAATCCAGAAACAAGCTCTACCAGTGAACAAAATAACGATGTCTGTCAATCAGGGAGTGCCAAGTCTCTCAGTCGCAAAAATACATCAAATAAAGGATCTGATGCTGAAAACCAGTCAATGGTAGCTCTAGATCCCAAAAAAGTAAAAATAAAGGACGCATCTGAAGGTGAAAACCTTTTTAAGGCACCTGATGATGGGAGACTTGACACTCTTCCTGAACATTTTCATGAACGATCACCCATATTGATTGAGCCCACTCAATCAATCAACATTGGTACCATAGAAGCAGTCAGAAACATACATCTTGCAGAATCTCTAACAGAAGAAGAAAGATCGGCATTCATCATCTTCTTTAAAGGACAGCAAATTAAATTTGCTTGGTCATATGCTAATATGCCCGGAGTCGATCCACACTTAATCATGCATCACTTGTCCATTTCTACAGGAGTCAAGCCAGTCAAGCAAAAGCTATAAAAGATGAATCCACAGGTGGCACTCATGGTCAAAACTGAACTGAAGAAATTACTAGATGTCGGATTCATCCAACCCATTGACTATGCAAAATGGATTTCCAACATCATTCCAATGTCAAAACCAGATGGTAGTATTAGAATATGCACTGACTTCAGGGACGTCAACAAAGCTTGTCCAAAAGACGACTTTCCTCTGCCCAGTATCGATATAATTGTAGATCTCACAACAAGCCATGCAATGCTCTCATTAATGGACGGTTTCTTAGGCCATAATCAAATCAAAATAGCTCCTGAAGATCAAGATAAAACAACATTCACTTGTCCTTGGGGAATGTACTATTGGAATGTTATGCCTTTTGGCTTAAAGAATGCAGGAGCCACTTATCAAAGAGTAATGACAACAATATTCCATGATATGATGCACACATTTATGGAAGACTATGTGAATGATTTACTAGCTAAATCCTTCACTAGAGCTGAACATCTCGGCATCCTAACAAAGATCTTTGATTGATTGCAGAAATTCCAAGTCTGACTCAACTCTAAGAAGTGTGTCTTCGGGGTTACATCAGGCAAGTTACTAGGCTACATAGTCTCAGCTAAGGGTATTGAAGTTGATCCAGCAAAGGTACAAGCCATCATGGACATGCCACCACCAAAGAATATCAGTCAACTCAGATCTCTACAAGGATGACTTCAATCAATCAAGCGATTCATCACTTAACTAGCAGATAAAAGTCTGTCATTTAACCATTTGCTACACAAAAATGTACCGTTCAAATGGGAGACTAAGTGTGCAGAATCTTTTTACCAAATTAAACAGTACCTGATGAATCCACCAGTTCTAGTACCACCAGTTGCAGGAAAGCCTCTTATACTATATATCTCAACAACAGATATTTCGCTGGGGGCACTATTAGCACGAGAAGATCAACAAGGAAAGGAACGAGCTATATATTACATCAGTCTGACATTGAATGGTTATGAACTCAATTATACATTCATTAAGAAGGCTTGCCTAACAGTTTTCTTTGCATCTCAGAAGTTCTGACATTATATGCTAGCACACACCATTAAGCTAGTAGCTAAAATTGATCCTCTCAAGTATCTACTCAGCAAGGCAGCTCTTACAGGCCGATTGGCTAAATGGGTCATGATTCTCAGTGAATTCAACATCCACTACACAGAAAGATGAACCATCAAAGGACAAGCAATTGCAGATTAGCTGGCTGAAGCACCACTACCAAGAAAACAAACCATGGAGATTGAATTTCTAGACAGGGACGTTCTTGCTCTTTCTCCTAAACAATGGACCCTATACTTTGATGGATCCTATACACAACATGGTTCAGGGGCCGGCATTCTATTCATCATTCCTGAAGGACACACTATGCCAAGATCATATAGGCTTATGTTTCCCTGCATGAATAATGTGGCAAAATATGAGGCATTAGTTATAGGCATCAAAATGGCTGTCGAATGGAAAATCACAGAGTTAAAAGTCTATGGAGACTCACAACTAGTCATCAATCAAATAAACAACAACTATCAGACAAAGGATGACAAGTTACTACCCTACAAGCGAATGGTGGATGACTTCAAACAGTATTTAATACACATCACCTTCGAGAAAATACCAAGGTTGAACAACAAAGCAGCCGATGCAATGGCTACTATCACTTCACTACTACAAATTCCAGAGCAACAGAGTCATTACAAGTTCCTGGTAGAGAAACTGTTCTCCCCTGTCCATAACCACTCTGAATCCCAGGTTATATATGCCTTGACTGGTTCCGATTCTCCGTTATATGGACCAATATACGATTACCTCAAACACAATATCTTACCAATTGACCAATCCCGTAACCAAAAACGTAACTTTATCTGACAAGCTGCTCGTTACACCCTTACCACTGATACGTTATATCGTCGAGGTCTAGATGGTACTCTTCTTCGTTGTCTTGATCGTAATGATTCTGATTCGGCTTTACACGAGCTTCATGAAGGTATTTGTGGCACACATTCAAGTGGCACTACTCTTGCTAAAAAGCTTCTACGGATGGGATACTACTGGCCTACAATGGAAAATGACTCATATCATTTCACCAAGAAATGTCCTAAATGCCAAATCCATGGCAATCTGATACATGCTCCAGCACAGGAACTGCAGCCATTCACAACATCCTGGCCCTTTTGTCAGTGGGGACTAGACCTAGTTGGCAAAATTCATCCTTCATCTTCAAATGGACACAAGTTCATTCTAACAGCAACAGAGTACTTTACCAAATGGATCGAAGTAGTTCCCATGACCACAGTGACCAGGAAACAAATTGCCTCTTTTATCCTAAATTATCTGATCTGCAGATATGGTATTCCAAGTTCAATCATCACAGATAATGGACGGCCCTTCAAGAATCAAGATGTCCAAGAATTATGTAAAAAATTCAAAATCCAACATAGGTTTTCTACACCATACTACTCGCAAGGAAATGGTCAAGTGGAAGCATCTAACAAGACAATACTGAAAATCCTCAAGAAAACAATGAATGATGCAGGCAAAGATTGGCACGTACAACTCAATCCAACACTTTGGGCATATAGGACCAGCATCCGCACACCTACAAGAGCAACACTATACTCATTGGTATATGGATCAGAGGCTATTTTATCCCTGGAGGTAGAAATTCCATCTCTCAGAGTCTCTTTGAAAGGCTTAATCCCAGATGAAGAGTATCGAGTTAACCGACTGCAAGAACTTGAACTATTAGATGAAAGACATCAGCATGCTTATACTCATCTCAAAGCATATCAGCAGTGCATGTGCAGGAGCTACAATCATAAAGTCATCCCTCGCAACTTCAAGGTTGGTGACCTAGTCCTCAAAGAAAATCCAAGAAATCAGCAAGATAGAGAAAAGAAAAGGAAATTTGAACCTAACTGGTTGGGTCCCTATGTCATCATATCAGCCTATGGATCAAGTGCCTATTAGCTTACAAATTCTGAAGGAGATGTGCTCGACGACCCAACTAATAGCATTCATCTAAAGAAGTACTATACTTAAAGTAGCCTAATGCACGGAAAAGCCAAAAAAAATATAAAAAAATCCATAAAAAGCAAAAAAAAAACAAAACAAAGTACAATAAAAACAAATGGTGAAAACCTGGTAAACAGGCGCTCTTGTGAAAGAATGGCTCCTCTATCTATTTCCATTTTATCCATCAAAACACTATCGGCCATCGCCCGACACTTAGCATATATCCATTCGGTACATACTTAGTATAGTCACTATCTTGGGTTATCCATATATATATATCCTCTTACCACATTCCACCATGGCTTGGAAATCACTGTACATGATCATATCACAAGGCACATTCAGCTAGGGGCATTAAAACATGCAAACATTCAAGACATTCCAACTATTGCAAAACTCAGAAGCATGACATCCAACAACCAAACTACACTTCATCGCCAAAACTAAACAAAAACAATTCACAAAAATATCAAGGATGGATGATTTTCTGAAGTACTAAATGTTGCATTATCGCATAAAAGTCTTGACTATTTTGCATTTTGAACTTTTTAATTATTGGAATCTTCTCCTATATCCCATAAAATGCTTCAAAGCTAGAGATCATGGGGAACTTCCAATATTTTCTTAGTCTTTTGTTTGGGAGGTGATCACTTTTTACTGTGTGAATCCTTGCCTCGAGACGTGATACAACAAATATAACTGAAGGCTTGATTCCACTTCATGCATACAAATGATTTAATCTTGTCTGTTTACGCAATACACACTCAAGTCGTCCTGGTTCAATTATACCTTGACGCTTGTGCTATCTTGCAAAATAAAAAATCATGTAAATTTTTCTCAGGTCATTACAGTTCAATTATACCATTATGCTTGTATAAATTTTCAACATATCCTAAAAAAATCAATGCTCAATGATGATATCTACAACGAAAGCAAACATATGGCTCCATCGAATGGCAAATACAGAATGAGGGACGCTCCAAAAACAATTAGTTGCATATCATTTTACCAGTAGTCACATATCATTTAAGCATATTCACATATCATTTAAACATGTTCACATATCATTTAAACATCATTGCATATCATTTTAACATCATTTACATATCATTTTACATTTTGTAGCATATTAAAACATACATCTCATTTTCAAGATACATCTCACAGCATATAAATAGCATACATCCTGCATCATACATTACATCATATATTTACGCATTACATCCTCACATAAAATAAATGCATCCATATCAACACATTACATGATCAAAAATGGTGCAGTATATATATATATATATATCTCAAAATGATCAAAATCTACAAAAAGTGTCCAAACACTGTGTCAAGTACAAAGAATAACAAATGCTCAAAAATACAACGGAGACCATGTCTCTCAAGTATGACTATCCCCTGATGGAGATGGTCTCTTTCCAGATGCACCCGCCCCTGGATCTCCAGGAGGGTCCTGTCTCAGTGGCCCTGTCACACCTCGGCTCTCAGATCGTGACCCAGTGGCTCGAGATTGGCTAGATCTCGACTGAGCAAAACTCTGTACTCGTCGGTCCCTGGGTACTGCCGCCTATAGTACTCTACCTTCTGGGCTCTCAACGCCAACTCTCTAAGGGTATCTCTCATCGGACCACCCGCAGCTGCCCTCTGCATACTCGCCACCACCTCCTCCACTCACCCCCTCCGCTGTATCTCGGTATCTCTCTCAGTAGTCAACTGAGAAATCTGTCGCTGATAGGTCAAAATCTGTGCCTACAGCTGCTGCACAGTAATCTGCAAGGTCCGTATCTGAGCATCCTCCATGTGCCCTGGCACTTGAACCCTGAGTGGTACCTGTGCTGGAGGAACCCCTCCCACTCGGCCTATCCTCGGTACTGGAGGTGGGAGTACATCCATCCTCCTCCTATGTGCTGGTCTACTCATCTCCTCCTCACCACCCACCACAGCTAGCGCCTCCCCCACTCTCCCCTCTCCCCCAGCTCCGATAGCCAATCCACCTCTCCCCCTGTCTATCCTTCCCAGCCGCACTGCTCGATCCACACCTCTCTCTCCTCTCCTCACTATACCTCCCCACCTCCCTTTGGCTCCTCTAACTCCTCCTCCTCCATCCTCCCCATCATGTCCATCATCTCCCCCATCTCCCTCCTCCTCATCTGAGTCAAATGCTGGCCTCATCTCCTCCGGATCGAATATCCTGGCCACTACCCACACAACAAACAATCGGGCGAACTCATCTGTCATCCCCGCATCCTGAATCTCTGGGGCATAATCCCAGATCTACCCAGCCAACCCCACAAACTCCTCCACTGCCATGACACTATCAATAGTCGGCCCCCAATCAGTCACATCCTGCTGCCGTCATGCATAAAGGCACGCTCCCTGCGGAATACCCTGCTGGCGCCCGAACTGCCTCAAAACTCGGGTGACCACAAATCACTCAATCATGAATGGGGTCCTCCCAATCAGGTACCTGGTCATGAACACAAAGGGCATCTCCAGCCACTCCCCAGCCCACACCTCACATCCTATGTATGGTCGCTAGGTGACCGTATCTATGTCGTCCAAAACCGTCCTCCAATGCTCTAGTTTGCCCAGCTTACGCTGGACAACTAGACCTCTGTATCCATAGGCATATGCTGCACCTACAGGCTTGTCCCTGTCTGCCAGTGGCCTCGCTACTGGAATGTGCTCCTAGCACCATACCTATAATAATGTCATGCCAGCTGACAAGCTGCCGTAACCGAGGTATACTACCTCATGCAGACTCCTGTATAAATGAGCCAACATCGCTGACCCCCATGCAAACCTCCTGCCTTGAGTAACCATCTCCTCCAAAACCAGTCCCCATCCCACCGAGAATCCCTTTGACCTATGATCAGGACAAAGGAATCCCCCAATGAATCCTGCCAGTATAGATGGCAGCGGTGCATAATCCAAATCTAGAAACTCCTGCCATGGAATCTCGTAGCCGCAGACTGTATCATCCTGGAAAATCCGGCGCAGCGCCTTTGTGCCACCCTCCTCCGACTGCTCGTAAGGTAGTAGTGCACCTACCACAGGGATGCGCAGGATCCGGTAACAATCCTTAGGTGTGACTGTCATCTCTCCAGTGGAAAAATGGAAGGTGTTGGTGTCGCTATGCCACTTCTCTACCAAAGCTATCAACAGCCCCCGGTTCATAGTGAACCGAGGCATATCCAGGAGAGACGTCAAACCACATCTCTCAATAATGTCCAAATCAGCCTGTGACAACCGTGGTATCAATGTCCATGGTCTGGGAAATCTCTCCCGTGACTATACCACACCCAATCGCTCCTGTCAACAAGCAAAACAAATCCAATATCAGTTTCCACATCAAAACAAAGCTATCAAAATCAAACTTCCATCAACAACATGAAACAATTTGCTCATCTACATCAAAGTTCAAAATCCTATCATTTCATATCAACTTGTAAAACAACTCAAGTTCTCCAAAACCATATCAAAACTTGTAAAACAACTCAAGTTTCCCACCTATATCAGCTTGTAAAACAACTCAAGTTTCCAACCCATATCGGCTTGTAACACAACTCAGGCTTCACACACACTGAACTTGAAACAGAACACGCAAATAAATCATATTCTGATCAATACAACACATTGGTATCTATACATAACTTAAAAACACACAAATCAAAACAAGTTATACCAACACTCATATTGGATAAATCCATCACATCATGACAGGCAAACAAAGCAAATTTTCAAATCGGCCCATCTTCCAAAAAATTTTCGGATGCGCTAAAACAGATGCTCAATGTGCTAAAAAAACCCCCACGCGCTAGGCTATTTTTCCTACGCGCTAATCTGTCTATCCTATGCGCTATACTGACTCTACGCACTAATATTTTCTCCCCATGCGCCACCTAACCCACCCCATGCGCTAGACTCTGCCTATGTGCTAATATACATCTCTTAGGTGCTACTTGTTTGGCCCTATGTGCTAGGTTAGTCCCACACGCTAAATCCCTTTACCTATGCGAACCACAGCAACCCCTATGCGCTAGGTCACCCCTATGCGCTAACCTGCTGACTGGACGCGCTACCCGACACTTTCCATGCATTATTCTACATGCACGCACTAACCTAATAATTTTATGTGCTAGCCTATCTTTTTCAGACGCGACCCCTAAATTTGAACTCAGTGCGCTACTTCACACTTCGTATGTGCTACTCTAGACCCTAGACGCACTAGAACGTTAACCCGAACTTTGAAATTCAAAAACTGACTAAAAACGACAAAATGAAAAATAAAAAAAAGGTCAAAAACGTTGACTTACTGGTGGTCCATGCGCTACAGGTCTCCGGTACCTCCGAACACGCTCGAAACGGTGTCTGTGATATGGAATAGGCATTTTCTCTCGAAAGCAAATTCTCTTTCTCCAAAGTCAACAAAGCACAAATGAACCTAATTTAAGCTCTTTTCCTCTTTTATAGGAAGGAAAATGAAATTAGGGTTAGCCTAATGGACCTGTAATATGGTTGCGGTCTCCCCTATACCAAAACATTTGTAACTTATTGGGAGATGAATCAATTTACACATATTATACATGCACGAAATCATACACATCATATGCAACTCCTCAAAATAAATCAAAAATTTTCAACCAAAATATTGATTCATCTCCCGAGGGGGCATCATCATCAAATATCGAATCTGGGGCATCACACATCAAATCAAATCTGGGGCACGACTTACAAATCACAAGAGTGACACAAAAATCGCATTTGATCATAAATCGTGATAAAGCATCATTTTCTTTGAAATAACATGTGCACACATGTCACTTCAAAGAGGGGCAAAATGTAGACGTATAAAAATGACCATATTCCTAAATGAATATTTTATGTTCATTTTCCTATTTGATTAAATCCAATTTAATTAAACTATCCACATTCTTCTATTTTATTAAGTAAATTACTCAATTTATTTAAATAAAATTCACTATACCCATTTAATGAATAAATCATTTTATTCAATTAAATTCCCCCTATCCACTTTTAATTAAATTCAAATTTAATTAAATAGTTATCCTAAAATTAAATAAATCTAATTTATTTAATTTCTCCAAATTGCAACCAAATTGAATTAAATCATTTAAATCAATTAAATCCTATTATCCCCCCATCCACTTGCAAAATCCCAAACCCCTTTCTAATCCCTTCTAGAATCTTCTAATTGCTTCTAATTAACCTAACCCCTCCTCTAAACTTTGTCACATCCCTAAGCAAAGGGAAGTCACTTCTCAAAGCCTCAAAGTCTTTGATAACCATTAAAGGCTTTCAACCTTCAACAACTAAATGTCTCAAAGTCTTTGATAACCTTTGAAAGCTTCCAACCTTCAACCACTTAATCCACAAAGTCTCCAATAACCATTAATGGTTAACCCAAACCCTCCTACATGGTTAAAACATTTGTTTTGACTCAACCTCTACCCAACCCAAGGGTCTCATCAGCCTTTAATGCTTTGACCATGATTATCTCTTAATCATTTGCACAAAGGTTTATCCTTGGATTAACTCCTAATCCAATGGGTATTCCTAACTTAGACTTGACCCTTAGCCTCTAGATAACCATGAGGTCTTCTCAGGCATTCAATGTCTCCAACCCCTTCTTTCAACCCAACCCTATGATGACACTTGTCATCATTTCATTGGTGCAAATCATGTACATGGATCCCTAACTTTCAAACTCAACCCTTGATTAAACCATTCAATCTTGACCATCCATTGCCCTATTCTTGCTATAAATAGAGCTCTCACTCCTCCATTTTCAACAATCATCCTTCAAATTTGTAGCATCACACTTATGCTAAAATTTATTCAAGCTTTCATTTCATATAGGCTTTCCATATAACTTAGGTGAAAGTGGAAAATTATGCAAAGAATATTTTCCCATTCCTTCATCATTCAATTTGAGATTTTTCTCAAAGGTTTCCCATAACTTTTCTTGAATTTCTTTGGTAGGATATACTGTCTCTGTTATATGGAACTCTTGTATCTTGTGTTGGCTTTAGATTATTGCAATATTTGCTAGAATGCAATTATAGTGACTTCTTGTTCTTCATGAGGAAATTATACACATTGATGATATGTAGAAGGAACTAATTGCATGGTGTGAATCCACGGCCTTACTAGAAGAATGTTGTAAGAGAGATTCAAATCTAAAACCTGACATAATGTATTCTTTTCCACAGGTCCTATTTTGATCGGCAACACCACAGTTTCTTTAGAAGAACGCTCTACTTCATCATAAGGCTTAATAGTTATTTTCTTTTTTGGATCTACTGCATTTTCTGAATATCCCAAAGCTTTTATTAAACTTAACGCACAAATTTTTAAGCCCGCTCCATAATCTATGAGTACGCGTTTGACATGAGTTTTATTAACAGTGACTTCAATATGTAAAGGAGAATTGCGAGGATGTTGCAAGGACACATCATCATTTTCAAAAAATGATAAGCAATAACGGGCTATAAGGTGTCCCACCATGTTTTGGAACTGGTCTACATCCAAGTATTTTGGAACTGTTGTTTCCACTAAAGCTTTTTCCAAAATTTCCTTATGCATAGGTGAAACTTTGAGAAGTTCCAAAATTGATATTTGAGTGGGTATTCTTTGTAATTTCTCTACTAAATTGTATTGTTGTGAAGTGGATGTTGAGTCTTTTGTTATACCCGGAAAGGTGACCTTTGCTTTGCTTCTAGTAATGACATTGATTGGCTCTAAAGGTTGATTATCTTTAACAATGATGACATTTACCACATCATCATATGTATAAGTGTAGTTCACTCTGGCTTTTCCTTTGTCATATTTTTATTTGGATGGTTTACCTTTGTCATAATTTAGAAGTGGATTTTTGAAAACTAGGTGTGATTCGTTTGTCTTATGGCTATCCACTGTGATAGTTCCATTATCGATTAGATCTTGGATAAGGTGTTTCAATATCTAATAATCATTTTTTTGGTGTCCTTTATTCCGATGGTAATTACAAAAATAATTGTCATTCCACCAATTAGGCTTGACTTGTGGTTCATAATTTCTTGCTTCTGGTAAAACAATCAGTTTGTTTGCAAGAAGAGTTTTTAAAGTTGATTCCAATGGTTCTCCAATGTTTGTGAATTTCCTGTGAGGATTGGAGAAGAAAGACTTGGTTTTATTGTTTTCTTGATTGTTATTGTTTGGGATTTGACTTGATAGATTAAAAATTGGTTGTTGTTTTGTAGCACTATTGTCGTCATTTCCTCCATTGATGACATTCCTATTCTTTGACCAGAACTTGGGTTTGTCATTGTTACTGTTGTTGTTGTTGTTATAAGAATTATTGTAAAGTTTTAGCTCTCTTTTCTTTACCATCACATCTTCTATTTTCAGACCATTCTCAATCATCTTGGCAAAGGAGGGATGACATTTCATTTTTAGTCGATAACTCATTTCACTGATAAGATTATCAATGAATATACACATCTTTTCTTGATCAGGTACATCTCTTGGATACTTATTAAACATCTGTTTCCATCGTTGCAAGAAGATCATAAAAGATTCACCATTCTTTTGTTTAACATTGCATAAATCCAGCATTGTTATCTCAATCCTTACATTGTAGGAGTATTGTGAAATAAATCTATTCACAAGTTCTTCAAAAGATTTGATTCCAGATGGTAATCTTAAAAACCATTCCATTGATTGTCCATTTAAACTCCTAGGGAAAATATGCATTAGGTAAGCTTCGTCGTGTGCAAATTCCATACTCATAGTACAAAACTCCCTAATGTGATCTTGAGGATCAAATTTTCCATCGTATTTGTCATATTTAGGGATCTCGCAATGTTGTGAAAATGGTACCATATTCAAATTTTTATCGAAAGGATATGGTCAGATATATTCAAATGAATACTTCTTGGAGCTTGTTCTATTTTGCATATCTTGTATCTGTTGTTGTAGAGTTTGCATTTGTTGAGTAAGGTTTAAAAATGGATTATCCATATAGTTTCTCCTTATTTCTTCATAAGTTCTTTTATCACTACGCTCTTTTCTTGTGTCATCACGTTCTTTTCTTGTCTCTTCATGACTTTCTTTTTTTACATCTTCATTGTTTGGATCATCTGTGTTTTGGGTGTTACTTGCCTTCGCATCTTGTTTCAAGCTTTCTATGTTTAATTCTTGTGGCAATTTAGCTCTTGATTTTGCCAACATCAAAAGATATTTCTCTTTTTGTTTTGCCAATAATTTTTCCATTAGTCTATCAAATTTGAAATCTTTCTCAAGGTCTCTGATGGTGTTATTGACGGCTTCTTCATCAACAACGATATATCCAAAAGTTTGGAATATCGGATTATCTTCTTCCTTGATTTGTTTTTGTTGTTTTCTATGTTGTTCGTATTGAGCTCTAGTCCAAACTGGCATGTGATTGTTTTAATTTTTTTTTAATTTCCAAAGGACAAGTCAATAGGTGATTATTGGTTTAGGAAGATATGCTTTATTGATTTTACCACTATTATTTGTTCATTGTGATAAAGCATCTCTTTGTTGAAAAGAATGTCCTTGCAAATTTTCTTCATCAAACTCTATCCCGTAGCCACATAAATAGTGATGAAAATGGTGTAGGAATGTCCTATGTTTTAATAAGATCTTGCAATTGATATACAAGAATCTTATTCTTTTCTGAGTAGCTTTGTAATTGGGTTTTCTTTTCTTAAGGTGATACTTAAAAGACATATAAGCATCTGACAGTTTACAATTTTGATTTTGATATGACCTATGTTCAAAATAGGAAAGATATATCCAAGATAATGAACACAAGATAAATTGATCAAACTTCGTGATAGAGGATTTGATATATCTTGATGAGAAACTTGACAATGATGTTGATTTTTGCACTTAAAATGTTTGAATCAATAGCTTGTTGATTTTTTATGCTTATAGAAACCTTTCAGAAATAGCCTGTTGGATTAGTGACCCAATTATTGAACTAGTTTGAAAATGTGTGATAGTTTAGAGACAAATCTACTCAAGAAGTGTTTTGATACTAATGTTTAAATTCTGGTTTGATATGCTTTTTTAGATGTGAAAAATACTTTGTGCTAATTCTTATGGCAAAGAGTGTTAACTTATGGGATAAAAGCACTATTTTGTTGCTTGAAAGTGCTATTATGATTATGTTTCAAGGATTCTTCTCAAATCCTTCAACAAGTTGTTGGATTTTTGCTCATTTTTAGATGATGATTTTCTTCATTTTTTGACCATTTTGAACATGTCATAGACATAGAAGACACAATATTTTTGAAAAACAAAATGCATAAGCAAGAACAAATCCTATGGTAGGCTGAGACAATAATTGTTGAATCTCACATGGGGTTTCCTCCGAGGCTACGCTATTCAGAGCGGATATTTAGATGCTTGACCCCACTGGCTCCACCCTCGGCACTCACTTCTCTGGGGCAGCCAAGCACCAGTTTCCATGAAAAAACCCCATAGAAAACTTTATAACTCTACTAAGAACCGTATGTGTGTGAGCTGCTTCAGAGGTTCAATCTCCTGCGCCAACAACTAGAAGGATTTTGGCGACTAGTACAAGTGGTCTTTAGTAAAGGCTTCTGGTCATGTGGGCATACATATGGTACTTTCAGCTTTGTAAATACAGAAGGTTCCCAGCCTATAGAGGTTACGCTCCATAGGGTTTATGGGGAGACATAGTGTCAGTATGAACTTATCAACACATGTTTCTTGTGAATTTCATCACAAACATGATTTATTTAGAGTGGACTAGAAGGACTCTGTATTAGCCTGTTTCCACTCTAGGTCGTTCCCCTCTCATTGGCCCCCTCAAGGCAACTCGGAAAGGCAAGCCCTCTAAAGGTTATACATAAAAGAAAGTAGGTTTGGTTTTTTGATCACCGTATGATGGTGAGAGCATACTTACCTACTATTTCATCAACCATAGAAAACACAAGTCCATTTTAGCTTTTCTAAAATCTATGTGCAACTATTTTAAAGAAGTCACTCAAAATGCAAGTTGCATGTTGTTAATTTATCCCCCTTAGTTAAGCTAAATGATCATGACATGATGTGTTACTTTCCAAAATAGAACTCTTAATTAACTAGGTGAGGAAATGAATGAAATTTGCTTTAAAAATAATCCTGCACAAGCATGTCAGTAGTTTGAAAAATTTAAGTTCTTGGACATTCGGACCTGCAAGAAAATTCTTTGCATTGCAAATAAAAGAGCTATCCTAAAAAATGCATTGTTTTTCACCTCAAAAGTGCTAACTTAAAGGACAAAAGCACTAACCTGAAACACAAAAATGTCACTCTGCGGACTAAGAAGCAAGAATTCTCTGACAAAAGCATCAACCAAACTAACAAATGCGCTAACCTAAAGGACAAAAGTGTTGTTTTGAAGATTAAATGCATTGATTTATAGACAAAAGTGCTAGCCTAAATGACAAATGAGCTAACCTGAAGAACAAAAGCGCTAACGTATCAAATATAGGCATTGTCAGAACTCACATTGGTGTGAATCTATATTACAAATGCGTTAAATTTTCTTTTTGTGAGAATTAGATAGGATATTAGAAAGAATATGTGAGGCTCTGAGCCCCATGGTGGGTGCCAAAATGTGTCAACTTGAATTTCATCATCAGACTACTACCTACAACATATTAGTTTCACAAAATACCAAGGAAATGGTACAAGAAATCCAAACTCAACCAACGAAACTACATGAAATACATATAAAATAAAAATATTATTTTTACCTTCATGATTTATGTCTCATTGTGTCCCAACTCCACTATTCCTGGTTGTAGATGGTGTGCTCTTAGACAAACACTGATAGCTTCCAAGATGGCATATGAAGAATGGACTGATAACTGATAGTTAACTGATACTATGATATTCAATGCTAAATGATTATTCAAAATTGCTTCAAGATTAAAACTCACGGATGCATAAGTTTTCATAAATGATAAGATTGAAAAATCACTTTGAAGACTAATTCTCTCTCAACTCAAACTCCTGATTTTATAGACTTTAAGAGGATAAGATGATGTGGCCTGGATCAACGATCATGATCAGATCTGCAGATTTGGATGACTGTGAGCAAAGGTGAAGGTTGATAGAAAGGGGGAAGGAGAAGACAAGTGCCACTCATCTCACCTTGACTGGGTTGTTGACTGAGGGAATCTAGGGATGGTTGGAAAATATTTAGGCATGAGAGGACAAGTGGACTCAAGTCCTTCCTAATATGTAGGGATGTTGGAGGGAATATAGAAAATTTTTTAATAAATATGTGTACGTACATAGTATTTCATTAAATTTGGAGGTTGGAGATAAATGATGAATTAATATTTAAGAAATATTAATATCTTTAGCCACATGATTGATGAGTTGGCAAAGGGAAGATGAAGTGGAGATAGAAGGCGAGTTGGAAAAAGGGATTAAACAATTAAGAACTATTTAATATTTGAGACTATAAGATAGAAGAATAATCATTAAATATTAGATATTCGAATGATTGGAGGAAATAATTAAATATCAGATATTTAATTAATTAGAGGAATATGATAGATGAATTAATTAAGAAAATATTTCAATTAAATTAATTAATAGAAAGACATGAAATGAATTAAATAAATTAATCTTTTCAAATTAACTATTTAATAGAAGAATAAACATTAAATAAATATAAAATATTTATTTAATCGCTCATAGCCATTTTTATGTGTATACACTACTCATGACAAGGAGCCCACAATGATGTTTACTACTAGTTTCATAGGGTGAGGAGAAACATGATATGGTTAATCAAGTGCTAAGGCATTACCTCTTCACCAAGAAAAAGTGCAAGATTAGTTGTAAGAGCTATGTGAGCTTGATCATATTGGTCTTCAACAAATGTTTAAGAAGATTTACAATTTCCAAGAGAATGAGAATAACAATTATGAAAAACATAATGCTTATCACCTCTCTTATTCTTATAAGTATATTTTATGGAAGGAAAAACAACATTCCTACCATACTTCACTCTTCAAAATATTCTTGTAGCTAACTTATCTTGATTGTTAATAGGGATTGGTTTCATCTATTGAGATGTAAGACAAGGTGTGGTAATAGATGAATATGGATTGTTTTCTATTATTTGGATAGTTCCATTATCAATGAGTCCTTGTATTCCATTTTAAAAATCAGGATCGCCATTTGCATTATGATCATTACTTTGATGATATGAGCAAAAAATATTATTTGCGGAAGAAGCACCTTTAGATGGATGATAGAGTTTATGTATAGAAAAATAATCCTTGAGCTTTTTAACTTTAATGAGATCATCCATATGTGAATGATGAGTATGTCCTAGACCTTTCACACTAGCTTGTGAAGGAGGGTTTATAGGGATTTTGATTCCTTGTTTATATTTTCGAAGTTCTTTTCCATTATAACCTTGTTTTGATATTATATTATAACCACTCCTATAATAACTTTTCAATTGTGAAGAAGGACCATTATATCTTTAAAATTTGTAGTTTATGGACATAAAGAAGGGTCAAAAGGAGAAGTAGATGAAGAAATAATATACTTTGTAGGGAGATTCTCTTTTCTATCATCATTCATATCATCTTTGATAGGTTGGGAAGGAATATCCTTATCATCTAAGGCTTCATCTTTGCTTAATGTTATGTGAGGGGATAGATCATGAATAAAATACATAAAATTATCTTCTCTACTCTAACGTCGTAAAATTGCACTGACCCTTGCAATTTTTGACTATATTTGGATCTTCACCTTAGTGTTTGCACCCCTTGTCCTGATCAAAGCCCTGAATATGCTCATGTGCGTCAAAAACACATTGTAATTCAACCTTGTGCTATGCCCACACCTTGATCCTGCCCCAAAATAGGGAAAGACCAGGGCATGGCACCCTGATCCTCATTGGGACTAGGGCATGGTGCCCTGGGATCCCCTATCTGGGACCTCCCTTGATCCTCTCCCCTTGGATCTAATTCAGTTAATTAAACCCACTGGCAAGTATATAAGAGAGATTTACCCCCTCATTTGACATCCAAGAAATCTAACGCATACACAAAAGAGGTCATCAAGCATTCAAGAGAAATTGAGCATTTTCAGTCTTCCTTGAAGATTTGGAACAACAATAGTGACAAGGTTTCAAGAATTGAAGAGGAGATCAACATTCTACTTCATGAAACCCTAATTCCATGTGGAGACAAACAAAAATTCATAAGGAAGTATAAGAATTTCAATTTCATTCAATTCGACATCCCCTCAAAGAGGAGGATTTCTACTTTCAATCCTTTCATTTACATTTTTTCAACCACTTGGTTAATTACAAAACTGGGGTTTGATCTAAAGATAGACCCCTATTCCAAACACATTTCCCCTTCTTTCTGTGTGCAGGAAATAGGTGTGCAACTGTACTTCTGGAATTAAGGTTTATTCATAGAGATGAAAAAATCCTTTTCAACATGCAAAAAGTTTGGAGGACCAATAGGAGGGCACCCCTTTCTAGACACACGGTCCCTACAAATTTTTTCGTATTTCGCACAGTAGGTCTGAATCATCTCAAACTTCTCAGATCCAAGTGCACGACTAAATCCCGAATCTGTAGCTCACTATTTTAGCATACTTTGTCTCCATTTTCAGCATTTACTCCTAATTAAATTAATAAACTTACAAAAGAGGGTCAATTGTGTTTTAATCCATTCCAATTTTCTTAGTATTCAATCCTTGTATCAATTGGGATTGGATTTAGTAGATTCATTCCCCTCTTTTGAATGTAAAGTCCCTCCCAAGTGAAAATTTGTAACCTAGTGAATTCCCTCTTCTTCTAACTAGTGGATTGGCTAAGGTTCTCCAATTTTCCACTTACATTTGGTGAACCCGACATGTCTTATGCTTTCTTCTGATTTTTATTTTTTAGATTTGAGTGCATGCAATTTAAAATTCATATATTCAATTACAAGCTTAAATTATTTGCAATTTTAAAAAATTTAGAGGTTAAATTCACAAAAACACTAATTTTTAGATTCAAAATTGAGCTTGTCATTTGTCTAAATTGGATTGATTGTTTCAGATATGAGAACTTGTCAATTTTACAATTCATGTTTTCATTTACACTTTCAATTTTTAATTTTTTTTAAAATTAAGTGGTTAAATCTTAAAACCCTAATTTTAAATTTTAAACTTGACCTTGTGGATTGTGTAGGTCTTCAATTCATTTTCAGATTTGAGACTTGGCTTTACTTTCAAAATTCATTTTCCCTCCTTGCAAAATTCAAATTTTCAAATTCAAATTTTTAAAATTAAGTGGTTTATGCAACAAACCCTAATTTTTAAATTTCAATTAATCTTGTCTAATTTCAAATCTTCCTTTAAGCAATTAATTGGATCAATTAAATCTAAAATCTCTTTTTGTCCCTCTAGACATTATAAAAGTCGGCCCTTAGGTGTGGCCTTTTTGTTGTCCTTTCAATTAATCCTTTTATCAAACATCCTAAGTGTGTCCTATTTTGACCTTCATGGCTTAATTTTTCATATTCTGACATCTCCAATTTCCACATCCTTCTAGAATTCACATTAAAATCATAAAATATTGCTTCCTTGAAAATTTGGGAAAAAATTGGTCGAACCGTGTCTTCGAACCAAGTCGCTACCTACTTGGTCCTGACTTTTTTTCTGCTCAAATTTTGGGAGCTTGTTTTGACTGTATTTTACTACACAATTATAGAGATTTGCAAAATTTTATTGGTTTTAGGTCACTCTAAGGTCAATAATAAATATGAATTTAAACATTTCCATTGTCAATTTAAATTTTAAAATTAAGTGGTTCACTACGAATACCCTAATTTTTAAAATTAAATTGATTTCTTCATTTCAAAATCTCAAAATTTTAATTAAGAGGTTCAAATTGGATAACCCTAATTTTAATTTTGACTTTCCCTCCTTTCAATTTCTTTTCCCTAGTGAATGAGTTTTACTACTATTAGTCCTACCTATAGTGTCCCCATTAGAAGAAGTTGTAGAATTAAGGCTGCCCAAGGTTTAATTACCGAGGAAATGAAGCCTAATTTGGCTAGCTTTTTCAATAAGGATATTGTTGCTTCTTCCCATCCTTCAGATATTCCTATTTATCCTCTTGATAATTCTCACAATGAGGAGGAATCACTAACTAGATTATCTATTAACCAATTGGCAAAGATGGACAATAAATTTGACAATCTTCAGCAATGGATGAGTCAAGAATACCCAGATAGTGAAGATCATGCCTATGAAGAGTTTTGCTGAAAACCTAGGTCAAGTGAATCATTCTATTCCTTTGACAGCTTCTATGACTAGTGTTCCTACCTTCACATCAAATATCATGGCTACCTCTACACAAAATATCACACCTATAAATGTTAGTCATGGGGGAAATACCCCTTCTTTCATTCCTCTTACCATGAGTGTTCCCCTTGTTACCCAATCACATTCACCACCTATAAATGTTAGTCAAGGGGGAAAGTCCTTTAATCACAATTATTTCATTCCTCCCATGAATCTTCCTTGTCCTACCCAATCTTCTCCATTACCCAATTAGTGTTCCACCTCCTTATTCTCAACCTCTTCCTTCATTCAACAATGTTACTCCTCCCTCTCAATCCAACATGTCTAGTTCCAATCCTTCTATCGAAGCTACAATCAATAGTCTTTCCCAAATAGTATCTTCCTTACACCAACAAATAGCTTCCATGAATCAATCCAAGTATAATGTGCCCATATTTGATGTAGCGAGCACATTATCCCATGACATTGTTAGAGCAATCCCTCCTAAACATGTAGATGTCCCTTGATTGGAACTTTATAATGGAAAAGGTGATCCTTTAACTCATGTTAAAACATTCCAAACTTTGTGTAGTAACTTTTCTCACGATCAAAGGTTGTTATATTCAACAATTTAACAATAACATTGGTCCTAAAGTTACTTTGATTGATTTAATGCATTGTAAACAAGGTGTTAAAGAAAAAGTGACTGATTTTATTGGTAGATATAAGCATTTGTATTCTTAGATTTATTTTCTTGCGCCTGATCAATATATTCAAAATATTTTCATTGCTAATTTACAAAAAAGACATTAGGGATAAACTTCTTTAAACCGAGTTTACATCCTTTCCGCAGTTGTGTGTAGTACTTCAAAATTATCATCTAACTGTGAGTCAGTTGGAACCATCATCTCCTTCCATGACTCCAAGTGATAAGGGTGATAGTGTTGAACAACTGTTTGTGAAGTTCAAACCAAACAAAGGATTAATTAAAATCAATGACAACAACAACAATAGTTAGTTCGTAGGTGCTATAGGTGTGCCTCCTTTGTCTAAATTCTTTAGAAGAGAAAAAGAGTTTACTCCTTTGAATGAATCTTTGCATAGAATTATGTCTCAATTAATACAAAAGAATATGTTGAAACTTCCCCAAATCAAACCATTTGATCCTGTTGGTGTAAATAAATATTCATTTTGGATATTATTACACTTTACTTAAGTTAACTTAGGATAATGCATCTCTTCGTAGTTTGGATTTGAGACACTTAGGGAAGTGTGCACATAGGGATAGAGCTTGTAGGAGAAATTCCACCTTTTGTGGTCTTATTTTGCTGTTACACTCTACATTCGGTCGGTCATCCACCTCTTGTGGAATATTATATTATTTCTCCTACCTACCCCTAGTATTTCTTACCTACCCTTGTTTCTTATTGAGCCACATGTCATAATTGTGTGCTCATACATCCATATGGCCTTGCCTATATAAACAGGCCTATATTCATTGTATTGGTTAATCCAGTTGATCATTTGCATATTGATGAGAATATAGTTTGTTCTTGTCATTCTATAATCTCTCTTTTATGCTTTTCATTGTGCCCTTGATCTTGGCAAAATCCTACATGGTATTAGAGCCATTGGGGCTTCATTGATTGGTTTTTGGAGACATCGTGGAAGGCTTCTATTTTCGGATTTGGGGATCTTCATTTTTTGGGGGCGTCATACAGCGATTTGGACATCACCGTTGAATCCGGGAGGCCGTTTCCATAAATTTTGACTATAAAGTCAACCTATTTTGGTGAGAAATTTTTTTTCCCCATTTTGGCTATTATCGTACGGATTTCAAAAAAAATTTATTATTTTTCGGAAAAAAAAATCAGAAAAATCAAAAAATCATCAAAAAAAAAAATCAAATTTTTTTTTTTTGGTTGTTTGGGGGTCCACAGACCCCCCCATACTCTGTCGTGCCCTGCAGGTCTGATGCCCGACTATACTCTGCAGTGCTTGTAGCACCTGCCGGCCTGCACTCCTCTGAAGCCCACCGCCACCAGTGCTGGCCGTCCATTCCACCTGCCGGCCGCCCAGACCACCCGTCGGTCGCCTCATCCTCCTACCGGCCGGGACTCAGACACCGTCGTCGGCCAATGCGCCTCTAACTCACCATGCAGAGCCCAGTCAGCTGCCGGGACCCCGCCATGCGGCACACATGCAGTCCAGCCATACGCCCAGTCACTATCACATGCAGTCCAGCCGC
The DNA here is from genome assembly GCF_030272615.1 of Cryptomeria japonica. Lineage (NCBI taxonomy): Eukaryota > Viridiplantae > Streptophyta > Pinopsida > Cupressales > Cupressaceae > Cryptomeria > Cryptomeria japonica. The sequence continues at coordinate 102,936,116 of NC_081408.1, read as the reverse complement.
ACGCCACGTCACCCGCCACGCAGACTGCCACATCAGCCTGTCCATACAATACGGACGCCCAGTCAGCAGGGAGGTGAAGTTTGCGTGATGGTCATATGGCCATGAAATTTAAGCCAGTGATTTGCTGACATCAGTGCCACATCAGCAGCTTTTTGAAATTTTTCAACCCCTCTCCATTGAGCTTTTCAGTTTTGCAGTCCAACTATGAAAGTCCATATCTTGCTTATTTTTGCTCCTTTTTTGGTGCAATTTTTTTTGAAATGGGCTAAAATATCATGATCTTCACAGTGGTGTAGTTATTTTTTGATTTTGGTGCACAGGTTTTTTGAAATTTTCAGATTCTCTCAGCTGTACCTGTCCAATCCTCAATTCTGCAACTACAAAGGCCTCGTTTGAGCTCATACGACCTCCTTTTCAGGTGTCATTTTTTTTGAAAGTGCATTATTTTTTTGTCTACTTTCATAATCTATGATAAGATTTTAGAGATTTTGAGTGGAAATTGTACTTTCAGATATTGGTCTTATTTGGCCTATTAGGTACTTGTAATGTGCTTGGATCTTAGTTTAGATCTCTTGCATTATCAATTTGAGTCTCTTTTGGCCTTATTGAGGCAGTTGTAAAATTGTAATCAGAAGTCCACTTTGCCATTTTTTGCAAGTGGCCCATTATATACGCACTAAGTATAAAGTGCCAAATCATCACTTTTGGGGGGGGTTCTTTGATTGAGTGAATTTGGGGGGGTGTCTTGTGTGATTGTGCCTCTCTTTGTGCTCTTTCCATTTTTGTTGCAATGAGTCCTCATAAATTTCCACCTTTAACTCCACATAATTATGCATCATGGAAAATTAAAGTTTGGAGTAATTTAATGGAAAAGGGTCTCACACATTACATAGATGGAACAATAATAGCACCACCTGATCCTAAGGCTGATCCAAATGCTCAATTAGAATGGCTCACAAAGAATTGCATGCCTCTTGGAACTTTGCGCAAGTATGTATCAGATGACCTCATTTTTCACATTGAGAAGTGTAAAACAATCAAGGAGGCTTGGGATATGTTTCAGAAATTGTATGGTCAAGTTGATGAAATCAGAGGCTATCAGATTGACAATGAGATCACCAACTTTGATCCCAAGAGTTTTGATACAATCCAAGATTATGTCACCAAAGCAAATGAGCTAAGAGCAAAGCTTAAGGATTGTGGAATTGACAAAAAGGATGCTCAGTTGATATTCAACTTGTTGGACAAGCTTGCACCAGAATATGCAGCATTTGTGTCTAGCTTCCAAACTCATCGTTTGACAGTGGGGAGTTCCTATGTTATGCCTTCATTTGATGCTTTCACAAAAATGTTGATATTGGAATAATCTAAGTTGTTGAACATGGGGCTTCTCAAGTCTTCAAAGTCCAAGGCTTTGGTGGCAAATCAAGGGAATCAAGGAAGTCAAGGCAAAGATTCCAACAAGAAGAAGAAGCACTCTAAGTCTACACCACACCAGGAAAAAGGACAATCATCCTCTCCATCACAAGGCAATTTTACATCCTCTTCCAAGAAGGGGACACCACCTAAGAAGGATAAACCAACTTGTGCATATTGCAAGAAGTATGGTCATGATGAGCATTGATGCCACGCAAAGCAAGTTGACGAGTTAACTAATCTTCTCAAGAAAAACAACATCAACTTGCCATCCGCCTACACAAAGAAGGATTCATCTCCTTCCTCTTCCTCACAGTCTAAGGGAAAAGGGCAAGCATTTGTGGCTACAACAGGTTCTTCACAGCAATGGATACTTGACTCAGGTGCCTCATATCACATGGGTTCTACAAAGGAGCAGTTTTCTTCATTGGAGCCATCTAAGGTACCTCACATTTACATAGGTGATGATACACAAGTAGAGGTTGAAGGGAAAGGTTCAGTTGACATGGATGATGGAACATTTGAGAATGTTCTCTATGTTCCTAACTTGTCTACCAACCTTCTCTCGATCTACCAAATCACTCATTATGGGAATGGGAAAAAGGTTGAGTTTACACCAGATTCAGTTGTGGTAAAGGAACTTGATGATGATGCCTTGGTAGCAATGGGACAAGTCAATGATAACTCAAGGCTTTATTCATTCTCCCACTTTGTGCCAAGTTCACCTTCTAGGGCCTTGCTTACTCATTCATATTCAGAAAGTAAGCTATGGCATGAGCGGTTTGGTCACCTCAACTACCGCTACCTTCAACAGCTCAGCACTAAAGACATGGTCACAGTCTACCTTGAATCAGTTTTTCAGAGGGTGTATGTTCAGGTTGTTCCATGGGCAAGCATCCTGACGAGAAGTTTGATAAGGGGAAAGCTTGGAGATCTTTGGAAGTTCTTCAACTTGTTCACAGTGATGTAGCAGGTCCATTTCCAGCACCTTCATTTAGTAAGGCCTGCTATGTTCTCACCTTCATTGATGACTACTCCCGCTTCACTTGGGTCTACTTTCTCATTCATAAGAGTGAAGTATTTGACAGATTTCAAGACTTCAAGACTCATGTGGAGAAGCAATTAGGGAAAGTGGTCAAGATTCTTCGCACTGATAATGGAAGGGAATATGTGAACAAAAGACTTGAGGATTTTTGTACATTTGAGGGGATTGATCTTTAGCATTCTATTGCATACACTCCACAGCAGAACGGGGTTGTAGAATGCAAGAATAGAACTCTCAAAGATATGGCTAGCTGTATGATACATGCACATTCTCTTGATCCCACCTTTTGGGTAGAGGCTATTAGTTGTGCCACACACATCCAGAATCGGGTTCCTCACAAAGCTTTGCAAGGTATTACTCCATTTGAAGCTTGGGCTGGTAGGAAACCGATTGTGAGACATTTTAGAGTCTTTGGGTGTCCAGCATGGGCTCGCATACCTCCGCAGAAATGCAAGGCATTGCAACCATAGAGTCGACCTTGCATATTTGTTGGATATCCTGAGGGTGTTAAGGCATACAGATTGATGGATCTAGAGACACATGAGGTGTTCATTGAGAGGAGTGTTCACTTTGAGGAAAGCTCTCCTAGCTTAGCCTCTCTACCTCCTCCACCTTCCTCCATTGTGGATAGTGATGTTAGTGATTCAGATGATGAGACTCCTACAACTTCAACTCGTAGGGTTACACCTCCTTAGGGTCCACTTGTAGTTTAGGAGCCTCATTCTCCACCTCCACCTCGACCTCGTTGGGCTCAACAGACACTTGAGTCCATGGGTTCTCTTGTTGGGGATCCTTCAGATGCATGGAGAACTCGATCACAACATCGGGATCTTCCACATGCATTCATTGCTACTGCTTCTGATCCACAGACATTTAGGGAAGCATCAGGGATTCCTGAGTGGGACCAAGCTATGGAGGAAGAGTATAGTTCCTTGATGAGGAACAACACATGGGATCTAGTCCATCTCCCTAAGGGGAGAAAGATGGTTCGATGTAAGTGGATCTATCGAACCAAGTTTGCAGCAGATGGTAGTGTGGATAAGTATAAGGCTTGGCTTGTTGCGAAAGGTTTCTCTCAGGTTGTAGGTGTTGACTATATTGAGACCTTTGCACCTGTAGCCAAGATGAACTCCATTCGTTTAACACTTGCTATTGCTACAGCTCATGATTGGGCTGTACATCAGATGGATGTGAAGAGTACTTTTCTTCATGGTGACCTTGATGAGGAGATTTATATGGAGCAGCCACAAGGTTTCATCCAGGATACTTCCTTGGTTTGCAGACTAAGGAAATCTCTCTATGGCCTTAAGCAGGCCCCCAGGGCTTGGTACGCCAAGATGGATTCCTTTCTTCTCTCAGCAGGGTTCACCAGGTGTCATTCCGATCCGAATGTCTACATTTTGCGACAGGATGACTCTCACTTGATACTTGTGCTCTATGTTGATGACTTGATCATTACAGGGAGTACTACATCCATCATTAGCAGGGTCAAATCTGCTTTGCATGATAGATTTGCTATGACTAACTTGGGTCTTTTGCACTACTTTCTTGGGATAGAGATTTCACAGTCACCTTCCAGGATTACACTATCATAGCCCAAGTATGCTCTTGATCTACTTGCATGCTTTGATATGGCTGATTGTAAGCCTACCCCAACTCCCTTTCTTTCAGGAGTCAAGCTTGAGGCTTAGTGTTCTTCTCCACCAGTTGATGCCACTTTGTATCGTCAGCTTGTGGGTAGTCTCATCTACTTCACTCATACATGCCCTGATATTTCATTTGTAGTTGGCATGGTTTCCCGCTTCATGTAGGAACCACATGAGCTTCATTGGAAAGCCGCCAAATGCATCCTTCATTACATCTAGGGTACACATCACTATGGGATTCACTATGCAGCAGGCACAGGACTTCGCTTGGTTGGTTACACAGACTCCAATTGGGCTGGTGATCTTGATGATCATAAGTCTACTTCTGGTTATAGTTTTCACCTTGGTTTGGGCCCCATTTGTTGGTAGAGCAAGAAGCAACATGCTATTGCTCTCTCTTCGACTGAGGCTGAGTATCAAGGCGCTATTAATGCAGTGACTGAGACCATTTGGCTCCAACAGATTCTCATAGAGTTTGGTTTCACCACTCCACAGCCGATAGTTCTACATTGCGACAATCAGAGTGCTATTGCAATCTCGAAGAACCCGTTCTAGCACCAGTGAACCAAACACATCGAGATTCATATGCACTATATCCGAGAGCTCATCTAGGAGCGGGTCATTGATTTGCAGTATTG